>NC_052068.1:2049102-2385352 GCF_015852505.1 Tachyglossus aculeatus
TGCTGAACATCAAGTGCTGTGTTCCCCTTAAGCTCTTGATATTCACCCCATCTCCAGCCCCACAGCACTTATATCCACATTCATTCATTCAATCCTATTTATTGAGCGCTTACTCTGTGCAGAGCACTGTACTAAGCACTTGGGAAATAAAAGTTGGCAAGAGATAGAGACGGTCCCTACCCAACAGCGGGCTCACAGTCTCGAAAGGGGAGACAGACAACAAAACAAAACATCTTTACCCTCTGCCATTTCCTCAATCAATCAGTGGTTTGTTATTTGTTATTTTATTTGTACATATTTATTCTATTCATTTTATTTTGTTAATATGTTTTGTTTTGTTCTCTGTCTCCCCCTCCTAGACTGTGAGCCCACTGTTGGGTAGGGACCGTCTCTATACGTTGCCAACTTGTACTTCCCAAGTGCTTAGGACAGTGCTCTGCACACAGTAAGCGCTCAATAAATACGACTGAATGAATGAATGGTATTTATTGAGCGCTTACTATGTGCAGAGCACTGTACTAAGCGCTTGGAAGAGTACCATAGAACGGAATTACCAGACACGTTCCCTGCCCATAAGGAGCTTACAGTCTAGAGGGGAACATCTGTAGTACAGTGCTCTGCACACAGTAAGCGCTCAATAAATACGATTGAATGAATGAATCTGCAATCTATTTTAATGTCCATTTCCCCATAGACTGGTAGCTCCTTGTCAGCAGGTATCATATCTTCCCGACTCTATTGTATTTTTTTTTTTAATGGTATTTGTTAGGTGCCTACTATATAGCAGGCACTGTACTAAGCTCTGGATAGAGACAAGCAAATCAGCTTGGACTCAGTCCCTGTCATTCATTAATTAATTAATTCATTCATTCATTCAATCATATATATTGAGCGCTTACTGTGTGCAGAGCACTGGACTAAGCGCTTGGGAAGTACAAGTTGGCAACATGTAGAGACGGTCCCTACCCAACAGTGGGCTCACAGTCTAGAAGGGGGCGAGGTCTGTCCCACATTCACTCATTCATTCAGTCATATTTATTGAGCTCTTCCTGTGTGCCAAGCACTGTACTAAGCGCTTGGGAGAGTACAATACAACATCAAACAGACACATTGCCTTCCCACAACGAGTGGCATTCATAGTCTTAATCCCCATTTTACAGATGAGGTAACTGAGGCACAGAAAATTGAAGTAACTTGCCCAATGTCACACAGCAGTTGAATGGCAGAGCCGGGATTGGAACCCAGGTCCTCGGACTTCCAGGCCTGTGCTCCCTCCACTAGGCCATGTTCCGTTTCTGTTTATTATGATGGCATTTATTAAGTACTTATTATGTGCCAAGCACTGTTCTAAGCGCTGGGGAGGTTACAAAGTGATCAGGTTGTCCCATGGGGGGCTCACAGTCTTAATCCCCATTTTCCAGATGGGGTAACTGAGGCACAGAGAAGTTAAGTGACTTGCCCAAAGTCACACAGCTGACAATTGGCGGAGCCGGGATTTGAACCCATGACCTCTGACTCCAAAGCCCGGGCTCTTTCCACTGAGCCACGCTGCTTCTCACGCTGCTTTTCTGTTGTCTCCTAAGCGCTTAGTACAGTGCCCCGCATGCAGTAAGCGCTCAATACAATCCATTGATCGATTTGATCCACCATTCCTTGTTCCTGGCTCGGATTCGGGTCTCGCTGCCGGAGATTAGAATGATTTTGGCCCGCCTGGATAATTCATTTGCAGATTACATACGTTGTTGCTCAAAATCCTAACTGGAATCAGACTGGTAGTTAGTTCTGTGAGGAGAAATATGTAAATTAATAATGGCTTCATACATTATTCAAGAAAAAGCTTATTTCCTATCATTGATAGCTCTTCTAACCTTACGGGAAGATATGCTAATGGATTTAATGAAAATAATTACCCCGAATATCATCATCAGGAGTGGTATTTTTAGCCCCCGCGACACGAACAATATCACGCTGATGTGAGATACAAAGTACGTCGTTTTGGAGGTGACGGCGGGGGGTTGTTTTAAACAGTTTTGATTAAGGTGACGCTTTAATTAGACGTTTGATCGTTTCCTGTTCACCGGAGAGAACTTGGAACGATGCAAATCAGCATTTCCCAAATCCCCCCGCTTTGAACATTTTTGAACCTTTTTCTCGTCCTGGAGATGCTTGTCATTCCGATCCGATCGGAGCACAGATTGGGGAGTCTGGGGTTGATTAGCTCAGGAATACGTTGCTTTGCCGAGGACTCGATAAAGTGGGGCAGCGTAGCCTGGTGGGAAGAGCCGGGTTGGGAGTCGAGAGACCCGGGTTTAAATCCCAGCTCCGCCGCCGGCCTGCTGTGTGATCTTGGGCGAGTCACTTCACCTCTCGGGGCCTCAGTTTCCTCGTCAGGAGTAAACGGGTAAGATGAAAACGTTCTTTCTGACGGAAGAACCACTGGGGCTGTTCTGCGAGGTGGATGGGCCCGGCTGGAATCCCGCAAAGTGGCCGACTCGGTGGGCGGGGAAGACCACCGTGGTTGCCAAGGCGACCGTCTACAGGGGTCACGGCGCTCCGGTCCAGCATCGGCCCCGTGCTCGCATCCGCTGCCATCAATGTGCCCTGCAGGTCCAAAGCGTCTGTGTGCACTTCACCCGGTGCTGCGCCCCTGCCCGCTAGTGGGATTCGGGAATACAGATTTGTGGGATTCCCAGTGGGAATACAGTGGGCAGGGACCCGAGAGCGCCAGTGGTGCTGGGCAAGCCACTGGCACTAGAAGCAACTCCTCCCCGTGGGGTCTCAGCCCCGGAGTCTCAGGGCTGAGGCTCATCCGTGACAGGAGAATCTTCGGGTTTTCCTTGTGTGTCCATCTGTGTCTTCCCGTTGGAGCTAAGGATGGTGTCTTTGTCAGCTTCCTCCTCTTTTCTTTTTTCTTTTTATGGTATTAAGTGCTTACTATGTGCCAGGCACTGTACTAAGTGCTGGGGTAGATACACGCTATTCAGATTGGGCACCATCTAAGCCCCGCGTGGGGCTCCCGGTCTTAATCCCCATTTTACAGATGAGGGAACTGAGATCCAGAGAATAATAATAATGATGATGGCATTTGTTAAGCGCTTACTATGTGCAAAGCACTGTTATAAGTGCTGGGGGGATACAAGGTAATCAAGGTTGTCCCACGTGGGGCTCACAGTCTTAATCCCCATTTTACAGATGAGGGAACTGAGGCTAGAGAAGTTAAGTGGCTTGCCCAAGGTCACACAGCAGACATGTGGCGGAGCCGGAATTCGAACCCATGACCTCTGACTCCCAAGCCCGTGTTCTTTCCACCGAGCCAGAGAAGTGATGTGACTGGCCCAAGCTCACATATGGCTCAGTGGAAAGAGCCCGGGCTTTGGAGTCAGAGGTCATGGGTTCAAATCCCGGCTCTGCCGCTTGTCAGCTGTGTGACTTTGGGCAAGTCACTTAACTTCTCTGTACTTCCCAAGCGCTTAGTACAGTGCTCTGCACATAGTAAGCGCTCAATAAATACGATTGATCATCATCAATCGTATTTATTGAGCGCTTACTACGTGCAGAGCACTGTACTAAGCGCTTGGGAAGTACAAATTGGCAACATATAGAGACAGTCCCTACCCAACAGTGGGCTCACAGTCTAAAAGATTGATTGATTGATTCTCTATGCCACAGTTCCCTCATCTGGAAAATGGGGATGAAGACTGTGAGCCCCCCGTGGGACAACCGGATCACCTTGTAACCTCCCCAGCGCTTAGAACAGTGCCTTGCACATAGTAAGCGCTTAACAAATGCCATCATTATTATTATTATTAAGTGGCAGGGCCGGGATTAGAACCCAGGTCCTCTGATGACCAAGCGTGGGCTCTTTCCACTAGGCCACGTTGCTTCCCTCCTCCAGCAGCTGCAGCCTGCCCATGCCGCTGGTGGTGTCCCCATGGCCGCTGGCCTGATTCTCCCCTCACACTGGTCTGGCCGCCCCCCAAGAATCCCGCTCCTGTGGCATGGCGGGTGGACGGCTGGGTGGGGGCGTCAGCCGGGTTGGGGTGGCGGCTCCTCCTCATCATCATCAATCGTATTTATTGAGCGCTTACTATGTGCAGAGCACTGAACTCATCCCATTCATTCATTGTCGTATTTAATGAGCACTTACTGTGTGCACAGCACTGTATTAAATCAATCAATCAATCAATCATATTTATTGAGCACTTACTATGTGCAGAGCACTGTACTAAGCGCTTGGAAAGTACGAGTTGGCAACATATAGAGACGGTCCCTACCCAACAGTGGGCTCACAGTCTAAAAGGGGGAAGCACACTAACAAAATAAAATAAATAGAATAGATATGTACAAGTAAAATCAATCAATCAACAAATAGAGTAATAAATATGTGCAAACATATATACATATATACAGGTGCTGTGGGGAAGGGAAGGAGGTAAGCTTGGAAAAGCTTGGAAAGTACAAATTGGCAACAAATAGAGACAATCACTACCCAATGCGCTCACAGTTTAGAAGGGGGGAGACAGACAACAAAACAAAGCAAGTGGACAGGCATCAATAGCATCAATGTAAATAAATAGAATTATAGATCTATATATTCATTCATTCAATCGTATTTATGGAGCGCTTACTGTGTGCAGAGCACTGTACTAAGAGCTTGGAAAGTACAAATGGGCAACAAATAGAGACAATCCCTATCCAACAGGCTCACAGTTTAGAAGGGGGGAGGCAGACAACAAAACAAAGCAAGTGGACAGGCATCAATAGCATCAAAATAAATAGAATTATAGATCTATATATTCATCATTCATTCAATCATATTTATGGAGCGCTTACTGTGTGCAGAGCACTGTACTAAGAGCTTGGAAAGTACCAATTGGCAACAAATAGAGACAATCCCTACCCAATGGGTTCACAGTTTAGAAGGGGGGAGACAGATAACAAAACAAAGTAAGTGGACAGGCATCAATAGCATCAATGTAAATAAATAGAATTATAGATCTATATATTCATTCATTCAATTGTATTGAGTGCTTACTGTGTGCAGAGCACTGTACTAAGAGCTTGGAAAGTACAAATTGGCAACAAATAGAGACAATCCCTACCCAGCGGGCTCACAGTTTAGAAGGGGGGAGACAGACAACAAAACAAAGCAAGTGGGCAGGTATCAATAGCATCAATGTAAATAAATAGAATTATAGATCTATACATTCATTCAATCATATTTATGGAGCGCTTACTGTGTGCAGAGCACTGTACTAAGAGCTTGGAAAGTACAAATTGGCAACAAATAGAGACAATCCCTACCCAACGAGCTCACAGTTTAGAAGGGAGGAGACAGATAACAAAACAAAGCAAGTGGACAGGCATCAATAGCATCAATGTAAATAAATATAATTATATATATATAGTTAATAAAATAAATAGAATAATGAATATGTACATATATACACAAGTGCTGTGGGGCAGGAAGGGGGGTAGAGTAGAGAGAGGGTGTAGAGGTGATGGGGATGGAAGGAGGAGCAGAGGAAAAGGAGGGCTCAGTCTGGGAAGGCCTACTGGAGGAGGTGAGCTCTCAGTAGGGCCCTGAAGGGAGGAAGAGAGCTAGCTTGGCGGATGGGCAAAGGGAGGGCATTCCGGGCCCGGGGGATGATGTGGGCTGGGGGTCGACGGCGGACAGGCGAGAACGAGGCCCAGTGAGGAGGTGAGTGGTGGCAGAGGAGCGGAGGGTGCGGGCTGGGCTGGAGAAGGACAGAAGGGAGGGGAGGTAGGAGGGGGAGAGGGGATGGATGGACAGCCTGGAAGCCCAGGGTGAGGAGTTTTTGCCTGATTCGAAGGTTGATAGGCAACCACTGGAGATTTTTGAGTATTGGGGTTCCGGGGGTTTGGAGAGCCAGCTGGAGCAGAGCTACATTGGCTTCTGGGAGCACACACTCACACTCTCAGACAGACGCACACACACACACACACACACACACACACACACACACTCACTCACTCACTCACTCACTCACTCACTCACTGCCCCTCTCCCCCCAACCCCCCAGCCCACACATACTCTCTGTCTCCCTGTTCTTTCTGTCTCTGGGTCTTTCTGCGTGTCCCTCTGTCCGTCTCCGCCTCTGCGTTCCATGCATCCTCATAATAATAATAATAATGGCATTTATTAAGCGCTTACTATGTGCAAAGCACTGTTCTAAGCGCTGGGGAGGTTACAAGGTGATCAGGTTATCCCATGGGGGGCTCACAGTCTGAACCCCCGTTTTACAGATGAAGGAACTGAGGCACAGAGAAGTTAAGTGACTTGCCCAAGGTCACACAGCAGGCAGTTGGCGGAGCCAGGATTTGAACCGGTGACCTCTGACTCCAAAGCCCGGGCTCTTTCCACTGAGCCACGCTGCTTCGTATAATACAATAATAATAATTGTACAATAATAATGATGGTATTTGTTAAGTGCTTACAATGTGTCGAGCACTGTTCTAAGCGCTGGGGTAGATACAGGGTAATCAGGTTGTCCCTTGTGGGGCTCACAGTCGCAATCCCCGTTTTGCAGATGAGGGAACTGAGTCATCGAGAAGTGAAGTGACTTGCCCAAAGTCACACAGCTGACAAGTGGCGGAGCTGAGATTAGAACCCAGGACCTCTGGCTCCTAAGCCCGGGCTCTTTCCACTAAGCCACGCTGGCTCCTCCTCATCTGTTCCCGCCCCATCAAAATGCTTTCAGTGCTTTACAGAGAAGTAGCGTGGCTCAGTGGAAAGAGCCCGGGCTTTGGAGTCAGAGGTCATGGGTTCGAATGCCGGCTCCTCCACGTGCCTGCTGTGTGACCTTGGGCAAGTCACGTAACTTCTCTGAGCTTCAGTTACCTCATCTGTAAAATGAGGATTAAGACTGTGAGCCCCACGTGGGACGACTTGATCCCATTGTATCCCCCCAGCGCTTAGAACAGTGCTTTGCACATAGTAAGCGCTTAACAAATGCCATTATTATTATTATTATTATTTCAATCAGTCAATCAATCAATGGTATTTATTGAGTACATACTAAGCGCTTAGGAGAGTACGGTACGGTTCATCTGTACAGTCTTTTAGACTGTGAGCCCACTGTTGGGTAGGGACTGTCTCTATATGTTGCCAATTTGTACTTCCCAAGCGCTTAGTACAGTGCTCTGCACATTGTAAGCGCTCAATAAATACGATTGATGATGATAATGATCTGTAAAATGGGGATTGGGACAGTGTTCCCCACCTGGGACAGGATCTGTGTGCAATTCGATTTGCTTGTACCCACCCCAGCGCTTAGTACAGTGCCTGGCTCATAGTAAGCGCCTAACAATGCCATCATTATTATTATTACAGTTCAACAGAGTGGGTTAGGCACAGCGAGCTTACTGTCTAGAGGGGGAGATGGACATGAATATAATTAATATAAATAAGTAAATTATGGGTGTGGACATAAGAGAAGCAGCGTGGCTCGGAGGGCTTGGGAGCCAGAGGTCATGGGTTCTAATCCCGGCTCTGACACTTGTCAGCTGGGTGACTTTGGGCAAGTCACTTCACTTCTTTGGGCCTCAGTTACCTCATCTGTAAAATGGGGATGAAGACTGTGAGCCCCACGTGGGACAACGTGATCACCTTGTATCCCCCCCCCCCCCCCCCCCCCCAGCGCTTAGGACAGTGCTTGGCACATAGTAAGCACTTAACAAATGCCATCATTATTATAAGTGCTGTGCGGCTGAGCGAGGAGTGAATTCCAACTGTTCAAAAAGCACGGATCCGCGTGCATAGTGCTGTCTTGGCGGTGTGCCGTGTTTCGGGGTGGCTCTGAGAATGCTCACAGCGTGGCTCAGTGGCAAGAGCCCGGGCTTTGGAGTCAGAGGTCATGGGTTCAAATCCCGGCTCTGCCAATTGTCAGCTGTGTGACTTTGGGCAAGTCACTTCACTTCTCTGGGCCTCAGTTCCCTCATCTGTAAAATGGGGATGAACTGTGAGCCCCCCGTGGGGCAACCTGATCACCTTTAACCTCCCCAGCGCTTAGAACAGTGCTTTGCACATAGTAAGCACTTAATAAATGCCATCATTATTATTATTGTTATTTGGGCAAGTCACTTAACTTCTCTGGGCCTCAGTTCCCTCATCTGTAAAATGGGGATGAAGACTGTGAGCCCCCCGTGGGACAACCTGATCACCTTGTAACCTCCCCAGCGCTTAGAACAGTGCTTTGCACATAGTAAGCGCTTAATAAATGCCATCATCATTATTATTATTATTTGGGCAAGTCACTTAACTTCTCTGGGCCTCAGTTCCCTCATCTGTAAAATGGGGATGAAGACTGTGAGCCCCCCGTGGGACAACCTGATCACCTTGTAACCTCCCCAGCGCTTAGAACGGTGCTTTGCACATAGTAAGCGCTTAATACATGCCATCGTTATTATAATTTGGGCAAGTCACTTAACTTCTCTGGGCCTCAGTTCCCTGATCTGTAAAATGGGGATGAAGACTGAGCCCCCTGTGAACCTGATCACCTTGTAACCTCTCCAGTGCTTAGAACAGTGCTTTGCACATAGTAAGCGCTTAATAAATGCCCTCATTATTATTATTATTATTATTATCAGATGGGGCCAGGCTCCGAGTACGCGCTCCCGTCAGACGGAGCTGGACCGTGGTAGCTATGAAGAAACGCCCCGATCAGAAGGTGCCGGGCTGGGGTGGCTCCAAAGACGGGCGGCAGTCAGAGCCGTACTGTCATAGCTTCAAGGACAGCAGCGTGGCTCAGTGAAAAGAGCACGGGCTTTGGAGTCAGGGGTCATGGGTTCGAATCCCGACTCCACCACATGACGGCTGTGTGATCTTGGGCAAGTCACTTAACTTCTCTGAGCCTCAGTTACCTCATCTGTAAAATGGGGATTGATTGTGAGCCCCACGTGGGGCAACTTGATCACCTTGCATCCCCCCCAGCGCTTAGAACAGTGCTCTGCACATAGTAGGTGCTTAACAAATGACATCATTACTATTACTACCCACCTGTCAGACGGAGCCGGGCCACGATAGCTCTGGGAACACGCCCCGATCAGAAGGAGCCGGGCTGGGGTGGCTCTGAGAAGGCACGCTGATCAATCAATATCAATCAATCGTATTTATTGAGAGCTTACTGTGTGCAGGGCACTGTACTAAGCACTTGGGAAGTTCAATTTGGCAACATATAGAGACAGTCCCTACCCAACAGTGGGCTCACAGCCTAAAATCAATCAATCAATCAATCAATCGTATTTATTGAGCGCTTACTGTGTGCAATAGAGACAGTCCCTACCCAACAGTGGGCTCACAGTCTAAAATCAATCAATCAATCAATCGTATTTATTGAGCGCTTACTGTGTGCAGAGCACTGTACTAAGCGCTTGGGGAAGTCCAAGTTGGCAACATATAGAGACGGTCCCTACCCAACAGTGGGCTCACAGTCTAAAATCAATCAATCAATCAATCAATCGTATTTATTGAGTGCTTACTGTGTGGAATAGAGACAGTCCCTACCCAACAGTGGGCTCACAGTCTAAAATCAATCAATCAATCAATCAATCGTATTTATTGAGCGCTTACTGTGTGCAGAGCACTGTACTAAGCGCTTGGGGAAGTCCAAGTTGGCAACATATAGAGACGGTCCCTACCCAACAGTGGGCTCACAGTCTAAAAGGGGGAGACAGAGAACAAAACCAAACCTACTAACAAAATAAAATAGAATAAATAGAATAAAAGGCTGATCAGACCGAGTCAGGCCGTCATAGCTCTGAGGACACCCGCCCATCAGACGGAGCCGGGCCGTGGTGGCTCCGAGATCACGCGCCCATCAGACGGAGCCGGGCCAGCGTGTCTCCAACAAGGCCCACCGATCAGACAGAGCTGGGCCGCGGTGGTTTTGAGAACCAAGCGCTTAGTACAGTGCTCTGCACACAGTAAGCGCTCAATAAATATGATTGAATGAACGAATGAATGAGCACCTACCAATCAGACGGAGCCGGGCCGGGTTGGTTCCGAGATTGCCTACCAACAATAATAATGATAATGCTATTTGTTAAGCGCTTACTACGTGCAAAGCACCATTCTAAGCGCTGGGGGGGATACAAAGTGATCAGGTTGTCCCACCTGGGGCCCACAGTCTTCATCCCCATTTTACAGATGAGGTAACTGAGGCCCAGAGAAGTCACGTGACTTGCCCAAAGTCACACAGCTGACAAGTGGCGGAGCCGGGATTTGAACCCATGACCTCTGACTCCCAAGCCCGGGTTCTTTCCACTGAGCCACGCTGGGCCAAACGGGTGGTGGGCTAATGCTCTCTGCCCATGGTGGCTTCCCCGGGCAGGGACTGAGGGGCAATGCCGCAGTGAGCTGGCTTGGAGCCATGAGCCTCCCTGAGTTTTTTTCTTTTTATGGTTTTTGTTCATCATCATCATCAATCGTATTTATTGAGCGCTTACTGTGTGCAGAGCACTGTACTAAGCGCTTGGGAAGTACAAGTTGGCAATATATAGAGATAGTCCCTACCCAACAGTGGGCTCACAGTCTAAAAGACTATCTCTCTCCCCCTGTCTCTTTCTCCTCTCTCTCTTTATTTATATTAATAATAATAATTATGGTATTTGTTGAGCGCTTACTATGTGCCAGGAACTCTTCTAAGCACTGTAGTAGATGCAAGATAAGTAGAAGCACATAGAGAAGCAGCGTGGCTCAGTGGAAGGGGCACGGGCTTTGGGTTCAAATCCCAGCTCCGCCATTGTCAGGTGTGTGACCTTGAGCAAGTCACTTAACCACTCTGGGCCTCAGTGATCTCATCTGTAAAATGGGGATTAAGACTGTGAGCCCTACCCAACAGTGGGCTCACAGTCTAAAAGGGGGACTGTGTGTTGTTCAGTCCTTATCGTGTGCCAGGCACTGTACTAAGCACTGGGATAGATACAAGGTATTCAGTTTGGATACAGTCCGTGTCCCACATGGGGCTCACAGTCTTAATCTCCCGTTTACAGGTGAGGTAACTGAGGCCCAGAGAAGTTAAGTGACCTGCCCAGGGTCACATAGCAGACAGGTGGCAGAGCCGGGATTAGAACCCAGGTCCTTGTGATTCCCAGGCCCGTTCTCTATCCACTAGGCCACGCTGCTGGTCTTGGCCGAGTTGGCGTAGGGTTGTTGGTATCATCCCTTGTAACCTCCCCAGCGCTTAGAACAGTGCTTTGCACATAGTAAGCGCTTAATAAATGCCATTATTATTGTTATTATTATCATCCCATCCCCTTCTAGACTGTGAGCCCACTGTTGGGTAGGGACCATCGCTATATGTTGCCAACCTGTACTTTCCAAGCGCTTCGTACAGTGCTCTGCACACAGTAAGCGCTCAATAAATATGATTGAATGAATGACTGAATCCCAGAGAAACAGCGTGGTTTAGTGGAAAGAGCCCGGGCTTGGGAGTCAGAGGACGTGGGTTCTAATCCCGGCCCCACCACTTGTCTGCTATGTGACCTTGGGCAAGCCACTTCACTTCTGTACCTCATTTATCTCCTCTGTAAAATGGGGATTGACTGTGAGCTCCACGTTGGACAACCTGATTACCTCGTATCTGCCCCAACGCTTGGCACATAATGAGCGCTTAACAGATACCATTATTTTTATTGTTATCGCATGGTGTCGGTGCTCAATGACTATAATAATAATAAGCTCTTGCTATGTGCAAAGCACTGTTCTAAGCACTGGGGAAGTTACAAGGTGATCAGGTTGTCCCACGGGGGGGCTCACCGTCTTAATCCCCATTTTGCAGATGAGGTAACTGAGGTCCAGAGAACTGAAGTGACTTGCCCAAAGTCACACAGCTGACAATTGGCGGAGCCGGGATTTGAACCCATAACCTCTGACTCCAAAGCTCGTGCTCTTTCCACTGAGACACGCTGCTTCTTAATAGGTGGTATTGACTGAGTGTTGGTGGCTGCAGAGCACTGTATTAAGTGTTTGAGCACCATTTTAAGGTGCTTGAGTACTGCTGGTTCATTCATTCACTTATTCAGTCGTATTTATTGAGCGCTTACTGTGCGCAAAGCATCGGTTCCACTTGGACCCTCCAAAAGAGGCCAAGGCCCCAAGCGTGGGTGTGTTCTGGGGAATGGGGCACTGGGCGTCTCCCTCAGAGCCATGGAGGAGGGCTGTAGTGGGTCCCCCTCCCCATCCCCCCCACCTTTCCTCCTTCCCTTCCCCACAGCACCTGTATATATGTATATATGTTTGTACATATTTATTACTCTATTTATTTATTTATTTTACTTGTACATATCTATTCTATGTATTTTATTTTGTTAGTATGTTTGGTTTTGTTCTCTGTCTCCCCCTTCTAGACTGTGAGCCCACTGTTGGGTAGGGACTGTCTCTAGATGTTGCCAACTTGTACTTCCCAAGCGCTTAGTACAGTGCTCTGCACATAGTAAGCGCTCAACAAATACGATTGATGTTGATGATGTTGATGTTAATTGTGGCTCCCCCGGCTGCTTCTTTCCAGGGCGCCGCGCTGAAGTTCTTGCCGACCATCGTTAACGACGTGAAGCTCGTGTTCGATCCCAAGGAGCTGAGGTGAACACCCCACCTTCCCCCTTTTTCCTTGTTTTAATCGTATTAAGCGCTTGCTCTGTGGCAAGCACGGTTTGAGAGTTGGGGCACATACAAGTTAATTGGGACAGAGTGCCTTTCATTCATTCATTCATTCATTCATTCATTCAATCGTATTTATTGAGCGCTTACTGTGTGCAGAGCACTGGACTAATATTTATTCTATTTATTTTATTTTGTTAATATGTTTTGTTTTGTTCTCCGTCTCCCCCTTCTAGGCTGTGAGCCCACTGTTGGGTAGGGACCGTCTCTATATGTTGCCAACTTGTACTTCCCAAGCGCTTAGTACAGTGCTCTGCACACAGTAAGTGCTCAGTAAATACAATTGAATGAATGAATGAATGAGTACAAGTCGGCTACATATAGAGACGGTCCCTACCCAGCAACGGGCTCACAGTCTAGAAGGGGGAGACAGATAATAAAACAAAACATGTGGACAGGTGTCAAGTCATCACACTAATAGGTAATAGATAAATAAATAATAGATAATAATAATAATAATGGCATTAATTAAGCGCTTACTATGTGCAAAGCACTGTTCTAAGCGCTGGAGAGATTACAAGGTGATCAGGTTGTCCCACGGGGGGCTCACAGTCTTCATCCCCACTTTACAGATGAGGTGACTGAGGCCTAGAGAAGTGAAGTGACTTGCCCAAAGTCACCCAGCTGACAAGTGGCGGAGCCGGGATTTGAACCCATGACTTCTGGCTCCAAAGCCCTTGCTCTTCCCACTGGGCCACACCGCTTATATAGATAGTATATTATCTATAATAATAATAGATAATTAAATAAATAATAAATACAAAATAAATAGATAATAGTCCCTCTTGGGCTCCCTGGTTAAGTAGGAGAGAAAGCAGGTATGGAAACCCCATTTTACCATTGAGGAAATGGAGGCGTAGAGAAATAACGTGATTTGCCCAGGGTCGCTGAGTAAGCTAGTGGCAGAGCTGCTTCTCTCCCCTGTGAGCCCCCCGTGGGACAACCTGATCACCTTTTAAGCTCCCCAGCACTTACAACAGTGCTTTGCACATAGTAAGCGCTTCATAAATGCCATCATCATCGTCATCATCATTCAGTCGCATTTCGTGAGCACTTGCTGTGTTCCGAGCACTGTCATCTCGGCTCCACCAATTGTCAGCTGTGTGACCTGGGGCGAGTCACTTCACTTCTCTGTGCCTCAGTTATCTCATCTGTAAAATGGGGACGAAGACTGTGTGAGCCCCACGTGGGACAACCTGATCACCTTGTATCCTCCCCAGCGCTTAGAACAGTGCTTTGCTCATAGTAAGTGCTTAATAAATGCCATCATCATCATCATCATTATTCAATCGCATTTATTGAGCACTTACTGTGATCAGAGGCTACCAGTCAATCTGCGCATCAGGCAGAAACTCCTCACCCTGGACTTCAAGGCTGTCCATCACCTCACCCCCTCCTACCTCACCTCCCTTCTCTCCTTCTACAGCCCAGCCCACACCGGGCCTCGCTCTCGCCTGTCCCACCGTCGACCCCCGGCCCACGTTCTCCCCCTGGCCTGGAATGCCCTCCTTCCGTCCATCCGCCAAGCTCGCTCTCTTCCTCCCTTCAAGGCCCTACTGAGAGCTCACCTCCTCCAGGAGGCCTTCCCAGACTGAGCCCCTTCCTTCCTCTCCCCCTCGTCCCCCTCTCCATCTCCCCCGTCTTACCTCCTTCCCTTCCCCACAGCACCTGTATATACGTATATATGTTTGTACATAGTTATTACTCTATTTATTTATTTATTTTACTTGTACATATCTATTCTATTTATTTTATTTTGTTAGTATGTTTGGTTTTGTCTCCCCGGTTTAGACTGTGAGCCCACTGTTGGGTAGGGACTGTCTCTATATGTTGCCAATTTGTACTTCCTAAGCGCTTAGTACAGTGCTCTGCACACAGTAAGCACTCAATAAATATGATTGATGATGACGATGATCAGAGCAATGTCATGTCTAAATTGTAAGTCACGCATAAATCATGTCTCCTGTTCTGAGAGCAATTCAGAGCCTTCATCAGAGGCTTTGAGTCTCACCATGGCCAGCCCCTTTCCTGTTGGTCAGAGGAAGGGGGACAGGACGCTGGCACCGTTCGGTGCCCTCACCCCGCCCATCCCTTTCTCCCCAGCAAAATGTTCACCGAGTTCACCCTGAAGGTGCCGCCGGGCTGGTTGACTGTTCAGAAGCTGCAGTGCCTGACCGAAATTGTCCACAGTGACCTCTTCACCCAGCATGGTGAGTCAAGGCCTTCTTCCCCGCCCTCCTCTGCTGGGCCACGTCCATCCCCCTTCCTTCCTCTCCCCCTCGTCCCCCTCTCCATCCCCCCCATCTTACCTCCTTCCCTTCCCCACAGCACCTGTATATATGTATATATGTTTGTACATATTTCTTACTCTATTTATTTATTTATTTATTTTGTACATATCTATTCTATTTATTTTATTTTGTTAGTATGTTTGGTTTTGTCCTCTGTCTCCCCCTTTTAGACTGTGAGCCCACTGTTGGGTAGGGACCGTCTCTATATGTTGCCAATTTGTACTTCCCAAGCGCTTAGTACAGTGCTCTGCACATAGTAAGCGCTCAATAAATACGATTGATGATGATGATCCCCGCTGGGTCCCCGTCGAGACCGGCTGATGCCCCAGCCGGTCCGGACCTCTGCTCCACAGGAGGGTGACCGGGGCCGGACGGGAGGCTAGTGGGGTATCCAGAAAGGAGGCTGGAAGAGAGGCCTGCGGGGGGTGGCTTGAGGAAAGGCCAGTGGGGAGACTTCGGGGGTGGCTGGAGGGGAGACTGGAAGGGGAAATGGGGGTGGAGAGGGCTGATGGACAGGCTGGAAAGGAGCTAAAGATTGCCGGGGGGATGGCAGGGAGATGGGAGAGGAGGCTGGAAGAGAGGATTGGGTGGGGATCAATCAATCAATCAATCAATCGCATTTATTGAGCGCTTACTGTGTGCAGAGCACTGTACTAAGCGCTTGGGAAATACAAGTTGGCAACATATACAGTCATCATCATCATCAACCGTATTTATTGAGCGCTTACAATGTGCAGAGCGCTGTACTAAGCGCTTGGGAAGTACAAGTTGGCAACATATAGAGACAGTCCCTACCCAACAGTGGGCTCACAGTCTAAAAGAAAATTTTATCTCAGCACTCTTAGGTGATCCATTCTAGACCCTCCTAGGTATTTACAATCTATTTTTAAACTCTCATACCAGAGAGGGGATTAGAAGCCAGGCCACCAGCCTTTCAAGGCTGTTACTTTCCCTCTGAGCCACCACAGGCCTCACCCAACAGTCCCTACCCAACAGTGGGCTCACAGTCTAAAAGGGGGAGACAGAGAACAAAACCAAACATACTAACAAAATAAAATGAATAGATATGTACAAGTAAAATAAATAAATAATGCAGCGGGAAGACAAGAGAGGAGGCTGGAAGGGGGTTTGGGGAGGGGGAATGACTGTAAGGCTGGAGAAGGAGCTGGAAGAGGGGTTGGGGCAGGGCGGTGGGTTGTCTGGAGAGGAGGCTGGAAGAAGAGTTGTGGGGGGGTGCAGGGAGGCCGGAGAGGAGGCCAGAAGAGGGGTTGGGATGGAGGGAAGGGTGAAGAAGAGCAGCGTGGCTCAGTGGAAAGAGCCCGGGCTTTGGAGTCAGAGGTCATGGGTTCAAATCCCAGCTCCGCCAACTGTCAGCTGCGTGACTTTGGGCAAATCACTTAACTTCTCTGTGCCGCAGTTCCCTCATCTGTAAAATGGGGATGAAGACTGTGAGCCCCCCCCGTGGGACAACCTGATCACCTTGTATCCTCCCCAGCGCTTAGAACAGTGCTTTGCCCATAGTAAGCGCTTAATAAATGCCATTATTATTATTAAATTATGTGGGACAACCTGATCACCTTGTATCCTCCCCAGCACTTAGAACAGTGCCTTGCACATAGTAAGCACTTAATAAATGCCATTATTATTATTAAATTATGTGGAACAACCTGATCACCTTGTATCCCCCCAGCGCTTAGAACAGTGCTTTACACATAGTAAGCGCTTAACAAATGCCATTAAAAAAAAAAAAAAAGGGGCCGGAAGAGGGGCTGGGAGGGCACAGTGGGAAGGCCGAGAGGAGGCTCTATATGTCTGTACAGATTTATTACTCTATTTTACCTGTACATATTTACTATTCTATTTATTTTATTTTGTTAATATGTTTCGTTTTGTTGTCTGTCTCCCCCTTCTAGACTGTGAGCCCGCTGTTGGGTAGGGACCGTCTCTATATGTTGCCAACTTGTACTTCCCAAGCACTTAGTACAGTGCTCTGCACACAGTAAGCGCTCAATAAATACGATTGAATGAACGAATGAGGCTAGAAGAGGACTTGGGCGGGGCGGCCGGAAGGCCAGAAGGAAGGCTGGAGGTGGGGGCCGGCGGGAAGGTGGGGGGATGTTGGGGAAGGCTGGGAAGGGGGAGGGGGTGGGGAGTTGGAGCAGGAAGAGAAGGGAGGGAAAGATGGAGGGGAGAGAAGAGGTGGGTGGAAAGGAAGTTGGAGCCACTTATAGTCATTCCATTACCAAGGCAGGAAGAATTAGTTGCTGCAAGGAAATGCTAACAGGTGTTCAGGGCCTGTGGTGGATCATTCATTCATTCTTCTAGACTGTGAGCCCACTGTTGGGTAGGAACCGTCTCTATGTGTTGCCAAATTGTACTTCCCAAGCGCTTAGTACAGTGCTCTGCACACAGAAAGTGCTCAATAAATATAATAATAATAATGGTATTTGTTAAGCGCTTACTGTGTGCAAAGCACTGTTCTAAGCGCTGGGGAGGTTACAAAGTGATCAGGTTGTCCCACAGGGGGCTCCCAATTTTAATCCCCATTTTCCAGATGAGGTAACTGAGGCCCAGAGAAGTTAAGTGACTTGCCCAAAGTCACACAGCTGACAGTTGGCAGAGCTGGGATTTGACCCCATGACCTCTGACTCCAAAGCCCAGGCTCTTCATCATCATCATCAATCGTATTTATTGAGCACTTACTGTGTGCAGAGCGCTGTACTAAGCGCTTGGGAAGTACACGTTGGCAACATATAGAGACAGTCCCTACCCAGCAGTGGGCTCACAGTCTAAAAGGGGGAGACAGAGAACAAAACCAAACATACTAACAAAATAAAATAAATAGAATAGATATGTACAAGTAAAATAAATAAATAAATAAATAGAGTAATAAATATGTATAAAACATATATACATAGGCTCTTTCCACTGAGCCACAGCAGCTTCTCATATGCAATCAAATATGATTGCATTCATTCTTTCAGTCGTATCTATTGAGTCCTCACTGTGTGCAGTGCACTGTAATAAGCACTTGGAAAGTACAGTTCCGCAACAGAGGCGATCCCTACCCACAGTCCAGAAAGGGAGAGACAGACAACAAAACAAGGAGACAAGCATCCATATAAAAGCGTTTAGTACAGTGCTCTGCATACAGTAAGCGCTCAATAAATACGATCGAATGAGTGGATATGAAAAAATAGAATTATAGATATATACACATCATTAATAAAAAGATAGAATAATAAATATGTACATCAATCAATCAATCGTATTTATTGAGCGCTTACTGTGTGGAGAGTACTGTACTAAGTGCTTGGGATGTACAAGTTGGCAACATATAGAGACAGTCCCTACCCAACAGTGGGCTCACAGTCTGAAAGTGGGAGACAGAGAACAAAACCGAACATATACATTTATACACAAGTGCTGTGGGGTGGAAAGGGAGTGGAGCAGAGGAAGGGAGTCGGGGCGATGGGGAGGAGGAGCAGAGGAAAAGGGGGACTCAGTTGGGAAGGCCTCCTGGAGGAGGTGAGCTTTCAGTAGGGCTTTGGAGGGGGAAGTGAGCTAGTTTGGTGGATGTGAGGAGGGAGGGCATTCCAGGCCAGGGGGAGGATGTGGACCAGGGGACAACGAGGCCCAGTGAGGAGGTTAGCGGTGGCAGAGGAGCGGAGTGTATGGGCTGGGCTGGAAAAGGGGAGAAGGAAGGTGAGGTAAGAGGGGGCGAGATGATGGAGAGCTCTGAAGCCAATAGTGAGTTTTTGCTTGATTCGAAGATTGGTAGGCAGCCACTGGTGACTTTAGAAGAGGGGAGTGACATGCCCAGAGCATTTCTGTACAGAGATAATCCGAGCAGCAGAGTGAAGTATAGACTGAAGTGGGGAGAGACAGGAGGTTGGGAGATCAGAAAGGAGGCTGATGCAGTCATCCAGTCGGGATAGGATGAGAGATTGAACCAATGTGGTAGCCGTTTGGATGGAGAGGAAAGGGAGGATCTTGGCGATGTTATGGAGGTGAGACCGGCAGGTTTTGGTGATGATTGGATGTGTGGGGTGAATTCATTCATTCATTCATTTATTCATTCGTATTTATTGAGCGCTTACTGTGCGCAGAGCACTGTACTAAGCGCTTGTGAAGTACAAGTTGGCGACTTATAGAGATGGTCCCTATCCAACAGCAGGCTCACAGTCTATATATACCTGTATATATGTATATATGGTTGTACATATTTATTACTCTATTTATTTATTTATTTATTTATTTTACTTGTACATTTCTATCCTATTTATTTTATTTTGTTGGTATGTTTGGTTCTGTTCTCTGTCTCCCCCTTTTAGACTGTGAGCCCACTGTTGGGTAGGGACTGTCTCTATGTGTTGCCAATTTGTACTTCCCAAGCGCTTAGTACAGTGCTCTGCACATAGTAAGCGCTCAATAAATACGATTGATTGATTGATTGATAGAAGGGGGAGATTAATAATAATAATGATGGCATTTGTTAAGTGCTTACTACATGCAAAGCACTGTTCTAAGTGCTGGGGAGGATACAAGGTGATCAGGTTGTCCCACGTGGGGCTCCCAGTCTTAATCCACATTTTACAGATGAGGTATCTGAGCCCAGAGACGTGAAGTGACTTGCCCAAAGTCGCACAGCTGACAAGTGGCGGAGCCGGCATTTGAACCCATGACCTCCGACTTCCAAGCCTGGGCTTTTTCCACTGAGCCACGCTGCTTCAGCGTGAAGGAGAGAGCGGAGTCAAGGATGACACCAAGGTTGCAGGCTTGTGAGACGGGAAGGATGGTGGTGCCGTCTACAGTGACGGGAATGTCAGGGAGAGGACAGGGTTTGGGAGGGAAGATAGGGAAGGTTGGTAAGGGGTCCCCTGGGTCCGGCGATGTTGGGACCCCCCCGGGTCTGGCGATATCGGGGCCCCCAGGGTCCGGCAAAATTATCCATCCGGGGTGGAGCGTTCCTGCTGTCCGTCACTTTCCCCAACAGGGGCCATCGATAAGCTCCGCGTGCATGGTTCTTCCTCGCACATGCTCAGCGGTGATGGGAAACAGCCAGGCGGAGCAGATAGAGCGCAGGCTTAGGAGTTAGAAGGTCCTGGTTTCTACTCCGGACTCCACCACATGCTTGCTGGGTGACCTTGGCCAAATCTGGCTCAGTGGAAAGAGCCCGGGCTTTGGAGTCAGAGGTCATGGGTTCAAATCCCGGCTCCGCCAATTGTCAGCTGTGTGACTTTTTCACTTCTCTGGGCCTCAGTTCCCTCATCTGGAAAATGGGGGTGAAGACTGTGAGCCCCCTGGGGGACAACCTGATCACCTTGTAACCTCCCCAGTGCTTAGAACAGTGCTTTACCCGTAGTAAGCGCTTAATAAATGCCATCATTATTATTATTATTATTATTATTATTATTATTATTATTCTCTGGGCCTCAGTTCCCTCATCTGTAAAATGGGGATTGAGACTGTGAGCCCTATGAGGGACAGGAACTGTGTCAATCCTTATTTGCTTGTATCCAACCCCAGAGCTTAGTACAGTGCCTCAAACATAGTAAACACTTAGCAAATAACATTATTATTATTATCATTATTACTAAGCTCCTGCCCTCAATAATAATAATCATAATAATGATGGTATCTGTTAAGCGCTTACTATGTGCCAAGCACTGTTTTAAGTGCCGGGGGGATAAAAGGTAGTCAAGTTGTCCCACGTGGGGCTCACAGTCTTAATCCCCATTTTACAGATGAGGTAACTGAGCACAGAGAAGTGAAGTGACTTTCATTCATTCAATTGTATTTATTGAGAGCTTACTGTGTGCAGAGCACTGTACTAAGTGCTTGGGAAGTCCTAGTCGGCAAAATACAGAGACGGTCCCTACCCAAAAACGGGCTCACAGTCTAGAAGGGGGAGACAGACAACAAAACAAAACATGTAGACAGGTGTCAAAATAGTCAGAACAAATAGAATTAAAACTATATTTCATTCTATTCTAATTCTAAGTGACTTTGGGCAAGTCACTTAACTTCTCTGGGCCTCAGTTCCCTCAGCTGTAAAATGGGGGATGAAGACTGTGAGCCCCCCGTGGGACAACCTGATCACCTTGTAACCTCCCCAGCGCTTAGAACAGTGCCTTGCACATAGTAAGCGTTTAATAAATGCCATCATTATTATACATGCACATCATGATTATTAGACTTGCCCAAAGTCACAGAGCTGACAAGTGGCAGAGCTGGGATTAGAACCCATGACCTCTGACTCCCAAGCCCGGGCTCTTTCCAGTGAGTCGTGCTGCTTCTCCCCCTTCTAGACTGTGAGCCCACTGTTGGGTAGGGACGGTCTCTATATGTTGCCAACTTGTACTTCCCAAGCACTTAGTACAGTGCTCTGCACACAGTAAGCGCTCAATAAATACGATTGATTGATTGCTTGATTGATTCTCACACAGTGCCCTTCACGCTCCCGGCTTTTAGGTGGACGGTGGAATACACCGATGCTCAGCTAGTGTCAGTATTCATTCATTCATTCAATCGTATTTGTTGAGCGCTTACTGTGTGCAGAGCACTGTACTAAGCGCTTGGGAAGTACAAGCTGGCAACATATAGAGACGGTCCCTACCCAACAGTGGGCTCACAGTCTAGAAATCAGTAATAATAATAATAATAATAATGATGACATTTATTAAGCGCTTACTATGTGCAAAGCACTGTTGAGGCGGCCTCCCAGCCCTTCCTGCCGTCGGCGGTTCACACCAGTCCTCCCTCAGCCAACGACTCCCAGCCTTCAGCTGGGATACAGCGTTGTCCGAGTCTTTGTTCTTCCGTGTCCTCACAACGCTCGCTCTGCCCTCCCGGCTTCCGGTCTCCCAATATCATCATCATCATCGTCATCATCAATCGTATTTATTGAGCGCTTACTGTGTGCAGAGCACTGTACTAAGTGCTTGGGAAGTACAAATTGGCAACATGTAGAGACAGTCCCTACGCAACAGTGGGCTCACAGTCTAAAAGGGGGAGACAAAACCAAACATACTAACAAAATAAAATAAATAGAATAGATATGTGCAAGTAAAATAAATAAATAAATAGAGTAATAAATATGTACAAGCATATATACAGGTGCTGTGGGGAAGGGAAGGAGGTAAGATGGGGGGATGGAGAGGGGGATGAGGGGGAGAGGAAGGAAGGGGCTCAGTCTGGGAAGGCCTCCTGGAGGAGGTGAGCTCTCAGTAGGGCCTTGATACCATCATCTCTCCACACCGCAGCTGTTTGGGTCTCATATGTTCCGTCCAGTGTAGCTGTGTGCAGTGTGGACTAGGGAGGGAGGACGGACGCTGCTTGGCATCCAGTATGAGTGCAGTGCCCAGTACACAGAAGCAGCGTGGCTCAGTGGAAAGAGCCCGGGCTTCGGAGTCAGAGGTCACGGGTTCAAATCCCGGCTCCGCCAACCGTCAGCTGTGTGGCTTTGGGCAAGTCACTTCACTTCTCTGCGCCCCAGTTACCTCATCTGTAAAATGGGGATTAAAACCGTGAGCCCTCCGTGGGACAACCTGATCACCTTGTAACCTCCCCAGCATTTAGAACAGTGCTGCGCACATAGTAAGCGCTTAACAAATACCATCATTATTATTATTATTATTATTACAGAGCAGTAGCTGTGTGAGTACTTGCGGGACCAGAAATGCTGGTAGACGTTTAGCTCGGACATTAAGGCGGTCCAGTGGATGAATGTAGCAGAGGGCTCTCAGCTCCTGAGAGCAAGAAACACCATCATGTCAGTCAGACCTCTGACAGTTTTCTGCTGTTTTTCCTCTTCCTCCCTCTCTATTTCTCCTTCCTCTCCCTTCCCCTCTCCTCTCTCCCTTCCTCTCCCGCCTTCTCACCTCCTCTCTTCTCTCCTTCTCTCTCTCCTCTCATCTGTCTTCTTTCCTTTGTTCTCTCTCCCCTCTCTCATCTGTCTTCTCTCCTTTCTCTTTTTCTCTCTCGTTCTCATCTCTCCTGCTCCTGTCTCCTCTTCTCTCTCCCTTCTCTCCCATCTTTTCTCTTTCTCTGCCTCTTCTCTCTCCCCTCTCTACCTCCACTCAATAATAATAATACTGGCATTTGTTAAGCTTACAATGCGCCAGGCACTGTACTAAGCGCTGGGGTGGACACAAGCAAATCAGGTTGGACACAGTCCCTGTCCCATGTGGGGCTCACAGTCTCAATCCCCATTTTACAGATGAGAGAACTGAGGCGTAGAGAAGTGAAGTGATTTGCCCAAGGCCACACAGCAGACAAGTGGTGGAGCCAGGATTAGAACTCATGACCTTCTGATTCCCAGGCCTGTTTTCTATCCACTAAGCCATGCTGCTTCCTCCTCCATCTCCTCTCGCTCTCTTCTCTCTCCCCTTTACCTCCTCTCTCTATTCTTTCTTATTTCTCCTCCCTTTTTTCCCCTCTTCCATCTCCCTCCCCCCATCTCTCTTCTCTCCCTCTCTCTCCCTGTCTCTTTCTCCTCTCTCTCTGTATTTATATTAATAATAATAATTATGGTATTTGTTGAGCGCTTACTACGTGCCAGGAACTCTTCTAAGCACTGTAGTAGATACAAGATAAGTAGAAACACATAGAGGAAGCAGCGTGGCTCAGTGGAAGGGGCACGGGCTTTGGAGTCAGAGGCCGTGGGTTCAAATCCCAGCTCCACCATTGTCAGGTGTGTGACCTTGGGGAAGTCACTTAACCACTCTGGGCTTCAGTTATCTGTAAAATGGGATTAAGACTGTGAGCCCTCCGTGGGACAACCTTCTCACCTTGTAACCTGAACAGTGCTTTGCACATAGTAAGCGCTTAATAAATGCCATCATTATCGTGGGGTTCACAGTCTTAAATCCTCATTTTATAGATGAGGCACAGAGAAGTTAAATGACTCACCCAAGGTCGCACAGCAGACAAGTTTTAGAGCTGGCATTAGAATCCCTGACTTCTTGAATTCCCAGACCCGGGCTCTATCCACAAGCCGTGCTGCTTCTTTCCCTCTCTCCTCTGTCTGCACATAGCAGTTCTAAAATTCCCGTTGCTCCACATCTTTAGCGATGGCGAAGCCCTTGCCTTAGAGAACTGGGAGCCGTGTGGCGAGCTCAGACTCTTCCCTCTGAGCAGCCGGATGAGTCGGCTGGCCGGAATAGGAT
Organism: Tachyglossus aculeatus; assembly: GCF_015852505.1. Classification (NCBI taxonomy): domain Eukaryota; kingdom Metazoa; phylum Chordata; class Mammalia; order Monotremata; family Tachyglossidae; genus Tachyglossus; species Tachyglossus aculeatus. The sequence goes on from NC_052068.1 coordinate 2,073,243, forward strand.
CGGTCGATTACACGCGTCACGGACAGCGGACTATTGCGAGTGACCTCCGATGGCAGAGAGCCGTTTAATAGCCAGGTCAGGGGAGGGACAGTGTCGGGCCCGTCACGACTCCCGCTTCCCTGCCCGCGTTTCCAAACCCGCGGCCTTCCGCCGTTTCTCATGCGTCAGACACGGGGCGTGAACGTCTGTGCTCCGGGAAAACTCTCCAAAGGAAACTTAAAAGAAACCGAAATAGCAGAATTAATGAAAATGCCAAGCAGGGCACTGAGGGCTGCCGATTGATGTTAAGATCACTGCACGGCTCTGAGGTACCAGGAGGCAGAAGGAGGTTTGGTAGATAACAGAAAGGGGCATGCAGAAGAGGAGGAAATGGTGCCGGAGGTGATTATCTGGGAATCAGAAGGACCCCCTCCAAACTCTAGGCTGTAAGCTCCTTGTGGGTAGGGAAAGGGTCTGTTATTTTACTGCATTGTACTCTCCCAAGCGCGTAGTACAGTGCTTCTGCACACAGTAAGTGCTCAATAAATACCATTTCATTCATTCAGTCGTATTTATTGAGCAGTTACTGTGTGCAGAGCACCATACTAAGCGCTTGAGAAGTACAAGTCGACGACATATAGAGACGGTCCCTACCCACCAACAGGCTCACCTTGTTAAAGAGGGAGACAGACAGCAAAACAAAACATTAACTGACTGACTGACTTGACTCCACCAGTAATAATAATAATAATGATGGCATTTATTAAGCGCTTACTATGTGCCAAGCACTGTTCTAAGCGCTGGGGAGGTTGCAAGGTGATCAGGTTGTCCCACAGGGGGCTCACGGTCTTAATCCCCATTTTACAGACGAGGGAACTGAGGCACAGAGAAGTTAAGTGACTAGCCCAAAGTCACACAGCTGACAGCTGGTGGAGCCAGGATTTGAACCCATAACCTCTGACTCCAAAGCCCGGGCTCTTTCCACTGAGCCACGCTGCTGTGTGACATTGGGCAAGTCACTTCACTTCTCTGGGCATCAGTTACCTTATCTGGAAAATGGGGATTGAGTCTGTGAGCCCCACGTGGGACAGGGACTGTGTCCAACCCGATTTGTTTGTGTCCATCCCAACACTTAGTAAAGTGCCTGGCACACAGTAGGCGCTTACAGGTACCGTAATTATTATCATTATGACATACATATCCATAATTTACTTGTATTAATACCTGTCTCTCCCTCTAAACCGTAAGCTCATCTTGGGTGGAGAACATGTACACCAAATCTGTTATATAATAATAATGATAATGATGGTATTTGTTAAGCGCTTACTATTTGCAGACCACTGTTCTAAACGCTGGGGTGTGTGTGCAAGGTGATCAGGTTGTCCCACGTGGTGCTCACAGTCTTAATCCCCATTTTACAGATGAGGTAACTGAGGCACAGAGAAGTTAAGTGACTTGCCCAAAGTCACACAGCTGACAAGTGGCGGAGCCAGGATAAGAACCCATGACCTCTGAGTCCCAAGCCCGGGCTCTTTCCACTGAGCCACACTACTTCATCAATCGTATTTATCATCAATCGTATTTATTGAGCGCTTACTGTGTGCAGAGCACTGTACTAAGCGCTTGGGAAGCACAAATTGGCAACATATAGAGACAGTCCCTACCCAACAGTGGGCTCACAGTCTAAAAGCTACTTCTTTTATATTGCTTATATTGTTGCATTGTACTCTCCCAAGTGCTTAGTACAGTGCTCTGCCCATGGTTAAGTGCTTAAAAAATACGATCGATTGATTGATCTGCAGGAGATGGCGGGAGGCTTCAGGGAGAGAGGGAGGGGTGTGGGCAGCGGGCGATCCAGTCTGTGATTTGGCTCCTTTTCTGCTTTTCATCCTGGTTCATCGGTCAGGGATTGGGACGGATAAATCCCATTTGGGTTGTCATTTCCCGGACCTGGTGGGGTGATGGAGTGCTTTATCAGAAAACGATGAGCAGCAGAGCGCAATCCCACATCTCCCATTTGCTCATGGCCTGGAAGATTGTTTCGGCAAAAAGCTGATGGCTTTTAGACTGTGAGCCCACTGTTGGGTAGGGACTGTCTCTATATGTTGCCAATTTGTACTTCCCAAGCGCTTAGTACAGTGCTCTGCACATAGTAAGGGCTCAATAAGTACGATTGATGATGAAGTGACGGCCACACCGCAGAAATACGGGGATTTTTCTCGGGGACTGGGCTTGCCTTTGCGAGCTGACTACGGAACAGTTTGTTTGCCAGGCTTTTTGTTGTTCGATGCTGATTAAACATGCTGGCCTGCCTCTCTCCGCTGCATCCCGCTGAAGCGGCGTGGCTCAGTGGGAAGAGCCCGGGCTTTGGATTCAGAGGTCATGGGTTCGAATCCCGGCTCTGCCAATTGTCAGCCGTGTGACTTTGGGCAAGTCACTTCACTTCTCTGGGCCTCAATTGCCTCATCTGCAAAATGGGGATTAAGACTGTGAGCCCCACGTGGGACAACCTGATCCCCTTGTATCCCCCCCAGCGCTTAGAACAGTGCTTTGCACATAGTAAGCGCTCAATAAATACGAATGAATGAATGAATCCCGGCAGCCAGATTACTAACCAAGGCTCTGGGGATTGATCAATCAGTCAGCGGTAGTGTTTGGAAGCTTACGGTGTGCAGAGCGCTGAACTGAGCGCTAATCCCGGCTCCTCCACATATCAGCTGTGTGACTTTGGGCAAGTCACTTCACTTCTCTGTTCCTCTGTTACCTCATCTCTAAAATGGGGATGAAGACTGTGAGCCCCACGTGGGACAACCTGATCACCTTGTATCCCGGCTCCACCACTTGTCAGCTGTGTGACTTTGGGCAAGTCACTTCACTTCTCTGTGCCTCAGTTCCCTCATCTGTAAAATGGGGATGAAGACTGTGAGCCCCATGGGGGACAACCTGATCACCTTGAATCACCCCCAGCACTTAGAACGGTGCTTCACACATAGTAAACACTTAACAAATGCCTCATTATTATGGTATCTACCCCAGGGCTTAGAACAGTGCTTTGCACATAGTAAGAGCTTTGCAAATACCATCATCATCATCATCATCATCATCACAGTGGCCGTCTCCCCCTTTAGACTGTAAACTCACTTTTGGCAGGGAATATGACTACCAACTCTGATATATTGTACTCTGATTCAGTTGTATTTAATTAATTAATTCATTCATTCAATCGTATTTATTGAGCGCTTACTGTGTGCAGAGCACTGGACTAAGTGCTTGGGAAGTACAAGTTGGCAACATATAGAGACGGTCCCTACCCAACAGTGGGCTCACAGCCTAGAAGCTTTTAATTTTAATTTATTTAATGAGCTTTTACTGTGTGCCGAGTGCATAGTACACTGTTCTGTACACAGCAAGTGCTCGCTTGATAAATAGCATTGGTGATGATGATGGTGATAATAATAATAATAATAATGATGGGATTTGTTAAGCGCTTACTATGTGCCAAGCACTGTTCTAAGCGCTGGGGTAGATACAAGGTCATCAAGTTGTCCCACAGGGGGCTCACAGTCTTCATCCCCATTTTACAGATGAGGGAACTGAGGCGCAGAGAATCAATCAATCAATCAATCGTATTTATTGAGCGCTTACTGTGTGCAGAGCACTGTACTAAGTGCTTGGGAAGTACAAGTTGGCAACATATAGAGACAGTCCCTACCCAACAGTGGGCTCACAGTCTAAAAGAGAAGTGAACTGACTTGCCCAAAGTCACACAGCTGATAAGTGGGGAAGCTGGGATTAGAACCCACGACCTCTAACTCCAAAGCCCTGGATCTTTCCACTGAGCCACGCTACTTCTGTAATACATAAATAAATAAATTACTGGAATGGACCTGAGTGTGGTGTAGTGATGTGAGAGTCAGAAGGTCATGGGTTTTTTTTAATGGAATTTATTAAGCGCTTACTATGTGCAAAGCACTGTTCTAAGCACTGGGGAGGTTACAAGGTGATCAGGTTGTCCCACAGGGGGCTCACAGCCTTCACCCCCATTTTCCAGATGAGGGAACTGAGGCCCAGAGAAGCGAAATGACTTGCCCAAATTCACACAGCTGACAAGTGGCAAGGCGGGATTTGAACCCATGACCTTTGACTCCAAAGCCCGGGCTCTTTCCATTGAGCCCCGCTGCTTCTCTCAAGCAGGTTCTAATCCCGGCTCCACCCCCTGTCTGCTGTGTGACCGTGGGTGAGTCGCTTCACTTCTCTGGGCCTGTTACCTCATGAAATGGGGATTGAGACTGTGTGTCCGACATGGGACAGAGACTGTGCCCGACCCGATTTGCTTCATATCCACCCCAGTGCCTAATAAGGGGCCTGGCACGTAGTAAGCACTTAACAAATACCATAATAATAGTTATTAATTTTTATCATATATATGTAGTGCTTAGTACAGTGCTCTGCACACAGTAAGCACTCAATAAATACGATTGAATGAATGAATGAATATATACACACATATATACCTATATATTATACTTGCAATAATTATTATTATTGTGATATTTGTTGAGCACCTAGTGAAGCAGCCTATTGGCTGAGAGTTGGTGTTGAGGAATTCGAGGCAGCGCGTGTAGACAACTCGTTCAGGGAGTTTGGAAAGGAATGGTAGGAGGGATATGGGGCGATAACTAGAAGGTGAGGTGGGGTCAAGAGAGGGTTTTTTTTTTAGGATGGGAGAGACATGGGCATGTTTGAAGGCAGAGGGGAAGGAACCAGTGGAGAGTGAGCGGTTGAAGATGGAAGTTAAGGAGGTGATGATATTTGTGGATGTCTCCCCCTCGTCCCCCTCTCCATCCCCCCATCTTACCTCCTTCCCTTCCCCACAGCACCTGTATATATGTATATATGGTTGTACATATATATTACTCTATTTATTTATTTATTTATTTATTTTACTTGTACATTTCTATCCTATTTATTTTATTTTGTTGGTATGTTTGGTTCTGTTCTCTGTCTCCCCCCTTTTAGACTGTGAGCCCACTGTTGGGTAGGGACTGTCTCTATATGTTGCCAATTTGTACTTCCCAAGCGCTTAGTACAGTGCTCTGCACATAGTAAGCGCTCAATAAATACGATTGATTGATTGATTGATTGATAGTGTTGGGAAGGGTGGTGGTAGTGTCATTCATGGCGGCTGTTGAGTGACACGGTGGGTAAGGGGATGACAAGTGGGCAGGTGAGCCCAGGTTGGGCCATGGCAGGGCGACAGGGACTCGGGCACCAACCAATCAATCATATTTATTGAGCGCTTACCGTTTGCAAAGCAAGAGAGCACAATGAAACAAAATGACTGAGTTGATAGACATGTTTTCTGTAAAGTCTAGAGGGGGAGACAGATGGTAATACAGATAAATAATAATCATAAGAAGAATGATGATGGCATTTGTTAAGTGCTTACTATGTGCCCACCACTGTTCTAAGTGCTGGGGTAGATACAAGGTCATCAGGTTGTCCCACGTGGGGCTCACAGTCTCATCCCCATTTTGCAGATGAGGTCACTGAGGCCCAGAGAAGTTAAGTGACTTGCCCAGGGTCACACAGCTGACAAGTGACGGAGCTGGGATTAGAATATATGTATATTCAATATTCTATATTCTATATCTATATCTATATCTGTAAAGTAGTATTTGTTAAGTGCTTACTATGTGCAAAGCACTGTTCTAATCAATCAAGCAATCGTATTTATTTGAGCACTTACTGTGTGCAGAGCACTGTACTAAGCACTTGGGAAGTACAAGTTCTAAGCGCTGGGGAGGATACAAGGTGATCAGGTTGTCCCACCTGGGGCTCACAGTCTTCATCCCCATTTTCCAGATGAGGGAACTGAGGTCCAGAGAAGTTAAGTGACTTGCCCAGAGTCACACAGCTGACAAGTGACGGAGCTGGGATTAGAATATATATATATATTCTATATTATATATTTATACCTATATCTGTATAGTAGTGTTTAAGTGCTTACTATGTGCAAAGCACTGTTCTAATCAATCAATCAATCGTATTTATTGAGCACTTACTGTGTGCAGAGCACTGTACTAAGCACTTGGGAAGTACAAGTTCTAAGCACTGGGGAAGATACAAGATGATCAGGTTGTCCCACCTGGGGCTCACAGTCTTCATCCCCATTTTCCAGATGAGGGAACTGAGGCCCAGAGAAGTGAAGTGACTTGCCCAAAGTCACACAGCTGACAAGTGTCCTCTGACTCCCATGACCTCTGACTCCCAAGCCTGGGCTCTGTCCACTGAGCCACGCTGCTTCTCAAATAAATCAATCAATTACGGGAATGGACATGAGTGCTGTGGGACAAATCAGGGCGACGCAGTGGGTGAAGAGCAAATGAAGGCTTGGTCTCGGAAGGCCTCTTGGAGGAGCAAAGTGTGCGGGCTCCCCACAGCACCTGTATATATGTATATATGTTTGCACATATTTATTACTCTATTTATTTTACTTGTACATATCTATTCTATTTATTTTATTTTGTTAGTATGTTTGGTTTTGTTCTCTGTCTCCCCCTTTTAGACTGTGAGCCCAATGTTGGGTAGGGACTGTCTCTATATGTTGCCAATTTGTACTTCCCAAGCGCTTTGTACAGTGCTCTGCACATAGTAAGTTCTCAATAAATACGACTGATGATGATGATGATGTGCTTCCCCTAAGGCTTTGTAGATGGGGAGAATAATCGTCTGTCGGGTTTGAGGAGGGAGCATGATCCAGGCTGGAGGGAGGAAGTGGGCGAGAGGTCAGTGGCAAAATAGATGAGATCAAGGAACGGTGAGTAGGTTGGCATTAGAGGGGTGAAATATGCGCGATGGGTTGAAGTAGGAGAGCAGTGGGGCCGAGTATTTGAGGACTTTAAAGCATCATTCTCAATATTTGGTCAATCCGGTGCTTGGGCCCGGGAATTTTTCTTTCTTTTTTCCTTTTGTACTTGGGAATTGTGATGCCCCTTCAAGACTTTGATCCCAACTTGAACACTTGTGTGGTGTCTTGTAATGATAATAATAATAATAATGATGTTTCTAGACTGTAAGCCCACTGTTGGGTAGGGACTGTCTCTATATGTCGCCAGCTTGTACTTCCCAAGCGCTTAGTACAGTGCTCTGCACACAGTAAGCGCTCAATAAATACGATTGATTGATTGATTGACTGGGCCGGCAGGGGTCTTGGTGAGGCTCAGAGAGGGCCGGGGTCGATATTGGCTGTGGCCGACGAGCTTGGCGGTCCCCACCCGTGGGTCTTCCCTTTCTGCTGACTGGAAGTCGCTCTGTGTGTCCGCTGCAGACTGCAGAGAAATCCTGCTGCCCGTCATGACCGACCAGCTCAAGGGCCACCTGGAGAGGCAGGAAGAACTCGAGGCCTGTTGCCAGTTGCTCAGCAACATCCTGGAAGTGCTGTACCGGGACGATGTGGTAGGTGACTTGCGGCTGCTGAGGCTTCGGTGCCTCATCGGGGCTGAGCGGGGAAGGCCCTGGGAGCCCCGGTGCCTCATGAGAGCTGTGTGGGGTGATGCCAGGGTGCTCCGGTGCCCCATGGAAGCCACGTGGGGTGGGGTTGGAACATCCTGATGCTTCGTCGGAGCTACGTAAGGTGGGCCCAGGGCATCCCGGTGCCTCATGAGAACCCGGCAGGGCCAGGGCGCCCTGGGAGCCGTGCAGAATGGGCCTGGGGAGTCCCAGTGCTTCATGGGAGTCATTTTTAATTTCTTATTCAATCGCCAAATTCAGCAAAATTTTCATTAGAATAACGAGTCCAGTCCTTTGATAATAAAAATGATGGCACTTGTTAAGCGCTTTATATGTGTGAAGCACTATTCTAAGCACTGGGGGGATACAAGGTGATCAAGTTGTCCCAGGTGGGGCTCACGGTCTTAATCCCCATTTTACAGATGAGGTAACTGAGGCTCGGCAGAGTTAAGTGACTTGCCCAAGGTCAAACAGCAGACATGTGGCGGAGCCGGGATTAGGACCCATGACCTCTGACTCCTAAGCCCGGCTCTGTCCACTGAGCCACGCAGCTTGCCTTTCTGTGGCAAGTCTATACCTGGATTCCTTTCCAGGCAGGGCAGAAAGGCTCCCATCTCGAAGGGTTGTTATGGTCTGAGCTGTCTTCGTTTAAGGGCCTACAATTTCCTCTGGGGGAAAGGAAATCCAAAATGACCTGGGAAAGTACTGCGATTCTGTGGTAGATGACCATTCCTGGTCGATCATGAATGTGTCCAATTAGTGTTGCATTGTGCTTTCCAAAGTGTTCAGTACAGTGCTCTGCACACAGTAAGCCCCCAGTGAATACCACTGAGTGAATGAGGAATTCGGCACCTGGGTTTTCCCGTGCCAGCTTCAGCCTCTGGTAGCCGCCGTTTCTCATCTCGTTAAGGGGCTCTGGCCAGGCTCTGGGGCAGGACGGTCGGGCAACAGCCGCGCAGGCTGGAGAATGCCGGACTGGGCGCGGGTGGGGGTCTACGGACTGGACCGGGAGAGGGGTGTTTATTGGTCCGTCCGTCTGTCCCTCTCCTCCAGGGCCCGACACAGCGGCACGTCCAGCTCATCGTGGAGAAGCTCCTGCGCACCGTGAACCGCACGGTCATCTCCCTGGGGCGAGACTCTGAGCTCATCGTGAGTACTGAGCGCTGCCGCCGTCCCCTCCGGGCATGGTACCCTCTGGCGTGGTCCTTCCGGGTGCAATCTGGGCCCCCGCCGACCTCGCCTGGGCCCATAGGAAGCTTCTGTCCCTTTGAGTGGTGCATGTTGTTTCAAATTTCGTTGGCTGTCGCCCCGCTCAAAGTATTTCTGTTTTCTTCCAATGGCCCAGTTTCAGCGGGTGTAAAGCACTCTGGTAGATGCTGAGGCCAGCTTGCCCCGGCCTGTTCCATGTGCCCTAGTTTGCCCAGGCCTGCCCTGGTCTGTTCTGGTCTGCTCTGGCCTACCCCAGAGTGCCCTAGTCTGCCCTGGCTTGCCCCGAACTATTCCAGCCTGACCCATCCTTCTGAAGTAGCAGTGATGTTGAGAGACCCGGGTAGAGTTGACTTGCTTCCCACTGAGTTACACTGCTCGGTGGGGGTCCCTGTGGACCCTCAAAGGGAACCCCCATATAGCCTCGGCTGAACAGTTCCCTTCCCGCGCTGGCCAGGTTGCCCTGGGGGCAGGCCTGGATTTCCGCCGGAATTAGACGCGAAACGATTGTGACATCGGCGCCGTGGTGACCTGGTCGGCGCCGGGATGTCTGCCCCAGGAGAGCTCTCTCAACCGGTTCCGTGACAATAGCGTGTCTGGAGCTTTTAACTGGTTCTGTGACAACAGCACGTCCGGTACGCTCAACTGGGTCTGTGACAGTAGCGTGCCCAGGGGTCTCATCCAGTTCTGTGACAGTTATGTGTCCGGTGCTTGCGACAGTAGCGTGTCAGTCATTCAGTCGTATTTACTGAGCACTTACTGTGTTCAGAACACTGTACTGAGCGTTCTGTCCAACACTCTCAACAGGTTCTGTGACAAGTGCGTTTCTGGTGCTTTTAACCGGCTCAGTGATGATAGTGTATCTCTTAATTAGTTCCATGACAGTAACATGTCTAATGTGCATAACCTTGTCCAGCTCTCTTGACCGCTTCCATGACAGTAGCATGTCCGGCGCTCTTAACCACGTTTGTGACAGGAATGCATCCAACACTTTTAACCGGTTCTGTGACCTTAGAATATCCTGCCTTCGAAACCAGTGTCATGACAAGAGCGTGTCCAACACCCTTGACTGGTTCTGTAACCTTAATGTGCCTCATGCTATTAACCGGTTCCCTGACAGTAACATGTTGAGGACGCTTCACCGGTTCTGTGACAGTAGCGTGTCCAATCAATCAGAGGTATTTATTGAGCCTTCACTGTGTGTAGAACCCTGTCCAGCGCTTTCCTACTGGTTCCATGACAACAGAGTGGCAAGCGAAGACTACTTTCACATTGGAAATAATGGAAAGCGTGTAAATGTGTTTCTAAGATCCAAAATGCAGACAGAAACAATTTAAATATGCTCCTTTCAAAATGATAAGTCAAAGTCAATATATTTATATGAACAAGGAGTGGTGCAAGTGTATACATAAGGTTTTCTAATGTAATTTGCTTGTGAACATATGCCTGGGTAGTACTTAATTTTGAAACTGTTCTCTTTCGCATCTCAGCAGAAGAGCCCCTTGAGCTCACAGGCTTGCCATTATCTCCGCTAATTGTTGCCCAGATAATTTCTTGAGGTTAAACAGAAATGGGCTTTCTTCCCTCAGATTCAGTCAAAATGCCTCAAAGGGCGGGAGCAAATAAGGGGTGAGGGGAAGGGGCGAGGGGAAGGTCTCGGCCGCGGTGAGCCTCGTGGCGGTGAGGGACCTCAATCGGAATTGAGGGTGTTGAAATTCAGGGGTGCGATGTGAAGGAGCACTGAGAGAAGGATGTTCTGATGGTCGGGGGCACCGGGGGCTGGCGTTGTGCCATCGGTCAGAGTCTGCAGCTGCTCAGGGGGTCCTGGGGCCACGGAGGGAGTTGGGGAGGTGTGGACGTTTCCTTTCATTTGTGGTCAGAAATCCTGCCTGAGAACAGACCCCTACCCTATTAGGTGGGTGGGACACCCCCATTCCTCTTTCTTTTTTTAATGGTATTCGTTAAATGCTTACCCGTTGCCGGGCCCTGTACTAAACACTGGTGTAGATACAAGCTAATAATAATGATGGTATTTGCTAAGCACTTACTATGTGCCATGCACTGTACTAAGCGCTGGGGTGGATACAAGCAAATTGGGTTGGATACAGTCCCTGTCCCACATGGGGCTCACAGTCGTAATCCCCAGCGCTTTGAACAGTGCTCAGCGCTTAGAACAGTGCTTTGCACATAGTTAAGCGCTTAATAAATGCCACTATTTTACAGATGAGGTAACCTGAGGCTCAGAGATGTGAAGTGACTTGCCCAAGGTTACCCGGCAGACAGATGGCGGAGCCGGGATGAGAAACCAGGCTTGGGTTCTGTCCACTAGGACATATTGCTTCTTTTACTGCAATCAATCAATCAATCAATCGTATTTATTGAGCGTTTACTGTGTGCAGAGCACTGTACTAAGCACTTGGGAAGTACAAGTTGACAACATATAGAGACAGTCCCTACCCAACAGTGGGCTCACAGTCTAGAAGGGGGAGACAGAGAACAAAACCAAACATACTAACAAAATAAAATAAATAGAATAGATACGTACAAGTAAAATAAACTGCAGTCTGTCAGTTGTATTTATTGAGTGCTCACTGCGTGCAGAGCATTATACCAAGTGCGTGGGAGAATACACTACAACAATATAACGGACACATTCCCTGCCCACAGCGAACTTACAGTCTAGTACTCAGTACTGCACTGAGCACTAGGGAGAGCACAATGGAGTTTGAAGACATAATCCCTGCTTCCAGCATGACCACGCTGCATCTCCCCCTCCCAGGGTAACCACAGCCGGTGCAAATTGGGAATGTGACCAATCAAAGAGGGAGTGGGGAAACTGAGTCAGAGGAGGTGGGGGACTGTGGGAGAGACGCGTGGGCCCTTAGTTCTCCTCTCCCGCTCTCGACTCGGACGTTTGAGGTTTCCGCTCCCACAGCTGTCTGCTCTTACTCGTTCACCTCTGCTTGGTGGCCCAGACTGGGGATTGAAAAGTCCGCGGGGCCGGGGCTGGAGACAGAGCCATTGATGGGCCGAGCGGCTCCAGGGACTTGGAGTGGGAATGTTCTCCGGCGTAAGATGGGTTTCCCATGCCATCAGTGCCGGGGAGAGAGAGAGTGTGAGGCCAGGGGCTGCTCAAACAGTCTCTGTTCCTTCACATTCATTTGTTCATCCACTTGTATTTATTGAGCGCTTACTGTGTGCAGAGCACTGGACTAAGCGCTTTGTAAGTACAATTCGGTGACAGAGACAATCCCTACCCAACAACGGGCTCACAGTCTAGAAGGGGGGAGACAGACAACAAAACAAGTAGACAGGCGTCAATGCCATTAAAATAGATGAATCGAATTATAGATATATATACATCATTAATAAAACAGAGCAATAAATATGTAAAAATATATACAAGTCCTGCGGGGAGAGGGAGGAGATAGAGCAGAGGGAGGGAGTCGGGGCGATGGAGAGGGGAGGAGGGGCAGAGGAAAAGGGGGGCTCAATCTGGGAAGGCCTCCTGGAGGAAGGGAGCTCTCAGTAGGGCTTTGAAGGGGGAAGAGAGCTAGATTGGCGGATGTGCGGAGGGATGTGGATGTGGACCGGGGGTCGACGGCGGGATGGGTGAGAACGAGGACCAGTGAGGAGGTTAGCGGTGGCAGAGGAGCGGAGGGTGCGGGCTGGGCTGGAGAAGGAGAGAAGGGAGGTGAGGTAGGAGGGGACGAGGGGATAGACAGCTTTGAAGCCAAAAAGCTCGTGGAAGCTTACTGGCGTGGAAGCGGGCGGACGACGGAGGAGCTCCTGAGTGGGTCAGACGGGCAGAGACGGGACCCTGGGACCCCACCCCAAATGGCCTCTAGTGTCTGCCATCTCGGGCCTCGAAATGTCCTCTGACTCCCCACAGCCGCAGCCCCCACTCGGGCCTCTCTTGGAGACCCCGGAGTCAAGGAAAAAAAGCAGATGAATTGAACTTCATTCAGTGGTATTTATTGAACGCTTACAGTGTGCGCAGAACTGAACTAAGCACTTGGGAGAGTACAGTACAACAATAAACAAACACATTCCCTTCCGCAGTGAGCTTACGATCTCTGTGCTAAACTCTGGGGTAGAGAGTTGGGTTGGAGGCAGCCTGTTCCCCATAATACTAATAATAATAATGATGGTATTTGTTAAGCGCTTACTATGTGCAAAGCACTGTTCTAAGCGCTGGAGAGGTTACAAGGTGATTAGGTTGTCCCACGAGGGGCTCACAGTTCTAATCTCCATTTTGCAGATGAGGTAACTGAGGCCCAGAGAAGTGAAGTTACTTGCCCAAAGTCACACAGCTGACAGTTGGTGGAGCTGGGATTTGAACCCATGACCTCTGACTCCAAAGCCCGGGTTCTTTCTACTGAGCAACGCTGGGCTCCCCACCTTATGGGGGGAAAAAGCAGCGTGGCCTAATGGATAGAGCCTGGGCCTGGGACTTAGCAGGACCTGGGTTCTAGTCCTGGCTCTGCATTTATCTTGTTTGCTGGGAAACCTTGGTCAGGTCACTTTGCTTCTCTGTGCTTCAGTTACCTCATCTGTATAATGGGGATTGAGACTGTGAGCCCCACACGGGACAAGGACTATGTCCAACCCAATTTGGTTGGACTCTCCCCAGCACTTAATTGACAGTTGACAAGTGAGACGCAGAGTTGACAAGTGAGAAGCAGTGTGGCTCAGTGGAAGGAGCCCAGGCTTGGGAGTCAGAGGTCATGGGTTCAAATCCCGGCTCCGCTGCTTGTCAGCTGCGTGACATTGGGCAAAATCACTTAACTTCTCTGTGCCTCTGTTCCCTCATCTGTAAAATGGGGATTAAGATTGTGAGCCCCACATGGGACAACCTGATCACCTTGTATCCTCCCCAGCGCTTAGAACAGTGCTTTGCACATAGTAAGCGCTTAACAAATACCAAAATTATTAGTAGTAGTAGTACAGTGCCTGGCACATAGTAAGCGCTTCACCATTACCATCATCATTATTATTAGCTTGTATCTACCCCAGCACTTAGAAAAGTGTCTGGCACATAGTAAGCGCTTAACGACTGCCATTAAAAAAAAACAGGGAGGGTGAGCGAGATTCCGATCCTCACTGTGCTGAAAAAGAGACCGAGGCCCAAGGAGGAAAATGGGAAGTGACATGAAAGCGCTCGAGAAAATGAAGCTCTTTATTCCCCGGCAGAGCCGGGATTAGAAGCAGATTCTCCCGATTTCTCGTCTCCTGCTCCTTCTGCAATCGCGAGCCGAGACCGCGGTCAGCCCGTAATACGGGCCACAGTGGTCAACGGTTCCATTTTCAAACTCCATCATCGGTACGTGGCAACACTTCATATCACGTAGCAGGGAGCGTTCTTACTTTGAAAAGAATCCAACGCAGCTGTTATAGGAGGACTGCTCTGTGTCTGTGTGTGTGTGTGTGTCTGTGTGTTTTGAAGAAATCCAAGCACCCTTGTTAGTCTGGCTTTATGAAGGCTTTGATTAAAACACTGCCCGGATGCTTGTTGGCTTTCAAGAACATTTTCCCGGCACGGTGAACACGGGAAGTGAATCAGCGGGGAGACAGGAAGCGTGAAACATAGCGGCCGTGCCAGCGGGGTCAGCTGTTAATTGGAAATCTCGTCAGGACGATACAAGCGCAGGAGGGCAGGGAACAAATGCTCCCCGTAGGCGGCCGCTCAGATAGACGGTGGTCTCTCCCGCGGACGGAGCCTCTGTCCGGCAGGGAGGGAGGACAGACAGGCGGCCTTTGGCCCTTGGGGGGTCTCGTCCACTTAAGTTGTAAACCTGAATGGGCCTCACATCTGTACCCCGAGCCAAAATGAATCCTGCCGCACTCCACGTCTCGTAGGGATTTTTAGGGAATGGCAGAGAACGTTCCAATTTTGGGATGTGGTGGGCCCGTGGGGGGGTCTCGTCCACTTAAGTTGTAAACCTGAATGGGCCTCACATCTCCACCCCGAGCCAAAATGAATCCTCCCGCACCCCACATCTCCTAGGGATTTTTAGGGAGCGGCAGAGGACGTTCCAAATTTGGGATGTGGCGGGCCCGTGGGGGGGTCTCGTCCACTTCAGTTGTAAACCTGAATGGGCCTCACATCTCCACCCCGAGCCAAAATGAATCCTGCCGCACCCCACGTCTTCATAGGGATTTTTAGGGAATGGCAGAGGACGTTCCAAATTTGGGATGTGGTGGGCCCATGGGGGGGTCTCGTCCACTTAAGTTGTAAACCTGAATGGGCCTCACATCTCCACCCTGAGCCAAAATGAATCCTGCCGCACCCCATGTCTCCTAGGGATTTTTAGGGAGCGGCAGAGGACGTTCCAAATTTGGGATGTGGCGGGCCCATGGGGGGGTCTCGTCCACTTCAGTTGTAAACCTGAATGGGCCTCACATCTCCACCCCGAGCCAAAATGAATCCTGCCGCACCCCACGTCTCGTAGGGATTTTTAGGGAACGTCAGAGGATGTACCAAATTTGGGATGTGGTGGGCCCATGAGGGGGGTCTCGTCCACTTAAGTTGTAAACCTGAATGGGCCTCCAATCTCTACCTCGAGCCGAAATGACTCCTGCCGCACCCCATGTCTCCTAGGGATTTTTAGGGAATGGCAGAGGATGTTCCAAATTTGGGATGTGGTGGGCCCTTGGAGGGGTCTCGTCCACTTAAGTTGTAAACCTGAATGGGCCTCACATCTCCTCTCCGAGCCAAAATGAATCCTGCCGCACCCCACGTCTCCTAGGGATTTTTAGGGAACGGCAGAGGACGTTCCCAATTCGGGATGTGATGAAGGAGTTGTGATCATATTCAGCACCGATCAGCCCTGGGCGGTGGGAGGGGATCTGGGACTGAGAGCCTGCTGTGGGCAGAGTGCTGTATTGAGTGCCTGCTGTGGGAAGAGGATTATACTGTGTGCCTGATTATACTGTGTGCCTGCTCAACAGAGCACTGTAGTAATAATAATGATAATAATAATAATAATAATAGTAATTATGGTATTTGTTAAGTGCTTACTACGTGCCAGGCACTATACTAAGTGCTGCGGTGATTACAAGCATATCGCGTTGGACACAGTCCCGGTCCCGTGTCGGGCTCATAGTCTCAATCCCCATTTTACAGATGTGATAACCGAGGACCAGAGAAGTGAAGTGACTTGCCCCAGGTCACACAGCAGAGAAGTGATGGAGCTGGGAGAGAACTCATGACCTGACACCCAAGCCCATGCTCTTTCCACTAAGCCAGGCTGCTTTTAGTGAGTGTCTGCCGTGGGCAGAGCACTGTACTGAATGTCTTCTGTGGCTAGAGCGCTATAGTAATGATAATAATAATAATGGTATTTGTTAAGCACTTCCTATGTGCCAAGCATTGTTCTAAGCACTGGGGTAGATACAAGGTAATCAGGTTGTCCCACGTGGGGCTCACAATCTTAATCCTCATTTTAAAGATGAGGGAACTGAGGCCCAGAGAAGTTAAGTGACTTGCCCAAAGTCACACAGCTGAGAAGTGGCAGAGCCTGGATTAGAACCCACGACCTCTGACTCCCAAGCCCATGCTCTTTCCACTAAGCCAGGCTGCTTATAGTGAGTGTCTGCTGTGGATGGAGCACTATAGTGGGGAAGCAGCGTGGCTCAGTGGAAAGAGCCTGGGCTTTGGAGTCAGAGGTCATGGGTTCAAATCCCGGCTCCGCCACTTGTCAGCTGGGTGACTTTGGGCAAGTCACTTCACTTCTCTGGGCCTCAGTTCCCTCATCTGTAAAATGGGGATGAAGACTGTGAGCACCCCCAGTGGGACAACCTGAATACCTTGTAAACTCCCCAGCACTTAGAACAGTGCTTTGCACATAGTAAGCGCTTAATAAATGCCATCATTATTATTATTATTACCTGCTGTGGGCAGAGCACCCTACTAAGTGCCAGCGGTGGGCAGAATGCTGTACTAAGTGCCTGCTCTGGGCAGAGCACTGTATTGAGTGCCTGCTGTGGGCAGAGTACTGTAGCAGCCAGCTGTTTTGGGTGAAGAACTGAACTCAGCGCTCGGGACCCGAGGTGCCAGTTTTTCATTTGCAGTGCACGGTTGAGGAAGGGCACTGGGAGCGAGGGCAAGGCTTCCACAAGCTAAAAATCTCCAAGCCCGCCATTTGGAAAATCTGGAAAATCTCAGCTGCTTTCCAAGACCTGAACTGAGCAAGTTCTGGAATGGAGCTCAATCAGCTTTGTGAGCACCGAGCTCTCTGCTAGACGCTCCGCTCTCAGAGGGCAGGGAGCCATCAACCAACTCAACTCTGCACTCCCAGGCACTCAGTCTAGTGCTCTGCATACCGTAAGCACTCGATAGATGCCGTCGATTGATTGAACAATTTATTGATTGGATGGTGGCTTGAACTGGGTCCGTGGAAAAGAGTTCGGTGATACCCCAGCCCAAGGCTATGCCCGATCCTCTAGGACCATCGTCCGGTCCTTCCCAGCTCATCCCCAGCCAAGCCGAACGACTTTTCCGAGTGCTGGCTTCTTCCTGGGCACCCGAGGGGCTGAGGGGTTTGGCCAGTGCTCAGCCCCTGCCTCCTTTACCTCCCTAGAAGACGGAAAGGTGGGTGGGTGGGTGGGTAAATGGAGGGAGGGAGGGTGGAAGAATGAGAGAGGGAGAGATGGATGAGTAGATGATGATGATGATGGTATTTGTTAAGTGCTTACTATGTGCAAAGCACTGTTCTAAGCGCTGGGGAGGTTACATGGTGATCAGTTTGTCCCACAGGGGGCTCACAGTCTTAATCCCCATTTTACAGATGAGGTAACTGAGGCCCAGAGAAGTGAAGTGACTTGCCCAAAGTCACACAGTTGACGGTTGGCAGAGCCGGATTTGAACCCGTGACCTCTGACTCCAAAGCCCGGGCTCTTTCCACTGAGCCACGTTGCTTCTCTAGATGGGTGGGTAGGTGGATGGAGGGAGGGATGGATGGATGGTTGAATGGGTAAATGGATGGGTGGGTGAATGAAGGGAGGAAGAGATGGATGGGTGGATGGATGGATGGATGGATGGGTGGGTAGGGACTGTCTCTATATGCTGCCAACTTGTACTTCCCAAGCGCTTAGTACAGTGCTTTGCACACAGAAAGCACTCAATAAATACGATTGATCCATGGATGGAGGGATGATGGGTGGATAGATGGATGGGTGGGTAGAGGGCCGGGTGGGTGGTTGGATTAGACTGTGAGCCCACTGTTGGGTAGGGACTGTCTCTATATGTTGCCAACTTGTACTTCCCAAGAGCCTAGTACAGTGCTCTGCACACAGTAAGCGCTCAATAAATACGATTGATGGTGATGGTGGATGGAAGGATGATGGATGGATGGATGGATGTGGTTGCCTTCTCTTGCCAAAGAAGGGATGTGGGCTCCCCCCGGTATCCAGCACGGGCCCAAGTCAGGGCGCACTTCAGATCACCAACAAGGCCTCGCCTTAAATTCCCGTACCCGTTCATCTCCGCCAGGTCCCGAGGGTCATCCAGGGTGGTGCTGCAACAGGAGGGATTGTGGTTAGCTCTGGGGAAGCGTGCCCTGGCAACAGGAGTTATGGAAGCACTTAGTACAGTGCTCTGCACACAGTAAGCGCTCAATAAATACTATTGATGATGTGCCGCAGGGGGAGAGGGGTGGGTTGAAAGCGAGGCCAGGCGGCCTCCAGCCATGTGGGGGTGGGCGGGTCGGTCCCGGTGCTGGAGAGCTGCAGCGTGGACATGCACGATGGGAGAGGGGCAGGCGGGTGGGCAGAAACTCTGTTTTTAGTGCCATCCCTGCAAAGACCTGGGCCTTGGAATCTTCTCCAGGCGAAAAGCAGGGTGGCCTATTGGTTAAAGCACGGGCCTCATTCATTCATTCATTCATTCAATCATATTTATTGAGCGCTTACTGTGTGCAGAGCACTGTACTAAGCTCTTGGGAAGTACAAGTTGGCAACATATAGGGGTCAGAAGGACCAGAGTCCTAATCCCGCATCTGCCACATGTCTCCTGTGTGACCTTGGGTAAGTCCATTAACTTCTCTGCACCTCAGTTACCTCGTCTGTAAAATGGGTATTAAGACTGTGAGCCCCACATGGGACAGGGACTGTGTCCAACGTGATTACCTTGTATTCACTCAATCATTTATTGAGTGCTTACTGTGTGCAGAGCACTGTACTAAGCGCTTATCCCAGCACCTAGAACAGTGCCCAGCACATAGCACTTAACAAATACCATTTTTTTAAAAAATGTGCCAAACGCCGTGGTTAACAATGGGATCGATAGATAATGGATGATCGAAAGGATGATAAGCGGTGTGGCCTTTTGGAAAGATCCCAGGCTGGGGTGTCAGAGAACCTGGGTTTTAATCCTGACTCTTCTAGTTACCTGTTCTGTAACCTTGGGCAAGTCACTTAACTTCTCTGGGCCTCAGTTCCCTCATTGGTGAAATGGAGACTCAGTACCTTTTCTCTCTCCCTCTTAGACACAAAGCCTCATAATAATAATAATAATAACAATAATAATAATAATAATAATGGCATTTATTAAGTGCTTACTCTATGCGAAGCACTGTTCTAAGCACTGGGGAGTTTACAAGGTGATCAGGTTGTCCCACGGGGGGCTCACCGTCTTAATCCCCATTTTACAGATGAGGTAACTGAGGCACAGAGAAGCAAAGGGACTCGCCCAAAGTCACACAGCTGACAATTGGCGGAGCTGGGATTTGAGCCCATCACCTCTGACTCCAAAGCCCGTGCTCTTGGACAGGGACTGTAATCGACCAGATTATCTTGGATCTACTCTAGTGCTTAATGCAGTGCTTGGCACGTAGTAAGCGCTTAACAAATCCCACAATTACTAATACTACTAATTGTTAGGTCAGACACCACAAGGGGTGTCCTCCGAAGGGCTCCCAGGCTAAGTGGGAGGGACAACAGGTTTGTGTTGACCCCATTTTACAGATGAGGAAACGGGGCCCAGAGAAGTGAAGGGACTTATCCGAGGACACACAGCAGACTAGTGGCAGTGCTGGGACTGGAATCCGGGCGTGCGGACTCCCAGCCCCAGACTCTCTCCTCTAGGCTAGGCTGCCTTTTTCCTCCCCCGTACGGTACTCTTCACCGGGCGAGCAGTCAGTGAGCGCTCTTGTCATAAATGCCACTTCTCAAGTGCGTGAAATCATTCATTCAATCGTATTTATTGAGCGCTTACTGTGTGCAGAGCACTGTACTAAGCGCTTGGGAAGTACAAGTTGGCAACACATAGAGACGGTCCCTACCCAACAGCGGGCTCACAGTCTAGAAGACACATATCTGACAGACGATCACTCTCCCTGCCTTCAAAGCCTTTATTATTCATTCAATCGTATTTACTGAGCGCTTACTGTGTGCAGAGCACTGTACTACCCACTTGGGAGAGTATAGTACAACACTAAACAAGCATATTTGCCGCTCACACCGTGCTGACAGTCCAGCCTTATTAAAAGAACGTCTCCTCCAAGAGGCCTCCCCCCAATTAAGTGCTCATTTCGTCTTCCCCCTCTCCCTTCTACATCGCCTTTAATAATAATGATGGCATTTGTTAAGCGCTTACTATGTGCAAAGCACTGTTCTAAGCGCTGGGGGGGGGATACAAGGTGATGAGATTGTCCCATGTGGGGCTCCCAGTCTTAATCCCCATTTTACAGATGAGGTAACTGAGGCTCAGAGAAGTCAAGTGACGTCACACAGCAGACATGTGGCGGAGCAGGGATTCGAACCCATGACCTCTGCCTCCAAAGCCCGGGCTCTTTCCACCGAGCCACGCTGCTTCCCACCTGCCCTTGCAGTTGGATTGGAATCGAGCCAATCGAGGCAGAAACTGCGAGCTCTCAAGTTGGCACCCCAAATCTGTGAAGGACCCCAGTACCTGAGGGAGGTTAGGGTGTTTCGAGCAGTAAGTATCTCGTTTTGGACGATGAGGAGTTTAGTCTCCTGTCCCCAGCTCTTGTACATCTGAATTCCAGCCTGTGAGCCCGCTGTTGGGTAGGGACCGTCCCTATATGTTGCCAACTTGTACTTCCCAAGCGCTTAGTCCAGTGCTCTGCACACAGTAAGCGCTCAATAAATACGATTGAATGAATGAATGAATGAGAAAAATGGCAGTGATGCCTTGGGTGGCCCATGTTTGAGTCTGTGATTTCCCGATTCCGTCCCGGGGGAATTGGTGCCGGGAATCTAGGGCCTGGTGTCCTCCCTCTCAGGGGCTCTGCAGAGCCACCGCGGGTTGTCCCTCAGTCAGTCAGTCGTATTTATTGAGCACTTACTGTGTGCACAGCACTATACTAAGTGCTTGGGGAAGTACAAAAGAACAGACACTTGCCCTGCCCACAGTGAGCTTACAGTCCAGAGGGGGAGACAGACGATCATATAAATAAATAAGCTACAGATTAAGTGCTGTGGGGCTGGGAGGAGGATGAATAAAAGGGAGCAAGTCAGCGTGGCTCAGTGGGAAAGAGCACGGGCTTTGGAGTCCGAGATCATGGGTTCAAATCCCGGCTCCGCCACTTGTCAGCTGTGTGACTTTGGGCAAGTCTCTTCACTTCTCTGGGCCTCAGTTACCTCATCTGGAAAATGGGGATTAAGACCGTGAGCCCCCCGTGGGACAACCTGATCACTTTGTAACCTCCCCGGCGCTTAGAACAGTGCTTGGCACATAGTAAACGCTTAACAAAACGGACGCTGCCCACCCGCTTGGGCCGCGGACTCGGCCGGTCTTGCCCCCTGGCACCAATAAAGGTGAATAACGATCACCAGAGAAGCAGCGTGGCTCAGTGGAAAGAGCCCGGGCTTTGGAGTCAGAGGTCACGGGTTCAAATCTCGGCTCTGCCAATTGTCAGCTGTGTGACTTTGGGCAAGTCACGTCACTTCTCTGGGCCTCAGTTCCCTCATCTGCAAAATGGGGATTAAGACTGTGAGCCCCCCATGGGACAACCTGATCACTTTGTAACCTCCCCGGTGCTTAGAACAGTGCTTTGCACACAGTAAGCGCTTAATAAATGCCATTATTATTATTATTATTACAACAGAACAGACACTTGCCCTGCCCACAGTGAGCTTACAGTCCAGAGGGGGAGACAGACGATCATATAAATAAATAAGCTACAGCATAAGTGCTGTGGGGCTGGGAGGAGGATGAATAAAAGGGAGTAAGTCAGCGTGGCTCAGTGGGAAAGAGCACGGGCTTTGGAGTCTGAGATCATGGGTTCAAATCCCAGCTCCGCCACTTGTCAGCTGTGTGACTTTGGGCAAGTCACTTCACTTCTCTGGGCCTCAGTTACCTCATCTGGAAAATGGGGATTAAGACCGTGAGCCCCCCGTGGGACAACCTGATCACTTTGTAACCTCCCCGGCGCTTAGAACAGTGCTTTGCACATAGTAAACGCTTAACAAGACGGACGCTGCCCACCCGCTCGGGCAGCGGACTCGGCCGGTCTTGCCCCCTGGCACCAATAAAGGTGAATAACGATTACCAGAGAAGCAGCGTGGCTCAGTGGAAAGAGCCCAGGCTTTGGAGTCAGAGGTCACGGGTTCAAATCCCAGCTCTGCCAATTGTCAACTGTGTTACTTTGGGCAAGTCACGTCACTTCTCTGGGCCTCAGTTCCCTCATCTGCAAAATGGGGATTAAGACTGTGAGCCCCCCATGGGACAACCTGATCACTTTGTAACCTCCCCGGCGCTTAGAACAGTGCTTTGCACATAGTAAGCGCTTAATAAATGCCATTATTATTATTACAAAAGAACAGACACTTGCCCTGCCCACAGTGAGTTTACAGTCCAGAGGGGGAGACAGACGATCATATAAATAAATAAACTACAGCATAAGTGCTGTGGGGCTGGGAGGAGGATGAATAAAAGGGAACAAGTCAGTGTGGCTGAGTGGGAAAGAGCACAGGCCTTGGAGTCAGAGGTCATGGGTTCAAATCCCGGCTCCGCCACTTGTCAGCTGTGTGACTTTGGGCAAGTCACTTCACTTCTCTGGGCCTCAGTTACCTCATCTGGAAAATGGGGATTAAGACCGTGAGCCCCCCGTGGGACAACCTGATGACCTTGTAACCTCCCCAGCGCTTAGAACAGTGCTTTGCACATAGTAAGCGCTTAATAAATGCCATTATTAATTATCATTAAGTCAGAGCCAGGTAGAAGGAAGTGGGAGAAGAGGATATTTATGTATATCAATATCTGTCTCCCCCTCTAGACTGTGAGCTCCTTATGTGCAGGGAATGTGTCTGTTCATTGTTATATTATAATCTCCCAAGCACTTAGTACAGTGCTTTGCATACGGTAAGCGCTCAGTAAGTATGATTGAATGAAAGAAAGGAAGACTTAGTCAGGGAAGCCCTCTTCGAGGAGATGTGCTTTCAGTAAGGCTTTGAAGCGAGGGAGCGACACTGTCGGATATGAAGAGTGACCAGGATACCGCAGGACGTGGTTGAGAGGTCGGCTGCATGAGAGACGGTTGTCGCAACACAGGGAGAGTCCACGCGGGAGCTTTTTCAGCACTTTAATTAGAAACAGTAGAAAATACATGAAACGCTTTTGCATGTGAAACAATTGCACTTCCTCCGTGGCACACACCGGATCCTGGTCCCGCCGCTCACTTCAGGGCCACAAAACGGCTTCCGAGATGGTTTCCTTGGCCAGCAGGGCTCTCAGGCCCACCCCCCGACCCCGATTTCTGGTCCCCGTCGGCGAGCCCTTGCCGTGGCAGCCGGACACGTGGCCAGAATGGCAAGGCATCCCAACCCCCCTGGCACAACACCCTTTCCCCGGGCAACCCCGCCCCTGGACCGCTATCAAATGGGGTCTTCCAAGATACGGCTCGGGTGCGTGTTGTGGAGAAGACAGCGTGATTGAGGACACCTGAAACTTGAAGTGGGCATAAGAAGGCTGGCCCTCGGTGGGGAAAGGGAAGTCTGGCATCTGTCCTCCGCTCCCCTGCAGGGCTGGGGGGCTCAGGGCCTGGCATGCCGGCCCCGGGGCTACTGGTCGGCCTGCCGGATGGGTGCCCGTCTGGTAGCCGAGACGGGATGGACAGCGGTGGCGGGGAGAGGCCGAAATCCCTGGTGAGAAATGGGCAGACGTCATCACCTCAGCCTGGGGACGTTGGGTTTTAGATTTTTCAAAAAAACAAGAAAGATACTTGTAAAGGCATGAGGAAAATGTGCCTTGGGCTGCGTTAGATAACAAAGAGGAAGTCGCACGTGTCATCGTGTATTTAAAAATCTCTAAAAACGTTTGTGTCACAGCTTTCCCGTAAGTACGTCTGGTAGTACAGCGTATTAACAACCTATTCAGTGTCGGTTCCACTGCGATCCTGGAGACCATATCCTAGGAGCCAAAGACCCATCTCCCCACCTCCGGCTTGGTTTCCGAGCATCAAGGACGGTCTGAAACTCTGGGCTTCTTATCTGGGCTGGGGGGCGGAGTGTTGGAAGGCCAATCTCCACAAAAGCTTGGAGGTTGAGGTCTCTGGAGTGCTACAGATCTAGCTGGAATTGTCTTTGCCCTTTCCCAATTAATTCAGTTGGCTCTCTCTGTCCACGGATTATTTATTTTTATTCATTTACTTCTATTGACGTCAGTCTCCGCCTCTAGACTGTAAGCTTGATGTGGGTAGGGAATGTTTCTACCAATTCTGTTGTATTGGACTCTCTCAAGCGCTTAATACTGTAAGCGCTCAATAAATAGCATTGACCCTTCTATCCCAGAATGTCTCCAACTTATTTCTTTCTCTGTCTCTAGCATAAATTCTCCCTTAGTGCAGTGCTCTGCACACAGTAAGCGTTCCATAAATACCATTGGTGATTCTCTCTCTCGCTTTCCTGGTCCATTTCTGTCCCTGTGTTTGACTATCTATCTCTCTGTTGGTTTGTTCATATCTCTCCCTCTTTGTCCTTGCCCTTTCTCCATGCCTCTGTCTCTCTCGTCATTCTCTCCATGACTGCTTGTCTTTACCTCTGTGTCTCTTTCTCTCTGTCCCTCTCTTTCCATTGGTTTGTCTCTGTCCTCCCTCTTTTCCCTGTCCCTTTTTCCCCATCTCTCTTCCTCCCTTTTATTCCCCTTTCTCTCTTCCTTCTATCTCCCCACCTGTCTCTGCACCTGTCTCTCTCTCTTTCCCTCTCTTTCTCTCTTTCCATCTTCCTTTCCCTCCTCCCCCTCCCTATCTTTCTCTCCTCCCCCTTCTTGCTCTCCCCCCTTTTTTCTCTCCCTCTCTCTCCCCTTCTCATTCTCTCCCTCTCCCCCCCACCTCCTCTTTCCCTTTCCCCACTTTCTCTCCTTTATCTCCCCATTCCCCTTTATCTCTCTCCCCAGCCCCCTCTTTCTGCCTCCCCATTCCCCTCTTTCTCTCTCTTTCCCCATCTCCCCTCTCATTCTCTCTCCCTTCCCCCTCTTTCTCTCCCTCTCCCCCTTCTCTCTCCCCCATCCCCCGCTTTGGAATCAGAGGTCACGGGTTCAAATCCCAGCTCTGCCGCATGTCAGCTGGATGACTTTGGGCAAGTCACTTAACTTCTCTGGGCCACAGTTACCTCATCTGTAAAATGGGGATGACGACTGTGAGCCCCACGTGGGACAACGTGATCACCTCGTATCCTCCCAGCACTTAGAACAGTGCTTTGCACATAGCAAGCGCTTAAGAAATGCCATCATTATTATTATTATTATTATTATTATTTCTCTCTCCCCATCTCCACCTTGTTCTCTCTCCCCTCCCCCCTTTCTCTCTCCTCCTTCTCTCTCTCCCTTTCCACCTCTCTTTCTCTCCCCTCTCTCCTTCTCTCTCTCCCCTTCTCCCACTCTTTCCACCTCTCTTTTTCCCTCTTCTTTCACTCTCCCTCCCTTCACTCCTCTTTTTCTCTCTCTCTCCCCCCTCTGTCCCCCTTTCCCCTCCTCCTTCTCTTCTCTCTTTCCCTCTCCCTCCCTTCACTCCTCTTTCTCTCTCTCTCCCTCTCCTCCCTCTCACCCCATCTCCCCTCCTCCTTCTCCCCTCTCTTTTTCTCTCCCTCTTCCCCCACCCTTCAACCCACCCTCCACTCTCCCCCTGTACCACCAGACTGATCGGATGTGGCCTTTGGATAGTAAATGATTAAGAAAGGAGCTGGAAGGCGCCGTGTTCCATAGCTCTGACCCTGTCACCGTGCAGCGATTCAAGTCATGCCCAGAAGAAAGGGGGGCTTCGGGCCGTGTGCCGGGAGGAAGGGGACGATCGATCGGTGAGATCGTGGGGGGCCCAGGAGCTGAGAAGTTGCTCCGCGACAAGGGTCGGTCACGTGACGGCAGGATGGCACCACTCGGCGGAACGCTACAGCACACGAAGGCAAAATGATCCAGAAATCCCGTCTTAGAGGTTGCTCGGGCCGTCCCAGGACCGCGTGAAAAAAGATTGTGCTTTCTTCAGGATTTTGGGTGCTGAAAACTGCACTCACCCCCTGCGTATTTTGCAAAACTAAAGGTAGAAATGAAGTCCCCGGCAAACGTAAGGCTTGCCCTTTCTCCTTTTCTGGATTTCAGAAAACTAAAGGCTTGAAGACGATGGTGGGATTTTCGCGGTGGCGAGAAGGCCAGCCTCTGGCGGGGGTTGGGGTGGGGGCGTGGGTGGGACCCCGTGAAGGCCGGCGGGGGGGAAGAGGGCTTTGCTTGCTGCTTTGGACTCTGGGAGCACCGACGCTGACATCCTGTCCCTCGGCGCCGTGGCTGAGTCCATCCGTCTCTCCGCCGGTCCATCCATCCTTCCGTCCATCCGGGGCTCAGTGGGGATGAAGGCCTCGGTGCACGGGCCCGCGGCTCCCTTCCCGCCCGGGGTCGGCCGGCCTCCAAGCGTTTTTCCCGGAAGGCCTGGGCCGGGGCGGGCAGGGGAGGAAATAGGGGGAAGGGAAGGGCTAAAGGAACCAAAGTTTCCATCGGCCGGGCTTTTTGGGTTCGGTTTTGGATTTTTGCTTGGGAGTGGAGGAGCCGCTGTCCGGCGGGTAAGGCAACGAGGTGACCTGAGCACCCTCCATCGGGTGCAGTTTCCTCAGGACCGGTTGGAGTTTGTCTTCCTGCTGTTTGAAGTCCAGTTCCACACTGCAAGGACAGAGAAAAAAACGCAACTGGTTGCTGAGCGACACTGGGATACACACAGACACCCTCCCTCCCCATTTCACCCAGCAGCATGCACCCCGCAAATCAAGATCTACTCACAATGGTATGTGTTAAGCACCTCCTATATGCCAGGCACTGTACTAAGCGCTGGAGTGGCTACAAGCAAGTAAAGTTGGATACAGTCCCCGTCCCATGTGGGGCTCACAGTCTCAATCCCCATTTTACAGGTGAGGGAACTGAAGCTCAGAGAAGTGAAGTGACTCGCCCGAGGTCACCCAGCAGACAAGTGACGGAGCCGGAATTAGAACCCATGACCTTCTGACCCCCAGGCTCGTGCTCTATCCATTCCACCATCCTGCTTTTACTGTACATAGTAGTTTCTACTTACTGGTAATAATAATAATGATGGCATTTATTAAGAACTTACTATGTGCAAAGCACTGTTCTAAGCGCTGGGGAGGTCACAAGGTGATCAGGTTGTCCCCTCGGGGGCTTACAGTCTTAAGCCCCATTTTACAGATGAGGTAACTGAGGCCCAGAGAAGTTAAGTGACTTGCCCAAAGTCACACAGCTGATAATTGGCAGAGCCGGGATTTGAACCCATGACCTCTCTGACTCCAAAGCCCGGGCTCTTTCCACTGAGCCACGCTGCTTCTCACTGAGCCACGCTGCTTCTGATGACTTAGTACAGTGCTAAGCGCTTAGTACAGTGCTAAGCGCTTAGTACAGTGCTCTGCACACAGTAAGCGCTCAATAAATACGATTGATTGATTCCACAGAGTAGCTACTGTTATCTGGAAACAAAAGTAGTCAGTGATGATAATAATAATAACTGTATTATTATTATAATTATGGTATGTGTTTAGCACTGCTTGTGGGCATCTACCACTCCACTGTATTGTACTCTCCCAAGTGCTTAATACAATCAATCAATCAATCAATCGTATTTATTGAGCACTTACTATGTGCAGAGCACTGTACTAAGCGCTTGGGAAGTACAAATTGGCAACATATAGAGACAGTCCCTACCCAACAGTGGGCTCACAGTCTAAAACGGGGAGACAGAGAACAAAACCAAACATACTAACAAAATAAAATAAATAGAATAGATATGTACAAGTAAAATAAATAAATAAATAAATAGAGTAATACAGTGCTCTGTACGCAGTAATTGCTCAAGAAATATGATTGATCAATTATGATGGTGATGATGATAATGGTGTTTGTTAAGTGCTTACTATGTGCCAAGCGCTGGGGTAGATATAAGGAAGTCAGGTTGCCCCACGTGGGGCTCACAACAGTCTTAATTCCCATTTTACAGATGAGGTAACTGAGGCACAGAGAAGTGAAGTGGCATTCCCAGGATCACATGGCAGACAAGTGGCAGAGCCGGGATTAGATCCCATGTCCTCTGCTTCCCAAGCCTGGGCACTTGCCACTAAGCCAGGCTGCTTCCCACGTGGGGCTCGCCATCTTAATCCCCATTATATAGATGAGGGAACTGAACCACAGAGAGGTGAAGTGACTTCTCCAAGGTCACACAGCCGGCAAATCGTGGCGCCGGGATTAGAACCCGGGTTCTAAGACTGTGAGCCCCGTCTGTCCAACCTGATTTGCTTGTATCCAGCCCAGCACTTAGTACGATGCTTGGCACAAGGTAAGCGCTTAATAAATACCATTGTTATTATTATTGTTATCGAAAAGCAGCATGGCTCAGTGGAAATAGCCTGGGTTTGGGAGTCAGAGGACATGGGTTCTAATCCCAGCTCTGCCAATTGTCTGCTGTGTTGCTGTGTGACCTTGGGCAAGCCACTAAACTTCTCTGGGCCTCAGTTACCTCAACTGTAAAATGGGGATTAAGGCTGTGAGCCTCATGTGGGACAACCTGATTACCTTGTATCTACCCCAGCGCTTACAACAGTACTCGACACATAGTAAGCGCTTAACAAATACCATTATTATTATTATTATTATTATTAAGGATGGGGACTGTACTCAACATTCATTCAATGCATTCATTCAATCATATTTATTGAGCGCTTACTGTGTGCAGAGCACTGTACTAAGCACAGCACTGTACTAATTAGCCTGTACATACCCCAGCAATTAGAATGGTGCTGGATACATAGTAAGTGTTTAACAAATAGAACCATCACCACTATCATCCTCGCTTACTGGTTGGCCACTCATTCATTCAATCGTATTTATTGAGCGCTTACCATGTGCAGAGCACTGTACTAAGTGCTTGGGAAGTACAAGTTGGTAACATATAGAGATGGTCCCTACCCAACAACGGGCTCACAGTTTAGAAGCCCCGGTAGGCCCCGGTTGGACCCCAGTGGGTGGCGACCAGAGCGCCGGCGGCGACGCAGAAGCCACCGGCTCTAGAATCGAATCCTCCGAGTCGGGTGTCGACGAAGAAAACTCAGAATGGGCACTCAGCCTTCACTCTCGGTGGAAGACGTCCCCCCCCCCGCCACCCCCGTCTCTACCACTGCCGCCCCAATCAATCGGTCATCGCCGTCCTCACCACCGTCCCCATGGCCATCACCACCACCATCATCGGTGCCATCGCTGACGGTCACCGCCATTGCCATCATTACCACCAATCGGTCGCTACTGTGACACTGTCACCATCGATCAATCACCATCACTACCGCTGTCCCCGTAGACCAATCGTTATCATGGCCACCATCACCATCGATCGCCAGTCACCCCCATCATCACTGTCACCATCAATCAATTACAACCACAGTTACAACCACCACCAGCATCGCCTTCACCGTCAGCACAGATGAGTCGCCATCCCAACTGGTGAGCGTTCCCAGGATGGGCTTCCTGGGTCCACGCTCGCTCACATAGGGAAACCTCCCTGAATCTCCATGGATACGGACAGGATTCCAGGGGCCCAGCATGCCCCCTCTTACCTGAGCACTTGGGAGAGGACAATAAAGTGAGTGGACACAGTCCCCACCCTCAAGGAGCTTCCAGTCTACTGTGTGTGCAGCACAGAACTGAACACTTGGGAGAGTCCCATAGAGTTTTTTCATTTTAATGGCATTTGTTAAGCACTTACTATGTGCAAAGTACTGTCCTAAGCACTGGGGAGGATACAAGGTATCAGGTTGTCCCACATGGGGCTCACGGTCTTAATCCCCATTTTACAGATGAAGGAACTGAGGCCCAGAGAAGTGAAGTGACTTGCCCAAAGTCACACAACTGACAAGCGGCGGAGCCGGGATTAGAACCCATGACCTCTACTCCCAAACCCGGGCTCTTTCCACTGAGCCACGCTGCTTCTCTAGAGTTAGTAGACATAATCCTTGCCCTCAAGGAGCTTACAGACTGAAGCGTTTCAGAGCACTGTACTGAATGCTTGGGAGGGTGTAATAAATAGTAATAATAATAATAATGGCATTTATTAAGCGCTTACTATGTGCAAAGCAGACATAAGGCCTTCCCAGACTGAGCCCCCTCCTTCCTCTCCCCCTCCTCCCCCTCTCCATCCCCCCCGCCTTACCTCCTTCCCTTCCCCTCAGCACCTGTGTATATGTATATATGTTTGTGCGGATTTATTACTCTATTTTACTTGTACATTTTTATTCTACTTATTTTATTTTGTTAATATGTTTTGTTCTCTGTCTCCCCCTTCTAGACTGTGAGCCCACTGTTGGGTCGGGACCGTCTCTATATGTTGCCCACTTGTACTTCCCAAGCGCTCAATACAGTGCTCTGCACACAGTAAACGCTCAATAAATACGATTGAATGAATGAATGAATGGGATGTGTGGGTGTATGTGTGTTGTGAGGTGTGCATGGTGTGTTTTGGCTGTGGGGTGTACACGACATATGCTGTGGGGTGTGTGTTGAGAGGTATGCCCAGGGTGTGCTGTGGGATGTAAATGATGTGTACTCCGCGGTGCGCTCCATTTTTTGGTGCCTGAAGAACCCGGCGTCTGAGGAGCAGAGGCCGGGCAGGGTGGTGGGGCCCGTCTACCCTCTGGACGCCCAACCTGCAGGTTGGCTGAGTTTTCTGGGGCAGATCCTTTCTGTCAGCTGAGCGCCCGCCTCCCCTTCTCGAGTGTCCAGGCCGTGCTGTGGCTCAGAAGGGCGGGGGTCACCGCCAGGACTCGTTTGGGACGGGACGGCCTCAAACACTCAACAGTTGACACCTGTCCTCATGTTTCATTTCGTTGTCTGTCTCCAACCCGATCACCTCTGGTCCCTTCAAGGCCCTGCTGAGAGCTTACCTCCTCCAGGAGGCCTTCCCAGACTGAGCCCCTTCCTTCCTCTCCCCCTCGTCCCCCTCTCCATCCCCCCATCTTACCGCCTTCCCTTCCCCACAGCACCTGTATATATGTATGTATGGTTGTACATATTTATTACTCTATTTATTTACTTATTTATTTATTTTACTTGTACATTTCTATCCTATTTATTTTATTTTGTTGGTATGTTTGGTTCTGTTCTCTGTCTCCCCCTTTTAGATTGTGAGCCCACTGTTGGGTAGGGACTGTCTCTATGTGTTGCCAATTTGTACTTCCCAAGTGCTTAATACAGTGCTCTGCACATAGCAAGCGCTCAATAAATACGATTGATTGATTGATTGATTGATTGTGAGCCCGTTGCTGGGTAGGGACCGTCTCTAATCAATCAATCGATCGTATTTATTGAGCGCTTACTGTGTGCAGAGCACTGTACTAAGCGCTTGGGAAGTACAAGTTGGCAACATATAGAGACAGTCCCTACCCAACAGTGGGCTCACAGTCTAAAGGAATAATAATAATAATAATGGTATTTGTTAAGCGCTTACTATGTGCAAAGCACTGTTCTAAGCGCTGGGAAGCTTACAAGGTGATCAGGTTGTCCCACGAGGGGCTCACAGTTTTATTCCCCATTTTACAGATGAGGGAACCTCAGAGAAGTGAAGTGACTTGCCCAAAGTCACACAGCTTACAGTTGGCGGAGCCGGCATTTGAACCCATGACCTCTGACTCCAAAGCCCGGGCTCTTTCCACTGAGCCACGCTGCTTCTCCTATATATGTTGCCGACTTGTACTTCCCAAGCACTTAGTACACAGTAGGCGCTCAATAAATACGATGGGATGAATGAACGAAGAGGCCTGGACTGCCTCCTCGCTATCGTGATGGCATCATTTAAGCATTTCCCGTGTGTCCATCCCTGTGCTAAGCTCTGAGGTGATTGTGAGAAGATCAGGGTGGACCCAATCCCTGCCCCACCGGTGCTCCGTTTTGCAGAGGGGGAAACCGAGGCCTCAAGAGGGGGAGTGACTTGCCCCAGGTCACACAGCAGGCCGGGGCAGAGATAGGATTAGAACCCAGATCCTTGGACTCCCGGTCTTGTGTCACCCCCACCCCCCAAGCGGCTACCACCCAGTGACTCTTCACAGGAATCTCTCTTTCCACAGGTGGCACGCCCCATCCTAATAATAATAACAGCACTAAAAGCTGTGGTATTTGTTAAGAGCGCTTACTATGTGCCAGGCACTGTACTAAGCACTGGGATGGCTACAAGCAAACCCAGTCCCTGTCCCTCATGGGGCTCACAGTCTCAATCCCCATTTTACAGATGGGGTCATGGAGGCCCTGAGAAGTGAAGTGACCTGCCCAAGGGCAGACAAGTGGCAGAGGTGGGAATAGAATCCGTGACCTTCCGAGTCGCAGGACCGGGCTCTATCCACTCCACCATGCTGCTTCCCACCCTGACAGGGAGAATGGAGGGATGGGCCAGAGGGAGAGGCATGGCCTAAAGCCAAGAGCATCGGCTTGGGGGTCAGAGGTTGTGGGTTCTAATCCCCGCTCCGCCACTTGCTGCTGTGTGACCTTAGGCAAGTCGCTTCACTTCTCTGGGCCTCAGTACCCTCATCTGTAAAATGGGGATTGAGACTGTGAGCCCCATGTGGGACAGGGACTGTGTCCAACCTGATTACCTTGTATCTATCCCAGCACTTAGAAGAGCGCTTGGCACATAGTAAGCGCTTAACA
This sequence comes from Tachyglossus aculeatus, assembly GCF_015852505.1. NCBI lineage: Eukaryota > Metazoa > Chordata > Mammalia > Monotremata > Tachyglossidae > Tachyglossus > Tachyglossus aculeatus. The sequence continues at coordinate 2,106,070 of NC_052068.1, forward strand.
AATACCATTATTATTATTAGAGGCAGGCCTGGGGCCCTGGGTCTCATGGGCGGTCTCATGGGCCTGGTTAATAATAATAATAATAATAATAATGGCATTTATTAAGCGCTTACTATGTGCAAAGCACGTTCTAAGCACTGGGGAAGTTACAAGGAAATCAGTTTGTCCCACGTGGGGCTCACAGTTTTAATCCCCATTTTCCAGATGAGGTAACTGAGGCCCAGAGAAGTTAGGTGACTTGCCCAAGGTCACACAGCTGACAATTGGCGGAGTCGGGATTTGAACCCGTGACCTTTGACTCCAAAGTCCATGCTCTCTCCACTGAGCCACGCTGCTTCTGGTTCTCCCCTGCCTGGCATCTTGCCACTCTCTGAGGCGGCGTCAGCCCCGGCATGCCCGGCTTTGGGCGCGCCGTGGACCAGGCCTGCTGTCTTCCCGGAACGGATTTCGTTTGGAGTCTTCACGGCTTCCCTCGTCTGGGATAATTCATGATAAGTGTCAACGCGCCGCATTGAAACGAGCCTCGTTTCTCTCCTCTGTGTTCAGGCTGGGGAATAACGGATCCAGCGGAGGGAAGCAACGTGGCCTGGCGGGCAGTGCCCGGGGTACGGGAGCCAGGAGGTTGGGATTCCCATCCCGGCTCTACTCCCGGCCTGCTGGGTGACCTTGGTCGAGTCATTCAACCTCTCTCTGAGTCTCATTTTCCTCCATGGTAAAGTGGGGATCGATACCTGTTCTCTCCACCTCGTAGACTCTGTGGGGCCGTTGAAGCAGCATGGATAGACCCTGGGCTTGGGAGTCAGAAGGACCTGGGTTCTAATCCTAGCTCTGCCCCTTGTCTGCTGTGTAACCTTGGGCAAGCCACTTTACTTCTGGGCCTCGCTTTTCTCATCTGTAAAATGAGGATTAAGACTGTAAACCCCATGTGAGACCTGGACTGTGTGCAACCTAATCCCAGCTCCGCCATTTATCTGCTGTGTGACCTTGGGTAAGTCATTCATTCATTCAATCGCATTTATTGAGCGCTTACTGTGTGCAGATCACTGTACTAAGCGGTTGGGAAGTACAAGTTGGCCACATATAGGGACGGTCCCTACCCAACAGTGGGCTCCCAGTCTAGAAGACTCATTAAGATTCATTAAGTCATATTTATTGAGCGCTTACTGTGTGCAGAGCACTGCACTAAGCGCTTGGAAAGTACAAAACACCTGATAAAGAGAGACGATCCCTTAAGCAACCTGCTTGTTTTGCTCCCAGATAAGGAGCAAATTGCCTCCAGTAGACTTCATTTTTGCAACACATCTTTTGTGTGTCTTCAGTGACCATTAAAATCTCATTCTCAAATCCCACGCAGCTGGGGATTTTTTTTTGCCCCCTTTAAATAATATGTGAAAGCTTTTCTAATGTAAAAACAGTGAAGCTGGTGGGGGTGGGAATGGAAGGGAGGGAAGGAGAATAATAATAATAATGATGATGGTATTTGCTAAGCGCTTACTATGTGCAAAGCACTGTACTAAACATTCAGAAGCGTATGATACAATAGAGTTGGTAGACTTATTCCCTGCCTACAATGAGCTCACAGTCTAGCAGGGAGAGAGACATTTAATATTAGTAAATGATTTATAATATATAGTTTAAAGGTGCATAAGTGCTTTGAGGTTGAGGGTAGGGGGAATACATTGGTCACAGATCCAAGGACAAGTTGTTTCAAATGTTTAACTCCCTCCTCAAACTCCTTGTCCCCCTGCTGCCTCCGTCTCTTGCCCCTAATAATAATAATAATAATGGTATTTGCTAAGCACTTAGTATGTGCTGAGCATTGTTCTAAGCACGGGGGTAGCTACAAGGTAATCAGGTTGTCCTATGTAGAGCTCACAGACTTAATCCCCATTTTACAGATGAGGTAACTGAGGCTCAGAGAAGTGAAGTGACGCCGCAAATCACACAGCTGATAAGTGATGGAGGCAGGATTAGAACCCATGACCTCTGATTCCCAAACCTGTGCTCTTTCCACTAAGGCACGCTGCTTCTCTAATGACCTGGCCACATACTTTATCGTGAAAATTGAAACCATCAGGCATAATCTCCCCTGTTTCTCTCCAATCCACCCCCCTCAACCCCTTATTCAACTTTTCCATCTCTGCCAGAAGAATCTTAGAAGAAATCTCCCACCTTCTTTCAAAATCCACACTCTCCACCTGCACTTCCCACCTCATCCCTTCTCATCTTATCAAGGAACTTGCCCGCTTATTTATTCATTCAATCAATCCTATCTATTGAGTGCTTACTGTGTGCAAAGCGCTGCCCTAAGCATTTATTCCCTCCCTTTCTGCCATCTTCAACTGTTCACTCTCCAATGGCTTTTTCCCTCACTGCTTAAAAACAAGCTCATGTCTCCCCTCCCCTAAAACAAAGCCTTCTTTTAACCCGTGGCTTTCCAGTTATCGCCCCATCGCCTACCATTCCAATCTCCTCGAGTGAGTCGTCTACATCCACTGCCTCCACTTTCTCTCCTCCAGCTCTCTCCTCAATCCCTCCCGTCTGGTTTCTGACCCCTTCACTGCACAGAAACCGCCTTCTCAAGGGTCACAGATGATCACCTGTGGTGTGATTTTGGGCAAGTCACTTCACTTCTCTGGGCCTCAGTGACCTCATCTGTAAAATGGGGATTAAGGCCGTGAGCCCTCCGTGGGACAACCTGATCACCTTGTAACCATCCCAGCGCTTAGAACAGTGCTTTGCACATAGTTAGCGCTCAATAAGTGCCATTATTATTATTATTATTATTATGTTGCCAAAACCAACAGCCTCTACCCCATCCTAATCCTTCTCCCTCTCTCAGCCGCCTTCGGCACCGTCGACCTCCTCCTCCTCCTGGAAACCTTATCCAACTTCGGCTTCACTGACACTGTCCTCTCCCGGTTCTCCTCCCTTCTCTCTGGTTGCTCCTTCTCAGTCTTCTTTTCATTCATTCATTCATTCAATTGTATTTATTGAGCACTTACTGTGTGCAGAGCACTGTACTAAGCGCTTGGGAAGTACAAGTTGGCAACATATAGAGACGGTTCCCACCCAACAGCGGGCTCACAGTCTAGAAGGGGAAGGATCTGCCTCCCACCTCCTAACTCTGGGAACTGCCATGGCATTCAGGTCTTCTATTCTCCAGCTACACCCTTGGCTCAGTGGAAAGAGCCCGGGCTTTGGAGTCAGAGGTCATGGGTTCAAATCCCGGCTCCGCCAATTGTCAGCTGTGTGACTTTGGGCAAGTCACTTAATTTTTCTGTGCCTCAGTTCCCTCATCTGTAAAATGGGGATTGACTGTGAGCCCCCCGTGGGACAACCTGATCACCTTGTAACCTCCCCAGCGTTTAGAGCAGTACTTTGCACATAGTAAGCACTTAATAAATGCCATTATTATTTATTTATTATTTCTTCTTTGGAGAACTCATTCGCTCCCATGATTTTAACTACCACCTCTATGCGGATGATTCCTAAATATACTTCACTAGCCCTGATCTCTATCCTCTGGAATCTCATATTTCCTCCTGCCTCAGGACATTGTTCCTTGGATGTCCCCTCAACATTTCAAACTTAACACATCTGAAAGAGAACTCCTTATCATCCCACCCGAGTCCCGTCCTCCCCGTGAATTTCCCATCACTATGGACCGCATCACCATCCTTCCTATCTCACAAGCCTGTAACCTTAGAATTATCCCCGACTCATTTCTCTCTCATTCAACCCAAATATTCAATCTGTCACTAAATCCTTTGGGTTCATCCTTCACCACATTGCTAAACTCCACCCTTTCCTTTCCATCCAAACTGCTACTGTGTAAATCTAAGCACTTAATAATAATAATAATGATGATGATGGCATTTATTATGTGCTTGCTAAGTGCAAAGCACTGTTCTAAGCACTGGGGAGGTTACAAGGTGATCGGGGGGCTCACAGTCTTAAACTACTTACACGACCCCCCCCGAGCTCAAAGCCCTACAGAGAGCTCACCTCCTCCAGGAGGCCTTCCCAGACTGAGCCCCCTCCTTCTCCCCCTTCCCATCCCCCTGCCTTACCTCCTTCCCCTCCCCACAGCACCTGTATATATGTTTGTACAGATTCATTACTCTATTTTACTTGCACATATTTACTATTCTATTTATTTTATTTTGTTAATATGTTTTGTTTTGTTGTCTGTTCCCCCTTCTAGACTGTGAGCCCGCTGTTGGGTAGGGACCATCTGTATATGTTGCCAACTTGTACTTCCCAAGCGCTTAGTCCAGTGCTCTGCACACAGTAAGTGCTCAATAAATAGGAATGAATGAATGAATAATCCTGTTCTAAGCACTGGGGAGGTTACAGAGTGATCAGGTTGTCCCACGGGGGGGGCTCACAGTCTTAATCCCCATTTTACAGATGAGGTAACTGCGGCCCAGAGAGGTGAAGTGACTTGCCCGAAGTCACACAGCTGACAAGTGATGGAGCCGGGATTTGAACCCACGAACTCTGACTCCAAAGCACTTATCCTATCCCGCCTAGATTACAGTATCAGCCTCCTTGCTGACCTCCCTGCCTCCTGTCTCTCCCCACTCCAGTCCTTTCTTCACTCTGCTGCCCGGATCCTTTCTCCACAGAAATGCTCAGTCCATGTTTCCTCGCTCCTCTAAGAACCTCCAGGGCTTGCCCACCGCCTCCGCATCGAACATAAACTCTTTCCCATCCATCACCTTGCCCCCTCCTACCTCACCTCATTTCTCTCTTACTCCAACCCAGACCGCACACTTCGGTCCTCAAACGCCAACCTACTCACTGTACCGTGATCTCATCTGTCTCGCCGCTGACCTCTCGCCCGCATCCTGTCTGTAGTCTGGAACTTCCTCCATCTCCATATCTCACAGGCGATCACTCTCCCCCGCCCGCCTTCAAAGCCTTATTGGAGGCACATCTCCTCCAAGAGGCCTTCCTCAAATAATCCCTCATTTCCTCTGCTCCCACTCCCTTCTGCGTCATCCCAATCAGCGCCCTTTATTCACCCGTCCCCGAGTCCCGCAGTATCCTGTTCACTTCTGTAATTTATTTCTATCAATGTCTGTGTCTCCGACCACGCTATAAATTCACTGTGGTCAGGGAACGTGTCTGCCCACTCTGTTATATTGTACTCCCCAGTGCTCTGCACCCAGTAAGCGCTCAATAAATACGATCGATTGATTGGTTGGGGATTTTTCTCCTGTTGATCCGACTTCCGGAGCCCCGTAAGGCAGCAGCGTGGCTCGGTGGAAAGAGCACGGGCTTTGGAGTCAGAGGTCATGGGTTCGAATCCCGGCCCCACCACATGTCTGCTGCGTGACCTGGGGCAAGTCACTTAATTTTTCGGACCCTCAGCTACCTCATCTGTAAAATGGGGGTGATGACTGGGAGCCCCACATGGGACAACCTGATCACCTTGTATCCCCCCTTAGAACAGTGCTTTGCACATAGTAAGCACTGAACAAATGCCATTATTATTATTATTATTATTATTATTATTATTATTATTATTATTGCTTCCACTCTCTGGGAGGGGAGGCAGGCTTTAGGTGAGAACCATCTTCCATTCTTCCTTTTGTCTGTGACCTTGCAGGAAAACGCAAACCAAATTAAAATAGTGGCAATCTCTGGCATGGCAGCAGAGATGCCAACTTTTATTATGACCAAGGCGGGCTGACAAGCTGGATTGTAAACTCTTTAAGGATGGCGATCGTGCCCTCTAACGCTGTTGTATTCCCCCCGGCACTTAATGCATTGGTCAGCACACAGTGAGTGCTCAATGAATGCCACCGATTAATTCCTGATCAGCAGAGAGTTTATGCGAACCCCCAGGTTGACCCATTGGATCCGAGGCAACCAGTTTTTTCTACTGGTTTCAGGTCCTGGTCACCAAATCTTTCTTTCGTCTTAAAAAAAAAAAGAAGGGAAAATAAATGTGTTCATGGGAGTCCTTATATAAGAAACTCATAAATATTACAAGCAATGTGACATTATTAAACTTTAACCCAAGTAGCTTTCAATTCTGCAGTTTGCAGCAGCAAAGTTTGATGTGGTCTTCAACGTGCAAATGAACTGGTCAGCAGCAGCCCAGAGATGCAGTAAAAACATTCATATTTCTGTCTTCTTTTTATTCTTTAGCTCTCTCCATCTGTTTGTTCTCTGTCTCCCCCTTCTAGACTGTGAGCCCACTGTTGGGTAGGGACCGTCTCTAGATGTTGCCAACTTGTACTTCCCAAGCGCTTAGTACAGTGCTCGGCACACAGTATGCGTTCAATAAATACGATTGAATGAATGAATCTCTTTCTCACTCTCTCTTCTCCACTAGACTAAGCTCCTTAAAAGTAGGGAGTGTCACTATCTCTATCCCCCTCATCCCCCTTTCCATCCCCCTCATCTTACCTCCTTCCCTTCCCCACAGCACCTGTATATATGTATATATGTTTGTACATATTTATTACTCTATCTATTTATTTATTTATTTTACTTGTACATATCTATTCTATTTATTTTATTTTGTTAGTATGTTTGGTTTTGTTCTCTGTCTCCCCCTTCTAGACTGTGAGCCCATTGTTGGGTAGGGACTATCTCTATATGTTGCCAACTTGTACTTCCCAAGCGCTTAGTACAGTGCTCTGCACACAGTAAGCGCTCAATAAATACGATTGATTGATTGATTGATCTCTGTTATCCTCTCCCAAGCGCTCAGTACAGTGCTCTGCCCACAGTAGACTGTCAGCTCCTTGAGAGCAGGGATTGTAACTTCCAACTCTTTTGTCCTCTCCCAAGTGCTCAATACAGTGACTGGCCCAATCGATGATATTTGTTGAGCACTTATTAATAATAATAATAGTAATAATAATAATGGTATTAAGCGCTTACTATGATCAAGCACTGTTCTAAGCACTGGAGTAAATGCAAGGTATTCAGGTTGTCTCACGTGGGGCTCACAGTCTTAATCCCCATTTTACAGATGAGGTAACTGAGGCACAGAGAAGTTAAGTGACTTGCCCAAAGTCACACAGCTAAGTGGTAGAGCCAGGATCATAACCCATGACCTCTGACTCCCCAAGCCTTTGCTCTTTACACTAAGCCAGAGCACTGTACTAAGTGCTTGGGAGAGTACAATATAACAGAATCGGTAGACATGTTCCCTGCCCACAGTACGCTTACAGTCTAGGGGGTAGGCAGGCATTAATATGAATAAATTATTGATTTGTATGTAGGTGTTGTGGGGTTGGCGTGGTGATTCAATAATAATAATAATGGCATTTATTAAGCGGTTACTATGTGCAAAGCACTGTTCTAAGCGCTGGGGAGGTTACAAGGTAATCAGGTTGTCACATGGGGGGGGGGGCTCACAGTCTTAATCTCCATTTTACAGATGAGGTAACTGAGGCCCAGAGAAGTGAAGTGACTTGCCCAAAGTTACACAGCTGACAATGGGCAGAGTAGGGAGTTGAACCCCTGACCTCTGACTCCCAAGCCCAGGCTCTTTCCATTGAGCCATGCTGCTTCTCCGATTAAAGGAACTAAATCGGGGAGATGCAGAAGGGAGTGCGAAAAAAGGAAAGGAGGGCTTAGTCTGGGAAGGCCTCTTGGAGGAGATGGACCTTCAATAAGGCTTTGAAGGTGGGGAGAGTCATTGTCGGTTGGATTTGAGGAGGGAGGGCATCCCAGGCCAGAGGCAAGATGTGGGTGAGAGGTTGGCAGCGAGATAGATGAGATGAGATTGATTAAGCTTCGCGCTTAGTACAGTGCTAAGCGCTTAGTACAGTGCTCTGCACATAGTAAGTGCTCAATAAATACGATTGATGATTGAGGTATCATGAATGGGTTGGCAATAGAGGGGTAAAGTATGCGGGCTGGGTTTTAGTAGGAGAACAGTGAGGCGAGGTAAGAGGGGGCCAGGTGATTTGAGAGATTTAAAACCTATGGTGAGGAGTTTCTATCTGATGCAAATCTGGGCTCCGCCACTTGTTGGCTGTGTGACTTTGGGCAAGTCACTTAACGTCTCTGTGCCTCAGTTCCCTCATCTGTAAAATGGGGATGAAGACTGTGAGCCCCCCGTGGGACAACCTGATCACCTTGTAACCTCCCCAGCGCGTAAAACAGTGCTTTGCACATAGTAAGCACTTAATAAATGCTATCATTATTGGAGGAAGACCTTAGAACAGTGCTCTGCACACAGTAAGCGCTCAATAAATCCGATTGAATGAATGAATGATGCCGAGGTGGTAGGGCCACCACTGGGAGTTCTTAAGGAGTCGGGAAGTGTGGCCTGACTGTTTTCGTAGAAAAATGATCCATGCGGTAGAATAGACAGGAATTCTGTCTCCTAACTGTTGTCCTCTCCCAAGCCCTCAGCCCAGTGCTCTGCACACAGTAGACTGTAAAGTCCTTGAGGGCAGAGATTGTGTCTTCTAATAATAATAATAATGGCATTTATTAAGCGCTTACTATTTGCAAAGCTCTGTTCTAAGCGCTGGGGAGGTTACAAGGTGATTAGGTTGTCCCACAGGGGGCTCACAGTCTTAATCCCCATTTTACAGATGAGGTAACTGAGCACAGAGAAGTGAAGTGACTTGCCCAAAGTCACACAGCTGACAATTGGTGGAGCCGGGATTTGAACCCCTGACCTCTGACTCCAAAGCCCATGCCCTTTCCACTGAGCCACGCTGCTTCTCCTCTGCTTCTAACTCTGTTATACTCCCTCAAACTCCACACAGCACTCTGCAGAGGGAAGATGCTCAATCTGTGAGATTGATTGATTGAGCGATTGATGTTTCTCCTTCCCCTCTGCCACCTTACTCCTTTTCTTCCCCCCTATTGCTCATTCTCCCCCTTCATGGTGGGCAGGCCATCCACCGTGTCCCCCTTCCCCTTCCCAGCTCCTTCGCCTTCCTATCTCCTCCCGCTTCCCAGGTCTGCCCTCTTCCCGGCTCCCCCACTTCCCAGATCCGCCCTCTCTGGAGAGGAAGAGGCGGCCTTAGTTCAGGAAGCACAGCCAACTCTCACTTCTTCACTCTAATAATAATAGTGATGGTATTTGTTAAGTGCTTACTATGTTCCAGGCACCGTTCAAAGAGCTGGGGTGGATACAAGCAAATCAGGTCGGACCCAATCCCTGTCCCATGGGGGCTCACAGTCTCGATCCCCATTTTACAGATGAGGTCACTGAGGCACAGAGAAGTGAAGTGACTTGCCCAAGGTCACACAGCAGATGCTCTCTCTGCGTGGGCCCTCTGGAGGCAGGGGGGTGCAGATGAGATCCATCTGTATATATGTATATATGTTTGTACATATTTATTACTCTATTTATTTATTTATTTTGCTTGCACATATCTATTCTATTTATTTTATTTTGCTAGTATGTTTGGTTTTGTCTCCCCCTTTTAGACTGTGAGCCCACTGTTGGGTAGGGACTGTCTCTATATGTTGCCAATTTGTACTTCCCAAGCGCTTAGTACAGTGCTCTGCACACAGTAAGCCCTCAATAAATACGATTGATGATGATCTTCAGTGGCATTTATTGAGCACTCACTGAGCGCAAAGCACTTCACTAAGCACTTGGGAGAGTCCAATATAACAGAGTTGGTAGATACGTTCCCTGTTCACAAGGAGATAATAATAATCGTGGTATTTGTTAAGCGCCTAGTAAGTGCCAGACACTATTCTAATCGGTGGGGTGGATACCAGCAAACCAGCTTGGATGTGCCCACTTTTCTCGAGGACTGGGCGCAGGACGGGAGGAAAGCCCCATTGCCTCACTGATTGCTCAGCTCCGAGTGACTCAGAAGACCAATACTATTAATAATAATGATAATAACAAAAATAATAGAAACTGTGGCATTTGTTAAGCACTTACTATGTGCCACGCACTGTATTGAGTGCTGTGAGAGATTCAAGATTGACAAGTCCCACATGGGACTTACAATCTAAATAATGATATTAATAATAAGAATTGTGGTATTTGTCTTGCACTTAAATATATGACAGGCACTGTACTAAGCTCTGGGGTAGATACAAGTTAGCCGGGTTGGACACAATAGGGCACACAGTCTCAGTCCCCATTTTACAGATGAGGAAACTGATGCGCAGAGAAGCGACTTTAGACTGTCTAGGCTGTAAGCTCGTGGTGGGCAGGGAATGTGTCCATTTTTTGTTATTAGTGTACTCTCCCAGGTGCTTAGTAATAATAATAACGATAATATTAAGCGCTTAATGTTAATATTAAGGGATTTGTTAAGCGCTTACTATGAGCGCTATAAGCGCTTACTTATTAAGCGCTTAATATTAATATTAAGGGATTTGTTAAGCGCCTACTATGTGCCAAGCACTGTTTCTAGCACTGGGGGAGATTCAAGGTAATCGGGTTGTCCCACGTGGGGCTCACAGTCTTAATCCCCATTTTACAGATGGGGTAACTGAGGCACAGAGAAGTTAATGACTTGCTCAAGGCCACACAGCTGATAAGTGGCAGAGCTGGGATTAGAACCCACAACCTCTGACTCCCAAGCCTGGGCTCTTTCCCCCGAGCCACGCTGCTTCAAGAATAATGATGGTATTTGTTCATTCATTCAATCGTATTTATTGAGTCGGAGGCAGAGAGAACAGGTCTTTCACCCCCGTTTTATTACTAAGGAAACTGAGGCCCAGAGAAGTGAAGCAACTTGCCTCAGGTCAATCAGCAGCCCAGAGCGGAGCTGGGACTAAACCCCAAGTCCTCTGCCTCTCGGGCCCAAGACCTCACTTTGAGGCCACGTTGCTCTGCACACAGTAAGCGCTCAATAAATATCGATCGACTCATTTAAAGGTCTCCTGCGGGGTCAGAGAAAGTTGGAGATTTAATTAGATTGCCAACTCCGCTCTTCCTAGTCACCAATACGGTGTCCAAAACAGAAACTCCCATAAACATATCGAATTAGATAAGAGAAGCAGCATAGCTCAGTGGAAAGAGCGCGGGCTTTGGAGTCAGAGGTCATGGGTTCGAATCCCGGCTCCGCCACTTGTCAGCTGTGTGACTTTGGGCAAGTCACTTAACTTCTCTGTGCCTCAGTTCCCTCATCTGTAAAATGGGGATTAAGACTGTGAGCCCCACCTCATCACCTTGTATCCCCCCCCAGCGCTTAGAACAGTGCTTTGCACATAGTAAGCGCTTAATAAATGCTATCATTATTATTAATTAATCAGTCAACTGATATTTGGCATTGAGCACGTTATCAACAATTACAACGATAATAATAACAATGCTACTATTATTGCTGATAGTGGTGGTATTTAAATGCATATTTCAAGACAAGGTATTGCTTAGTACAGTGCTCTGCACACATATAATCAGCTTGGCTCAGTGGAAAGAGCCCGGGTTTGGGAGTCAGAGGTCATGGGTTCTAATTCCGCTCTGCCACTTATCATCTGTGTGTCTTTGGGCAAGTCACTTCCCTGTGCCTCAGTTACCTCATCTGTAAAATGGGGATGAAGACTGTGAGCCCCACGTGGGACAACCTGATGACCTTGTATCTACCCCATTGCTTAGAATGGTACTTGGCACATAGTAAGTGTTTAACAAATACCTTTATTTGTTAATAAAGCAGCTTGGGAAGCAGCGTGGCTCAGTGGAAAGAGCCTGGGCTTTGGAGTCAGAGGTCATGGGTTCAAATCCCGGCTCCACCACTTGGCTGCTGTGTGACTTTGGGCAAGTCACTTAACTTCTCTGGGCTTCAATTCCCTCTTCTGACTGTGAGCCCACTGTTGGGTAGGGACCGTCTCTATATGTTGCCAACTTGTAGTTCCCAAGTGCTTAGTACAGTGCTCTGCACACAGTAAGCGCTCAATAAATATGATTGATTGATTGGAAAATGGGGATTAAAACTGTGAGCTCCCCGTGGGACAACCTGATCACCTTGTAACCCCACCAGTGCTTAGAACAGTTCTTTGCACATAGTAAGCGCTTAATAAATGCCTTCATTATTATCATTTTTTATTCTTATTATTATTATTACTCAGTAAATAGCATCAATGATGGAGTACATATAAGATAATCGGGTCGAACACAGTCCCTGTCCCACATGGGGCTCAAAGTCTAAGCAGGGGGCGGGGCTGGTATTGAATCCCCCATTTTAGAGAGGAAACAGACCAAGAGAAGTGAAGCGAATTGCCCATGGTTACACAGCCGGCTAGGGCTGGAGTCAGGATTAGAACCCAGGTCCTCTGACACTGTTCCCCTCAAAACCCGGGCTCTCTCCACTTGGCCACACGGCTTTCCAAGGAATATTGGTGGCATTCCCATCTAGTCCAGGCTTCCAGATCTTTGGTCCACCATTCTTTTTACAGGCAAGTAAAGGGCATGTCAAAACCAGAGTGTAAATGCTTTTCACGGGCCCAAGCTCACGATGGCTCAGTAGGAAGCAGCATGGGCCTGCCAGTCAGAGGATCTGGGTTCTAATTCTGGCTCTACCACTTTCCTGCTGCGTGACCTTGGACAAGTCACTACACCTCTCTGGGCCTCAGTTCCCTCATCTGTAAAATGGGGATTAAATCTCCCTCCCTTAGATATAGACCGTGAGCCCCATGTGGGACAGGAACTGTGTCCAACCTGATTAGCGTCTATCTACCCCAGCACTCAATAAATTCAGTTCTTGACACATAGTAAGCGCTTGTAGCAGCGTGGCTCAGTGGAAAGAGCCCGGGCTTTGGAGTCAGAGGTCAAGGGTTCAAATCCCGGCTCCTCCAATTGTCAGCTGTGTGACTTTGGGCAAGTCCCTTAAGTTCTCTGGGCCCCAGTTACCTCATCTGTAAAATGGGGATTAAGACTGTGAGCTGCCCGTGGGACAACCTGATCCCCTTGTAACCTCCCCAGTGCTTAGAACAGTGCTTTGCACATAGTAAGCGCTTAATAAATGCCATTATTATTATTATTATTAAGTCACGTAACTTCTCTGTGCTTCAGTTACCTCATCTGGAAAATGGAGATGGACACTGTGAGCCCCACACGGAACAGGGACTGTGTCCACCCTGATTTCCTCGTATGCACCCCAATGCTTAGTACAGTGCCTAGCACATAGTAAGCCCTTAACAAATACCATCAGTATTTTTATTATTGTTATAAATAAGTAGAAGAAGATGTCTTGCTAAGCAGTAAACTGGACCACCCTAGTTGTCATTTTGAGCTTGTTTTCTTTCAGGAAAGTTAGGAGAGGGAGTTGCTTACACAGGCGTCATCGACTATCTGACTCAGCACAAACTTTTCGTTTTTCCTCTTGAGAACTAATTATGCATGCCTCATTCTCCTTTGGTTTTTAATTGTGGATGATAAAGCAATAAATCCTTGATAATCCATGCGAAGTAGAGCAAGCAATAAGGAGCAAAACTCAAACCTCAAAACCCCATTTCAACCGATAGGATCGACATCCTTTTCCCTAAAAAATGTTTTTTTTTAATTTATTGAGCCCTTAATAATAATAATAATAATAATAATGGTATTTGTTAAGCACTTACTATGTGCAAAGCACTGTTCTAAGTGCTGGGGGGTGATACAGGGTGATCAGGTTGTCCCATGTGGGGCTCACAGTCGTAATCCCCACTTTACAGATGAGGTAACTGAGGCTCCGAGAAGTTAAGTGACTTGCCCAAGGTCACACAGCAGATGTGTGGCTTAATGAGTCAAGCACCGTGCTAAGCACTGGGATAGATATGAGGTAATCGAGTTGGACACGGTCCCTGTCCCACAAGGGGCTCACAGTCTAAGGGGGAGGGAGACAGGTATTGAATCCCCATTTTACAGTGGAGGGAACTGAGGCCCGGACAAGTGCACTGACTTACCCAAGGTCACCCTGCAGACTGGTGGAGGAGCTGAGATTAGAACCCAAGTCCTTTGACCTCCAGCCCCGGGCTCTTTCCACTAGGCCATAGCAGACATGTGGCTTAATGAGTCAAGCACCGTGCTAAGCACTGGGATAGATACGAAGTAATCGAGTTGGACACAGTCCCTGTCCCACAAGGGGCTCACAGTCTAAGGGGGAGGGAGACAGGTATTGAATCCCCATTTTACAGTGGAGGGAACTGAGGCCCGGACAAGTGCACTGACTCACCCAAGGTCACCCTGCAGACAGGTGGAGGAGCTGGGATTAGAACCCAAGTCCCCTTTTAGACTCTGAGCCCACTGTTGGGTAGGGACTGTCTCTATATGTTGCCAACTTGGTCTTCCCAAGCGCTTAGTCCAGTGCTCTGCACACAGTAAGTGCTCAATAAATACGATTGATTGATTGATTGATTGATTTGACTCCCAGCCCCGGGCTCTTTCCACTAGGCCACGATGCTCCCCGGCCCGGGCTGTCCTGAAGGTCTCCCGGTATAATTTCCCTGCTTGCTTCTGCATTGAGTGCGGTCGTGCCAGGAGGGAAGAGCAGCAGTCTACTCACTGATGACCTTGATAAGCGCCCTCTCGTTACTCCGAAGCACTCAGTCAACCCGCCCCCTCCCACCTCACCTCGCTACTCTCCCACTCCAACCCACGCACTTCGCTCCTCTGACGCCAGCCTTCTCGCCACCCCTCCATCCCATCTACGTCTCCGCAGACCTCTCGCCCACATTCTGCCTCAGGCCTGGGACTCCCTCCCTCTTCATATCCGACAGACAATTTCTGTCATTCATTCATTCAATCGTATTTATTGAGCGCTTACTGTGTGCAGAGCACTGTACTAAGCGCTTGGGAAGTCCAACTTGGCAACACCTAGAGACGGTCCCTACCCAACAGCGGGCTCACAGTCTAGAAGGGGGAGACAGAGAACCAAAACAAAACACATTAACGAAATAAGATAAATAGAATAAATATGTACAAATAAAATAAATAAATAGAGTAATAACAGTAATAGTAGTAGCAGCAGCAGTAACGGTATTTATTCATTCATTCATTCAATCATATTTATTGAGCGCTTACTGTGTGCAGAGCACTGGACTAAGCGCTTGGGAAGTCCAAGTTGGCAACATCTAGAGACGGTCCCTACCCAACAGCGGGCTCACAGTCTAGAAGGGGGAGACAGAGAACCAAAACAAAACATATTAATGAAATAAAATAGAATAAATATGAACAAATAAAATAGAGTAATAACATAGTAAGAGTAGTAGCAGTAACCGTACTTATTCATTCATTCATTCAATTGTATGTATGCCATCATTATTATCATTTCATTCATTATTCATTATCAATTATCATTATTATTATTTATTGAGCACTTACTGTGTGCAGAGCACTGTACTAAGTGCTTGGGATCAACATCTTGATCAGCGAACCCCCTTTTAGAAGGGGGTTTTTAAGTTTGGGGCCTTGGGATTTACCCAGTCGCCCCTGTCACTGTCTGCTACCCGCAAAGCCTTATTGAAGGCACATCAATCAATCAATCAATCGTATTTATTGAGCGCTTACTGTGTGCAGAGCACTGTACTAAGCGCTTGGGAAGTACAAGTTGGCAGTCAGTCCCTACCCAACAGTGGGCTCACAGTCTAAAAGGGGGCACATCTCCTTCAAGAGGCCTTCCCTGATTAATCCTTCTTTTTCTTTTCTCCCTCTCCCTTCTGCATCACCCTGATTTGCTCCCTTTATCCCCTCCCCTCAACCCCCCAGCACTTATGCCCATATCTGTAAATTATTTATTCATATTACCGTCTGTCTCCCGCTCTGGTCTATAACCTCATAGTAGGCAGGGAATGGGTCTACCAACTCCGTTATATCGAACTCTCCTGTGCACTTAGTGTTCTGCCCACATTAAACGGTCCATAAATGCGATTGATTGATTGTTGATCACTGAGCCTCTCAGTAACGGAAGAGTTGCATCGTTCCATCCCGGAGACTCTGGATCGAAGCGGTGGATATCAACCTTCCCTGCTGAGAAGCAGCTCGGTTTAGTGGATAGAGCATGGCTTTGGGAATCAGAGGAACTGGGTTCTAATCCCAGCTCGCTCACTTATAATAATAATAATAATGTTGGTATTTGTAAAGCGCTTACTATGTCCCAAGCACTGTTCTAAGCGCTGGGGGGGATACAGGGTAATCAAGGTTGTCCCACGTGGGGCTCGCAGTCTTAATCCCCATTTTATAGATGAGGAAGCTGAGGCCCAGAGAAGTTAAGTGACTTGCCCAAAGTCACACAGCTGACAAGTGGTGGAGGTGGGATTAGAACCCATGACCTCTGACTCCCAAGCCCCTGCTCTTTCCACTGAGCCACGGGTGACCCTCAGGCAAGTCACTTCACTCCTCTGTGCCTCAGTTGTCTCATCTGTAAAATGGGGATTAAGACTGTGAGCCCCATAGGGGACAGGGACTGTGTCCAACCTGATTAACTTGTACTTAGTACCATGCCCGGCACATAGAAAGCGCTTAACAAATTCCATGGGGGAAAAGAAAAATAACGGAATGGAGGCACATTTTTCTGTGGACTGGAATTCCCAGGCCTGCACATTTTCCACCAGGCCACACTGCTTCTCCTCTGGGAGATCTTTGATTACTTTCTTAGACTGAGCCCCTTCCTTCCTCTCCCCCTTGTCCCCCTCTCCATCCCCCACATCTTACCTCCTTCCCTTTCCCACAGCACCTGTATATATGTATATATGTTTGTACATATTTATTACTCTATTTATTTTACTTGTATATATCTATTCTATTTATTTTATTTTGTTAGTATGTTTGGTTTTGGTCTCTGTCTCCCCCTTTTAGACTGTGAGCCCACTGTTGGGTAGTGACTGTCTCTATATGTTGCCAACTTGTACTTCCCAAGCGCTTAGTACAGTGCTCTGCACACAGTAAGCGCTCAATAAATACGATTGATTGATTGATTGATTTCCTCTCTTCCCACCATTTATCCACCCACCCCAGCTCTGGCCCTACTGACTCTTCAGTGTTTCCGTCACGCCTAATCATTTAAGTTCCTAGATTAGGTGCTCAGTGTGGGCAGAAAATATGTTTACCAACTCTGTCGTATTGTACTCTCCCTAGCACGTAGTACAGTGCTCCGCACACAATACCTGCTCAATAAATCCCATTGGGTTGATTGATATAAGTACCCAAAATGCCCCATAGCCCTTCAGATCATATCTTACAAACCTTATTATTTAAGCGTCATCTCATGTTCAGCTCTGTTTTCCTTTCATTCATTCCATCGAATTATGGAGCGCTTACTGTGTGCAGAGAGCACTGTGCTAAGCGCTTTTCCTTCCCTGTATTTGGAAATGCATTTAGGGTCCGTGTCCTCGGCTAAACTTTAAGCTCCGTGAGGGCAGAGACCATGTCTGTTAGCTCTACTGGACTCTCCCAAGCGCTCAGTGAAAGCAGTGTGGCCCGGGCTTGGGAGTCAGAGGTCATGGGTTCTAATCCCGACTCCGCCACATGTCTGCTGTGTGACCTTGGGCAAGTCACTTCACTTCTCTGGGCCTCAGTTCCCTCATCTGTAAAATGGGGATTCAGACTGTGAGCCCCATGTGGGACAATCTGATCACCTTGTATCCCCCCCAGCGCTTAGTACAGTGCTTTGCACATAGTAAGCGCTTAACAAATGCCATCATTATTATTATGGGGATTAAGACTGTGAGCCCCATGTGGGACAACCTGATCACCTTGTATCCCCCCAGCGCTTAGAACACTGCTTTGCACATAGTAAGTGCTTATCAAATGCCATCATCATTATTATTATTATTATTACAGTGTTCTGCAGACAATAAACTAAAAGCTGCTTGAGGGAAGGAACTATATTAGACTCTCCCAAGTGCTCTTTACAGTGTTCTGCACTGTAAAGCTTTAAGCTCCATGAGGGCAGGAACCATGTCTGTTAGCTGTATTGGACTCTCCCAAGTGTCAGTACAGTGTTTTGCACAAAGTAGACCGTGAGCTCCATGAGGGCAGGACCATGTCTACTAGCTCTACTGGGTTCTCACAAGTGTTCAGTATATAGCATTCCGAGCCCCGTTAATGCTCAGGGATTTCAACTGCTTGATTTATTCCCAGGAAAAAGTGTTCCGGCATGGGATTTATTGGTGGCATGGAGTGGTTCAGTGCTCCGGGGCCCGGAGGTGTTTAAAGCTTCCTGGGAGTTCGGTGCGGGGGATCCTCTGAAGAACGGCTCAGCTCATTATGGGCACAGAACACGTTTGCCAATTCTGCTGTATGGTGCTCTCCCAAGTGCTTAGTACAGTGCTCTGCACATAGTAAGTGCTCAATAAATAAATAAATTCCCTAATTAATAAACTAGAGAAGCAGCGTGGCTCAGTGGAAAGAGCCCGGGCTTGGGAGTCAGAGGACGTGGGTTCTAATCCCGGCTCCGCCACTTGTCTGCTGTGTGACCTTGGGCAAGCCACTTAACATTTCTGTGCCTCAGTGACCTCACCTGTAAAATGGGGATTAGGACTGTGAGCCCCACGTGGGACAACCTGATTACCTTGTATCTACCCCAGAGTTTAGAACAGTGCTTGGCACATAGTAAGCACTTAACAAATACCATTATTTTAAGCATTTAGTACAGGGCTCTGCACACAGTAAGCGCTCAATAAATATGATTGAATGGAATAAGTACGATGGATATCAACTCAAGCTGTTCTCGTCTGAAACCCTAAATCATCCACCTCCTGAAGCCTGGACCCAATGTCACGGGAAAAGTGCCTTTTCATTACTTCCATTCCTGCCTCCCCTCTCCATTGTTTATTATCGTTTTATTATTATTGTTATTATTATTATTATTATTATTATTAATTATTGACATTTAAGTGCTTACTATGTGTCAAGCACAGTTCTAAGTACTGGGGTAGGTACAAGTTCATCAGGTGGGACACAGTTCCTGCCCCACATAGGCTACATAATCTAAGTAAGAGGGAGATCGGCTACTGAATCCCCATTGTGTAATTTGAGGAAACTGAGACTCAGAGAAGTCAAGTGACTTGTCCAAGGTCACACAGCAGATTAGAACCCAGGACCTCTGACTTCTAGGCCCCAGGGTCGCTCCACTCGACCGCACTGCTTCCCCCCAGAAGCCCGGACCGGAGAACTCCTTGGGAGCCTAGGAAAAGAAAATGGAACGGACAGTTCTCGGAGGGCTCTGAGAAGTCAATCCACCGGTGGGATTGACTGAGCGCTTCCTGTGTGCAGAGCACTGTACTGTACTAAGCACCTGGGAGAGTACAATAGAGAGTTGCTAGACACGTTCCCTATCCATAACGAGCTTCTGGTCCAGAGCGGGAGACAGGTATTAGTATGAACAAATCAGGTTGAACAGTTTCCCCTGCGGAAAGGAATTTGGCCAGCGGAGTCGGGTTGAAGTTTGAACCCAAGCCGGGCCGTCTACCATTTTTCCCTTGGACATTTGATTCTAAAATTTTTTCCTCAAAAATTTCCAGTGGCTAGCAATCAATCTGTGCATCAGGCAGAAACTCCTCACCCTGGGCTTCCAGGCTGTCCATCCCCTCACCCCCTCCTACCTCACCTCCCTTCTCTCCTTCTCCAGCCCAGCCCGCACCCTCCGCTCCTCCGCCACTAATCTCCTCACCGTACCTCGTTCTCGCCTGTTCCGCCATCGACCCCCGGCCCACGTCCTCCCCCTGGCCCAGAATGCCCTCCCTCTGCCCATCCGCCAAGCTAGCTCTCTTCCTCCCTTCAAGGCCCTGCTGAGAGCTCACCTCCTCCAGGAGGCCTTCCCACACTGAGCCCCTTCCTTCCTCTCCCCCTCGTCCCCCTCTCCATCTCCCCATCCTCCCTCCTTCCCTTCCCCACAGCACCTGTATATATGTATATATGTTTGTACATATTTATTACTCTATTTATTTTATTTGTACATATCTATTCTATTTATTTTATTTTGTTAGTATGTTTGGTTTTGTTCTCTGTCTCCCCTTTTAGACTGTAAGCCCACTGTTGGGTAGGGACTGTCTCTGTATGTTGACAATTTGTACTTCCCAAGCGCTTAGTACAGTGCTCTGCACATAGTAAGCGCTCAATAAATACGATTGATGATGATGATGATAAAATTGAGTCTGTTAACGGTGAGAACAAGACCTCTGTACTAACTGCTAGATTGCTCGCTCCTCGGGGGCCGAGAGAAGTGTCCCTGGAATCCGAGGTTGGTACAGTGCTCCCTGCCCCCAGCGATGCGCTCACTAAGTAGCCCTGATGGGCCGATGGACTTGGCTCTCACCTTTACCTGCCTCGGCCTGATCTCGCCTACGGGGCTCCCGTGATCTTTTGCCCCCCGAATCAAAGAAGCGGGAAGAGGAGAATTGGAACATACCTATAGATAATACAAGCACTGTTTCTGCATGTGTCACAGTTAGCAGTGTCTTGGCCAGTCCGATATGAAAGCCTACAAAGATAAGAAGAGGGAGTCATTTCAGGAGCCCTGCCTTCCCTCAATCCCCGCTTTGCCCAACGGCCGTCGTGAAGCTTCCCGCCCTCTCCCCGTGTCCCGGGCCGGAGTCCCGAGGGGGCGGCGGGGGTGGCTCTGGGCGGGAGGGGGGCATTGTCACCTCCTCAGTGACAGACTGAGCCCCTTCCTTCCTCTCCCCCTCGTCCCCCTCTCCATCCCCCCATCTTACCTCCTTCCCTTCCCCACAGCACCTGTATATATGTATATACGTTTGTACAGATTTATTACTCTATTTATTTATTTTACTTGTACATATCTATTCTATTTATTTTATTTTGTTAGTATGTTTGGTTCTGTTCTCTGTCTCCCCCTTTTAGACTGTGAGCCCACTGTTGGGTAGGGACTGTCTCTAGATGTTGCCAATTTGTACTTCCCAAGAGCCTAGTACAGTGCTCTGCACATAGTAAGCGCTCAATAAATACGATTGATGATGATGATGACCCCGAAAAGGTGGGGTGGGGAGGGAAGGCTGGCTCGGCAGGGGGTCCACTATCTGGGGAGGGAGGCCTGCCCTTGGCCGGCTGGGCTTCCCAGGCGCTTTCCTCAGGCTGTGAAGGACACCCTGGGAACACTGTGGGGAGGGGAGCGGGCCGAACTCTCTCTACCGTCAATCTTCTCGGTTAACAGAGCAATCGATATATATAGAGACATATATTTTTTCCTGAATAGCGCCTGGTGAATGGGTTCACCTCTCCATTTGGGAAACTAAGATGAATGATGGTTTTTCCCTCTCCCCCCCGGCATCTCTCCCTTTTATGATCTCGCCTCTCTTCAAATCAATCAATCAATCATCAATCAATCGTATTTATTGAGCCCTTACTGTGTGCAGAGCACTGGACTAAACGCTTGGGAAGTCCAAGTTGGCAACATATAGAGACAGTCCCTACCCAACAGTGGGCTCACAGTCTAAAAGGGGGAGGCAGCAAGCAGAGACTTCATTCATTCATTCCTTCAATCGTATTTATTGAGCACTTACTGTGCGCAGAGCACTGTACTAAGCGCTTGGGAAGTTCAGATCGGCAACAGAGGCGCTCCCTGCCCGACAACGGGCTCACAGGCTAGAAGAGGGAGACAGACAACAAAACAAAGTAAGTAGACAGGTGTCAATACTCGTTCTGCTCATTCTAAGAGCAGCAGGGCCTAATCGATAGAGTGCAGGCTTGGTAGCCCAAAGGACCCGGGATCGAATCCCGGATCCGCCCCTGCATCTGCTCCGTGACCTTTATTTATATTAATGTCCCTCTCCTCCTCCAGACTGTAAACTCGTTGTGAGCAGGGAACGTTTCTGTTGATTGCAATATTGTACTCTTCCTAGCCCTTAGTACAGTGCTCTGCACACAGTATGAGCTCAATAAATACGATTGACTGACTGACTGACCTTGGGCAAGTGGCTTCACTTCCCTGTGCCTCAGTTTCCTCATATGTAAAATGGGGATTTAAGACTGTGAGCCCCATGCGGGACAGGGACTGTGTCCAAACTGAAAACCTCCTATCCCAGTGCTTAGTACAGTAATAATAATAATAATGTTGGTATTTGTTAAACGCTTACTATGTGCAAAGCACTGTTCTAAGCACTGGGGTAGATACAAGGTAATCAGGTTGTCCCACGAGGGACTCACAGTCTTCATCCCCATTTTACAGATGAGGGAACTGAGGCCCAGAGAAGTGAAGTGACTTGCCCAAAGTCACACAGCTGACAAGTGGCGGAGCCAGAATTTGAACCCACAGCCTCTGACTCCAAAGCCCGGGCTCTTTCCACTGAGCCACGCTGCTTCCCAATGCCTGCCACATAGTAAGCGCTTAGCAAATACCATTTTTTTTAAATAAAAAAGCTTGCGTGGCTCAGTGGAAAGAGCATGGGCTTGGGAGTCAGAGGTTATGGGTTCAAATCCCAGCACTGCCGCTTGTCAGCTGTGTGACTTTGGGCAAGTCACTTAACTTCTCTGTGCCTCAGTTACCTCATCTGTAAAATGAGGATTAAGATTGTGAGCCCTACATGGGACAACCTGATCACTTTGTATCCTTCCCAATACTTAGAACAGTGCTTTGCACATAGTAAGCACTCAACAAATACCAAAATTATTATTATTATTATTATTCCGCATGAGGCATGTCCAAAAAAGTGACGATAGCATTTCTGAAATGCCTATGATGGGGCAAGTACTGGGCTTGGAGCTGGGGCAGATACAAGACTGTCACCCCCACGGGACTCATGGTAAAAAAAGGGAGGGATAACAGGGATCTGACTCCCATGAGAAGCAGCATGGCATAGTGGCTAGAGCCCGGGCCTCGGAGTCCGAAGGTCCTGGGTTCTAATCCCGGCTCCGCCACGGGTCTGCTGTGTGACCTTGGACAAGTCACTTCACTTCTCTGGGCCTCAGTGACCTCATCTGTAAAATGGGGAGCGAGACTGTGAGTCCCACGTGAGACAGGGACTGTGCCCAACCCGATTTGCTTGTAATACAATGTCTGGAACGTAGTAAGCGCTTGCCTCTATTGCTCTGTTCATTAATGCAGTGTAAAACTTCCCATTTGTCATGCTCGGTTTTTCACTGATCCCCGATGAGAACCAAAGTGAGAATCGAATTCCCGGTAATTATGTAATCATTATACTTAGGCCTGGAGAGCGTTTCTGATTCAGAAGTTCACCTTCGCGTCAGTAAGCTAAATACAGCGGGTTAATATGGGAAAAACCGGGAAGGGGAAGATGGGGTTCAGGGGAAAGTTGGAACGAGGAAGGAGCCGGGTCCTTGGATCGCAGAATGGGCTGGTGGACCATTAGGGTTGACCTTTTTCTGCTTGTCAGCTGGATTCATTCATTCAATTGTATTTATTGAGCGCTTACTGTGTGCAGAGCACTGTACTAAGCGCTTGGGGAGTACAAGTCGGCAACATATAGAGATGGTCCCTGCCCACCAACGGGCTCACAGTCTAGACAGCAAAACAAAAAACGTGGACAGGTGTCAAGTCATCAGAACAAATAGAATTAAAGCTATATGCACATCATTAACAAAATTAATAGAATAGTAAATATGTGCAAGTAAAATAAATAGAGTAATAAATCTGTATTCATTCATTCAATAGTATTTATTGAGCGCTTACAGTGTGCAGAGCACTGTACTAAGCGCTTGGTAAGTCCTAGTTGGCAACATATAGAGATGGTCCCTACCCAACAGTGGGCTCACAGTCTAGAAGGGGGAGACAGAGAACAAAACAAAACATATTAACAAAATAAAATAAGTAGAATAAATATGTACAAGTAAAATAAATAAATAGAATAATAAATGCATTCAAACATATATACATATATACAGGTGTTGTGGGGAAGGGATGGAGGTAGGGTGGGGGGGATGGGGAGGAGGAGAGGAAAAAGGGGGCTCAGTCTGGGAAGGCCTCCTGGAGGAGGTGAGCTCTAAGACTTTGGGCAAGTCGCTTAACTTCTCTGGGACTCAGTGACCTCATCTGTAAAATGGGGATGAAGACTGTGAGCCCCATGTGGGACCACCTGAACCCCTTGTATCCTTCCCAGAGCTTAGAACAGTGCTTTGCGCATAGTAAGCGCTTAACAAATGCCATCATTATTATTATTATTATTTTGGGGGCGTCTCCCCTGGTCCCCTTCCAGCCCAAAGAGCCTCAGGGGAACCACTCCCTTCAGAGTTTTGAATGCTTTCTAATCAGTGGTATTTATTCATTTTAGACTGTGAGCCCACTGTTGGGTAGGGACTGTCTCTATATGTTGCCAACTTGGACTTCCCAAGCGCTTAGTACAGTGCTCTGCACACAGTAAGCGCTCAATAAATACGATTGATGATGATGATGAGTGCTTACTGTGTGCAGAGCACTGTATTAAACACTTGGGAGAGTGCAGTCCAGTAGAACTGTTAATCACAGTCCCTACCCACAGGGAGCATATAGTACCTGTGAGCCCGTTGTTGGGTAAGGACCGTCTCTACATGTTGCCGACTTGTACTTCCCAAGCGCTTAGTACAGTGCTCTGCAAACAGTAAGCGCTCAATAAATACGATTGAATGAATGAATGAATGCAGTCTCCAGGCTAATGGCTTCTCATTCTAACCCCCCAACTGCTATCCACCACCCTCTAAGCATTCTAATAATAATCATAATTGTGGCATTTGTTAAGCGCTTACTATGTGGCTTAGTAGCTAAGTAGCTTAGTAGTGGTAATAATAATAATAATGGTGGCATTTATTAAGTGCTTACTATGTGGCTTAGTAGCTAAGTAGCTTAGTAGTGGTAATAATAATAATAATGATGGCATTTATTAAGCGCTTACTATGTGCAAAGCACTGTTCTAAGCACTGGGTAGTAGCTAAGTAGTAGTTTAGTAATAATAGCTATGTGGCTAAGCAGCATGGCTTGGTGGAAAATGTATGATCCCGGGAGTCAGAGGATGTGGGTTCTAATCCCGGCTCCGCCACTTGTCTGCTGTGTGACCCTGGGCAAGCCACTTAGCTTCTCTGGGCCTCAGTTACCTCATCTGTAAAATGGGGATTGAAACTGTGAGCCCCCCGTGGGACAACCTGATCACCTTGCATTAACCTTAGTGCTTAGAACAGTGCTTGGAACATAGTGAACAGTGCTTGGCACATAGTAAGCACTTGACAAACACCATTGTTATTATTATTATTGTTATTAAGTGCCAAACTCTGATCTACGCCCTGGAGTAGATAGATCAATCAATCAATCAATCAATCGTGTTTATTGAGCGCTTACTGTGTGCAGAGCACTGTACTAAGCACTTGGGAAGTACAAGTTGGCAACATATAGAGACAGTCCCTACCCAACAGTGGGCTCACAGTCTAAAAGAGCCCACTTTTACAAGATACAAGGTAATCAAGTTCGACACAGTCCCTGTCCCACGTGGGGCTCACAGTCTCAATCCCCATTTTGCAGATGAGGTAACTGAGGCACAGAGAAGTTAATAATAATAATGATGGCATTTGTTAAGCGCATATAATCGCATTTGTTAAGCACTTACTATGTGCAAAGCACTGTTCTAAATGCTGGGGAGGATATAAGGTGATCAGGTTGTCCCATGTGGGGCTCACAGTCTTCATCCCTATTCTACAGATGAGGTAACTGAGGCCCAGAGAAGTGAAGTGACTTGCCCAAGGTCACACAGCTGACAACTGGCAGAGCCGGGATTTGAACCCATGGCCTCTGGCTCCTGAGCCCGTGCTCTTTCCACTGAGCCACGCTGCTTCTCACCCTCCCCATCCTGGTTAACACTTAAGTCCAGATCTTACACTTTCCCCCTTCCGCCTATCTGTAATTTCACGTTTTTCTTCTCTACTCCATTATTAGATCATCCTTGAGCAAGGATTGTGTCTGACATCTCTATTGTATTGTACTGTCCTGAGCGTTCATTACAGTGCCGTGCACATAGAGACTACAAACTCCTTGTGTGTGGGGATTTTAATAATAATAATGATGGCATATGTTAAGTGCTTACCATGTGCCAAACACTGTTCTAAGCGCTGGAGAGGATACAAGGTCATCAGGTTGTCCCACATGGGGCTCACAGTCTTAATCCCCATTTGACAGATAATAATAATAATAATGATGGCATTTGTTAAGCGCTTACTACGTGCAAAGCACTGTTCTAAGCGCTGGGGAGGACACAAGATAACCGGATTGTCCCATGTGGGGCTCACAGCCTTCATCCCCATTTTGCCGATGAGGTAACTGAGGCACAGAGAGGTGAAGTGACTGGCCCAAAGTCACACAGCTAAGTGGTGGAGCCGGGATTTGAACCCATGATCTGTGACTCCAAAGCCCGGGCTCTTTCCACCGAGCCACGCTGCTTCTCGTGAAAGAAGAATATGACAACCTAGGACACGTAAGTGATGAGTCCTTCTAGACTGTGAGCCCGTTGTTGGGCAGGGACCATCTCTATCTGCTGCCGAATTGTGCTTTCCAAGCGTTCAGTACAGTGCTCTGCGCACAGTAAGCGCTCAATAAATACGATTGAATGAATGAAAAGGTGATCAGGTTGTCCCACGTGGGGCTCACAGTCTTAATCCCCGTTTTACAGAGGAGGGAACTGAGGCCCAGAGAAGTTAAGCGCTTAGAGCAGTGCTTTGCACATAGTAAGTGCTTACCAAATGCCATCACTAGTAAGTGACTTGCTCAAAGTCACCCAGCTGACAAGTGGCGGAGCCGGGATTAGAACCCGTGACCTCTGACTCCCAAGCCCGGGCTTTTTCTACTGAGCCACGCTGCTTCTCACTCTAACAAGCCCCAGTCCAGTGCTCTGCTCGCAGTTGACTATACACTCCTTGAGGGCAAGGATCATGTCTACTAACATTATCGTACTCTCTCAAGCGCTTAGTACACTGCCGTGCACACAGTAGCTGCTCAGACAGTCCTGTTGACCGACGGATTGCCTCAGAACTGTCCTTGTTGTTCCGTGCCTGGGTCTGGGCTACTTGTAGCCTGTTTCCTGAAGCCTTGCAATGCCTACACCTACTTTGAAATAATAAGACTATTTTTTAATAATAATAAAAAAATGATACTTGTTAAGGGCTAATTATGTGCCAAACACTGTTCTTAGCGCTGGGGCAGATGCAAGTTAATCAGTTGGATGCAGTCTCTGTCCCTCATGGGGCTCACAGTCAATCTCCATTTTACAGATGAGATAACTGAAGCCCAGAGAAGGGAAGTGACTTGCCCAAGATCACGCAGAAGACTCCTTCCCTTCCCCACAGCACCTGTATATATGTATATATGTTTGTACATATTTATTACTCTATTTATTTATTTATTTTACTTGTACATATCTATTCTATTTATTTTATTTTGTTAGTATGTTTGGTTTTGTTCTCTGTCTCCCCCTTTTAGACTGTGAGCCCACTGTTGGGTAGGGACTGTCTCTAGATGTTTGCACACAGTAAGCGCTCAATAAATACGATTGATTGATTGACATGTGGTAGAGCCAGGATTAAAACTCAGGACCTTCTGATTCCAAGGCCATGCTCCATCCACTAAGCCATGCTGCTTTTCTGTCATGGGGTCGAATCCAGGTTCCGCCAATTGTCAGCCCTGTGACATTGGGCAAGTCACTTCACTTCTCTGGGCCTCAGTTAGCTCATCTGTAAAATGGGGATTAAGACTGTGAGCCCCACGTGGGACAACCTGATCACCTTGTATCCTCCCCAGCGCTTAGAACAGTGCTTTGCACATAGTAAGCACTTTACAAATGCCAGCATCATTATTATTATAATTATTATTGGCTTTCCAGTCAAGCCCCACAAAAGATCGGGAGAAACTGCAGGGATGTCTCAGCCGGCTCACCCCAAATCCGGGTAGGGTGCTGCTGTTGAGATTTATTCATTCAATTGTATTTATTGAGCGCTTACTATGTGCCAAAGCACAGTACTAAGCACTAGGATTGAAGGGGTGCTGGCTTGCTTCCCCTCTCCCTTTCTATTCCCCAGTAGCCCACCCTTTCCCCAAACCTGGGTTTCCTTTCCTTTTTTTTTTATGGTATGTGTTAAGGGTTTATTATATGCCAGTCACTGTACTAAGCGCTGGGGTAGATACAAGACAATCAGATTGGACCCAATCCCTGTCCCACATGGGGCTCCCAAAGTTAATACCCATTTTACAGATGAGGAGCAGCGTGGCTCGGTGGAAAGAGCACAGGTTTGGGAGTCAGAGGTGATGGGTTCATTCATTCATTCAATCGTATTTATTGAGCGCTTACTGTGTGCAGAGCACCGCACAGAGCGGGTTCTAATCCTGCTCCCCCACATGTCTGCTGTGTGACCTTGGGCAAGTCACTTCACTTCTCTGAGCCGCAGTGACCTCATCTAGAAAATGGGGATTAAGACTGTGAGCCCCACGTGGGACAACATGATCACCTTGTATCCCTCCCAGCGCTTAGAACAGTGCTTGGCACATAGTAAGCGCTTAACAAATGCTATTATTATTATTATTATTATGAGGTAACTAAGACCTAAAGAAGAGCAGTGACTTGCCCAAGGTCACACAGCAGAAACGTGGGTGGTCCTTCAGACTCCCAGGACCGGGTTCTGTCCACTAGGCTGCTTGTCCTTTATAACAGTAATAACAATAATAATAATAATGATGGTGTTTTTGAAGCACTTACTATGTGTCCAATACTGTACTGAGCGCTGGGGTAGATACAAGCAAATTGGGTTGGACACAGTCCCTGTCCCACATAACAATAATAATGATGGTACTTGTTAAGCGCTTACTATGTGCCAAGCACTGTTCTAAGCACTGGGGTAGATACAAGAGAAGCAGCGTGGCTCAGCGGAAAGAGCCCGGGCTTTGGAGTCAGAGGTCATGGGTTCAAATCCCTCCTCCAGCAATTGTCAGCTGTGTGACTTTGGGCAAGTCACTTCACTTCTCTGGGCCTCAGTTTCCTCATCTGTAAAATGGGGATTAAGACTGTGAGCCCCACGTGGGACAACCTGATCACCTTGTATGCCTCCCAGCACTTAGAACAGTGCTTTGCACATAGTAAGCGCTTAACAATCAATCAATCAATCAATCAATCGTATTTATTGAGCGCTTACTATGTGCAGAGCACTGTACTAAGCGCTTGGGAAGTACAAATTGGCATCACATAGAGACAGTCCCTACCCAACAGTGGGCTCACAGTCTAAAAGACAAATGGCATTAACAAATGCCATTATTATTATTATTATTATTATTATGAGATAACTAAGACCTAAAGAAGAGCAGTGACTTGCCCAAGGTCACACAGCAGAAACGTGGGTGGTCCTTCAGACTCCCAGGATCGGGTTCTGTCCACTAGGCTGCTTGTCCTTTATAACAGTAATAATAATAATAATAATAATGGTGTTTTTGAAGCACTTACTATGTGTCCAACAATGTACTGAGTGCTGGGATAGATACAAGCAAATTGGGTTGGACACAGTCCCTGTCCCACATAATAATAATAATGATGGTACTTGTTAAGCGCTTACTATGTGCCAAGTACTGGTCTAAACACTGGGGTAGATACAAGAGAAGCAGCGTGGCTCAGTGGAAAGAGCCTGGGCTTTGGAGTCAGAGGTCATGGGTTCAAATCCTGCCTCTGGCAACTGTCAGCCATGTGACTTTCAGCGTGGCTCAGTGGAAAGAGCCTGGGCTTTGGAGTCAGAGGTCATGGATTCGAATCCTGGCTCCACCACATGTCTGCTGTGTGACCTTGGGCAAGTCACTTAACTTCTCTGAGCCTCAGTGACCTCATCTGTAAAATGGGGACTGTGAGCCCCACGAGGGACAACGTGATCACTTTGTAACCCCCCCCCAGCGCTTAGAACAGTGCTTTGCACATAGTAAGCACTTAACAAATGCCGACATTATTATTATTTGGGCAAGTCACTTCACTTCTCTGTGCCTCAACTGTAAAATGGGGATGAAGACTGCGAGCCCCCCGTGGGACAACCTGATCCCCTTGTAACCTCCCCAGCGCTTAGAGCAGTGCTTTGCACATAGTAAGCGCTTAATAAATGCCATCATTATTATTATTATATGAGGAAATCAGGCTGTCCCACATGGGGCTCGCAGTCTTAAACCCCATTTTACAGATGAGGGAACTTGAGGCCCGGAGTTGTGAAGTGACGGAGCCAGGATTTCTGCCTTAACCACCCGGCAACCCTGGCTATAGCATATAGCCGGCTCTAACGGTTATGTGCGCAAACTAATTAAGTTATTCTTGAAAAGGTAATGATCAAAAGAAATCCTAATTAGAACTGCCGCTCCTTAGACTGGACAGCTAATAAGACTTTAAATTACTCCGCTTCCGCTCAGCAAAGGCAACCCCGGCCTCCCCTTTCGTCTTTTGGAGATGACCCTCGCGTGGTCAGCTGCTCTGGTCACAATTCATCATCATCAATCGTATTTATTGAGCGCTTACTGTGTGCAGAGCACTGTACTAAGCGCTTGGGAAGTCCAATTTGGCAACATATAGAGACGGTCCCTACCCAACAGTGGGCTCACAGTCTAAAAGGGGGAAACAGAGAACAAAACCATACTAACAAAATTCAGCACAGGGATCCCACAAACTCGCTCTAGTCCAGAAACCAGAGAAAAAAGCACTTTTCCGTCCCATTGTATATAATTTCCCAACTCCCTCCTCCTCCTGCTCATGGTCCCTTTACTCCAACTTGATTATCCCACAGGGAATATTTGCTCCCTAATCCAAATTCTCCTTCCTTCCGCTAATTGATTCAGGCTGTCTGTGTTAATGAGCAGTCTTGGGAACAGCAATCAAGATAATTGGGACCTTCCTGGGTCTTCTTGTCTTGGTGCGGGGTAGGACTCCAACTGAATCCATTTTAGCCGGAATGGGAGGAGGCGGAGGAGTAAGAGCGGCCGCGGTAATAATAATAATAATAATAATGATGGCATTTATTAAGCACTTACTATGTGCAAAGCACTGTTTTAAGCGCTGTGGGAGTTACAAGGTGATCAGGTTGTCTTACGGGGGGCTCACAGTCTTAATCCCCATTTTACAGATGAGGTAAATGAATCCATTTTAGCTGGAATGGGAAGAGGTGGAGGAGTAAGAGCTGCCGCAGTAATAATAATAATAATAATAATAATAATGGCATTTATTAAGTGCTTACTATGTGCAAAGCACTGTTCTAAGCACTGTGGAGGTTACAAAGTGATCAGGTTGTCCCCCGTGGGGCTCACAGTCTTCATCCCCATTTTACAGATGAGGTTACTGAGGCCCAGAGAAATGAAGTGACTTGCCCAAAGTCACACAGCTGACAATAGGCAGAGCCGGGATTTGAACCCATGACCCCTGACTCCAAACCCCGGGCTCTTTCCACTGAGCCAAGCTGCTTCTCAGTAGTAACTAGCAGTGGTACTAATAGTAGCAACAGTCACAGTAATGATCATAATAGTTGTAATATGGTATTTGTTAATATTATTATATTATTATATTTTGATATTATATTATATTATTTTGTTAGTATGTTTGGTTTTGTTCTCTGTCTCCCCCTTTTAGACTGTGAGCCCACTGTTGGGTAGGGACTGTCTCTATATGTTGCCAACTTGTACTTCCCAAGCGCTTAGTACAGTGCTCTGCACACAGTAAGCGCTCAATAAATATGATTGATTGATTGATTGATTAAGCACTTACAATGTGCCAGACACTGTAGTAGCAATAGGAATAGTAGAATAATATAATAATAATATGGTATTTGTTAAGCGCTTACTATGTGCCAGACACCAAACTAGCAAAAGGAATAGTGGAATAATATAATAATAATATGGTATTTGTTAAGCGCTTACTATGTGCCAGACACCGAACTAGCAATAGGAATAGTGGAATAATATAATAATAATATGGTATTTGTTAAGCGCTTACTATGTGCCAGCCACTGAACTAACAGTAGGAATAATGGAATAATATAATAATAATGTTGGTATTTGTTAAGCACTTACTATGTGCCAAACACTGTTATAAGCGCTGGGCTAGATACAAGGTAATCAGGTTGTCCCATGTGGGGCTCACAGTCTTCATCCCCATTTTCCAGATGAGGGAACTGAGGCACGGAGAAATTAAGTGACTTGCCCGAGGTCACACAGCTGACAAATGCCTGAGCATTTGAGCATCGTCCCACATGGGGCTCACAGTTTTAATTGTACTTCCCAAGCGCTTAGTACAGTGATCTGCACACAGTAAGTGCTCAATAAATACAATCGAATGAATGAATGAATGAATTCAGTCGTATTTATTGAGCGCTTACTGTGTGCACTTTGGAAGCCTCTTAATCAAAGCTGGCTTTCCAACTTCTCAGAGCTATATACATCAGTCCACAAGGCTGTTTGTCCTTTATAACAGTAATAACAATAATAATCATAATAATGGTGTTTGAGAAGCACTTACTATGTGTCCAACGCTGTACTGAGCGCTGGGGTAGATACAAGCAAATTGGGTTGGACACAGTCTCTGTCCCACATAATAATCAATTAATCAATCAATCGTATTTATTGAGCGCTTACTGTGTGCAGAGCACTGTACTAAGCGCTTGGGAAGTACAAGTTGGCAACATATAGAGACAGTCCCTACCCAACAGTGGGCTCACAGTCTAAAAGAATAATAATAATAAGCGCACACAGTAAGCGCGCAATAAATACAGTTGAATGAATGAATGAATGAATTGTCGTATTTATTGAGCGCTTACTGTGTGCACTTTGGAAGCCTCTTAATCAAAGCCGGCTTTCCAGCTTCTCAGAGCTATACATCTGTCCACAAGGCTGCTTGTCCTTTATAACAGTAATAGCAATAATACTAATAATGATGGTATTTGAGAAGCACTTACTATGTGTCCAACACTGTATTAAGTGCTGGGTTAGATACAAGCAAATTGGGTTGGACACAGTCCCTGTCCCACATAATAAGAATAATGATGGTAATAATAATAATAATAATAATGTTGGTATTTGTTAAGCGCTTACTATGTGCAAAGCACTGTTCTAAGTGCTGGGGTAGATACAAGGTAATCGGGTTGTCCCACGAGGGGCTCACAGTCTTCATCCCCATTTTGCAGATGAGGGAACTGAGGCCCAGAGAAGTGAAGTGACTTGCCCAAAGTCACACAGCTGACAAGTGGTGGAGCCGGGATTTGAACCCACGACCTCTGACTCCAAAGCCCAGGCTCTTTCCACTGAGCCACGCTGCTTCAGCGCTTACTATTTGCCCAGCACTGTTCTAAGCGCTGGGGTAGATACAAGGAAATCAGGTTGTCCCGTGTGGGGCTCAGCCTTCATCCCCATTTTCCAGATGAGAACACTGAGGCAGAGAGAAATTAAGTGACTTGCCCAAGGTCACACAGCTGACAAATGCCTGAGCATTTGAGCATCATCCCACATGGGGCTCACAGTTTTAAGTGTACTTTCCAAGCGCTTAGTACAGCGCGCACTTCGGAAACCTCTTAATCAAAGCCAGCTTTCCTGCTTCTCAGAGCTATAAATCATTGTCTGTTTCCCTAATTTCTGCCAAACTTCGAATCGACATGGCCGAGTGGAAAGAGCCTGTACCTAGGAGTCAGAGGACCTGGGTTCTAATCCTGGTTCTGACACGTCTGCCGTGTGACCCTGGACAGTGTGAGCCTCCTTCCCTTCCCCACAGCACCTGTATATATGTATATATGTTTGTATATACATATATACTGAGCGTGGCTCAGTGGAAAGAGCCCGGGCTTTGGAGTCAGAGGTCATGGGTTCGAATCCCGGCTCTACCACACGTCTGCTGTGTGACCTTAGGCAAGTCACTTAACTTCTCTGAGCCTCAGTTCCCTCATCTGTAAAATGGGGATTAAGACTGTGAGCCCCACGTGGGACAACCTGATCACCGTGTATCCCTCTCCATCCCCCTCTCCATCCCCCCCATCTTACCTCCTTCCCTTCCCCACAGCACCTGTATATATGTATATATGTTTGTACATATTTATTACTCTATTTATTTATTTATTTATTTATTTATTTTATTTGTGCATATCTATTCTATTTATTTTATTTTGTTAGTATGTTCGGTTTTGTTCTCTGTCTCCCCCTTTTAGACTGTGAGCCCACTGTTGGGTAGGGACTGTCTCTATATTTTGCCAATTTGTACTTCCCAAGTGCTTAGTACAGTGCTCTGCACATAGTAAGCACTCAATAAATACGATTGATGATGATGATGATGATATCCCCCCCAGTGCTTAGAACAGTGCTTTGCACATAGCGCTTAACAAATGCCAACATTATTATTATTATCATTGTACATATTTATTACTCCATTTATTTATTTATTTATTTTACTTGTAAATATCTATTCTATTTATTTTATTTTGTTAGTATGTTTGGTTTTGTTCTCTGTCTCCCCCTTTTAGACTGTGAGCCCACTGTTGGGTAGGGACTGTCTCTATATGTTGCCAACTTGTACTTCCCAAGCACTTAGTACAGTGCTCTGCACACAGTAAGCGCTCAATAAATACGATTGATGATGATGATGATGATGATGACAAGTCACTTCATTTCTTGGGCCTCAGTCCCCTCATCTGCAAAATGGGGATTCAAACTGCGAGCCCCATGGGGGACGATGTGGACTGTATCCAACCTGATTAGCTTTTACCTACCCGCCGGTGCTCTTATGAGTTTATGCTCTTAAAGCCCCTTGCTTTATAGCTGTTTATGTGTAGACTCTTTTATTGAGCATTTATTATAGTGGTAGTTTGGATGTGGAAATATTTATTGAGTCTTCTGTGTGACCTTTGACAAGTCACTTCACTTCTTTGGGCCTCAGTCCCCTCATCTGCAAAATGGGGATTCAAACTGCGAGCCCCATGGGGGACGACGTGGACTGTGTCCAACCTGATTAGCTTTTATCTACCCGCCGGTGCTCTTATGAGTTTATGCTCTTAAAGCCCCTTGCTTTATAGCTGTTTATGTGTAGACTCTTTTATTGAGCATTTATTATAGCGGTAGTTTGGATGTGGTAATATTTATTGAGTGCAATGTCCCGGACGTATAGCCCATCTAGGACATCTGCGTATAAACCCTTATTCATTTAAATCTTTATATATTAATGTGAGTTCCATATGGGACAGGGACTACATCCTATCTGACTGCGTTGCATTCCCCACGATGCTTTGCCCCAAGTGATTAACAGATATCACAATTGTTATTATTAACATTATTATCATGCTGCTGAGAAGCAGCATGACGTAGTGGTTAGCGCCCCGGCCTGGGAATCAGAAGGTCGTGGGTTCTAATCCCGGCACCGCCACTTGTCTGCTGTGTGACCTTGGGCATATCACTTGTAATAATAATAATAATTATGATGGCATTTATTAAGTGCTGTTCTAAGCGCTGGGGAGGTTACAAGGTGATCAGGTGGTCCCACGGGGGGCTCACAGTCTTAATCCCCATTTTACAGATGAGGTAACTGAGGCCCGGAGAAGTGAAGTGACTTGCCCAAAGTCACACAGCTGACAAGTGGTGGAGCCGGGATTTGAACCCCTGACATTTGACTCCAAAGCCCGGGCTCTTTCAACTGAGTCACTTCACTTCTCTGGGCCTCAGTTCCGTCATCTGTAAAATGGGGATTGAGACTGTGAGCCCCATGCAGGACAGGGGACTGCATTCAACCCAATTTGCTTGTTTCCCCAGAACGGTGCCTGGCCTGTAGTAAGCGCTTAACAAATACCATAATAATAATTATTATTGTTATTCTTTAGTATCGCGTGACATTCATCGTGCTCATCATCCTCTGGCGCTTGCACTGCTTTTTGCTTCATCCTTAGCCTTCTTCCCGCTTTCACTCTCTGTAAATAACTTTCTTCTGCCTCCCCCGTCGAATGCCAGGCCCCTCGAGAGCAGGGATCTGACATCTTTTAGACTGTGAGCCCACTGTTGGGTAGGGACTGTCTCTATATGTTGCCAAATTGTACGTCCCAAGCGTTTAGTACAGCGCTCTGCACACAGTAAGCGCTCAATAAATACGATTGATGATGATCTGGCTTCCACCATTCCCTCCCACGCACTTAATACGGCGCCGGGCACTCAGGAGCTCGGCGACTACCGCCGTTTGGTCCACGTCCGTATTTATATAGCGGCGCTCAGCAGCGAGCTGCAGAGCCGTCGAATTTATGAGGTGTTGCTAATGCCTCGACCACGATAGTCCGCACAGATTTATTTAGGCACCGAGATGGAATTGACCCAGTTTGCGGGGGGGCTGAGTTTTGCACACAGATTTTATGAAGGTTTTCCTCTCCGTTCGCTCTCTCTCCGTCTCCCCGTCTACCTCTCGCCCTCCCTCCTTAGATCTACCAAATTATACACCCCCAGGCTCCGCTTTATTCCCCAGGAAAGCCGACAGACTTCAGCAGCGTCCTCCACCCCCGCCATCCATTCGTCCTCAGGTAGCTCTGCTCTCCATCATCATCATCATCATCATCAATCGTATTTATTGAGCGCTTACTATGTGCAGAGCACTGTACTAAGCGCTTGGGAAGTACAAATTGGCAACACATAGAGACAGTCCCTACCCAACAGTGGGCTCACGGTCTAAAAGGGGGAGACAGAGAACAAAACCAAACATACTAATAAAATAAATAGAATAGATATGTACAAATAAAATAAATAGATAAATAAATAGAGTAATAAATATGTACAAACATATATACATATATACAGGTGCTGTGGGGAAGGGAAGTCCAGAAGTCGTGTTTCAAAAACGGATAATCAGAGTGCACTGGCTGTTCCTCCCTCAGCAGCATTCATAACCACGCGCCTCGGCTTCGCCTGAAGTGAGAATTTAGGCAGCTTTTTCCTCGAAGTGATTAAGAGATTTAGCCTGTGAGCCCACTGTTGGGTAGGGACTGTCTCTATATGTTGCCAATTTGTACTTCCCAAGCGCTTAGTACAGTGCTCTGCACATAGTAAGCACTCAGTAAATGCGATTGATGATGAAGAGAGGCTGAGAATGCGGGTCTTAGCGAAGCCCTCTTCCGTCTTTCATTCCCAAACTCACTCTGCCGTCAATCAGCCGATCGGGGAATTTATTGAGCGCTTACTATGTGCAGAATACTGTTCTAAGCACTAGGGAGGCTGCAATATAATATAATGGTAGACTGTGAGCCCACTGTTGGGTAAGGACCGTCTCTATGTGTTGCCAACTTGGACTTCCCAAGCGCTTAGTACAGTGCTCTGCACACAGTAAGCGCTCAATAAATACGATTGAATGAATGAATATGATAAAGCAGATATGCTTCAATTCTATTTATTCTGACGTCTTGACACCTGTCCACATGTTTTGTTTTGTTGTCTGTCTCCCCCTTCTAGACTGTGAGCCCATTGTTGGGTAGGAACCGTCTCTATATGTTGCTCAATAAATACGATCGATTCATTAATGGTGATGGTGTTTGTTAAGCACTTACTAAGTGCCAAGCACTGTTCTAAGCACTGGAGTAGATACAAAGTAATCAGGTTATCCTATGTGGGGTTTACAGTCTTAATCCCCCATTTTACAGATGAAGTCAGTGAGGCACAGAGAATAATAATAATAATGATAATATTGGTATTTGTTAAGTGCTTACTATGTGCCAAGCACTGTTCTAAGCGCTGGAGTAGATAGAAAGTAATCAGGTTATCCTATGTGGGGCTTACAGTCTTAATCCCCATTTTACAGATGAAGTCAATGAGGCACAGAGAATAATAATAGTAATAATAATATTGGTATTTGTTAAGTGCTTACTATGTGCCAAGCACTGTTCTAAGCACTGGAGTAGATACAAAGTAATCAGGTTATCCTATGTGGGGCTTACAGTCTTAATCCCCATTTTACAGATGAAGTCAGTGAGGCACAGAGAATAATAATTATAATGATAATATTGGTATTTGTTAAGTGCTTACTATGTGCCAAGCACTGTTCTAAGCGCTGGAGTAGATACAAAGTAATCAGGTTATCCTATATGGGGCTTACAGTCTTAATCCCCATTTTACAGATGAAGTCAGTGAGGCACAGAGAATAATAATAATAATGATAATATTGGTATTTGTTAAGTGCTTACTACGTGCCAAGCACTGTTCTAAGCGCTGGAGTAGATACAAAGTAATCAGTTTATACTGTGTGGGGCTTACAGTCTTAATCCCCATTTTACAGATGAAGTCAGTGAGGCACAGAGAATAATAATAATAATGATAATATTGGTATTTGTTAAGTGCTTACTATGTGCCAAGCACTGTTCTAAGCGCTGGAGTAGATACAAAGTAATCAGTTTATACTGTGTGGGGCTTACAGTCTTAATCCCCATTTTACAGATGAAGTCAATGAGGCTCAGATAATAATAATAATAATAATAATAATAATAATAATAATAATATTGGTATTTGTTAAGTGCTTACTATGTGCCAAGCACTGTTCTAAGCGCTGGAGTAGATACAAAGTAATCAGGTTATCCTATGTGGGGTTTACAGTGTTAATCCCCATTTTACAGTTGAGGTCAACGAGGCACAGAGAATATAATAATAATAATATTGGTATTTGTTAAGTGCTTACTATAATAATAATAATGATGATGACATTTGTTAAGTGCTTACTATGTGCAAATCACTGTTCTAAGCACTGGGGAGCTTACCAGGTGATCAGGTTGTCCCACGTGGGGCTCACAGTCTTAATCTTCAATTTACAGATGAGGTAACCGAGGCATAGAGAAGTGAAGTGACTTGCCCAAAGTCACACAGCTGACAAGTGGCGGAGCCGGGATTTGAACCCATGACCTCTGACTCCAAAGCCCGGGCTCTTTCCACTGAGCCACGCTGCTTCTCTAAGCCTTGCACGTCTAACTGTTTTAAGCCCTTTGGGAAGTAGAATATCACAGCATTGGTAGACTCGTTCCCTGCCCACCGTAGACGGACATTAATGTAAATAAATAAATGATGGAAATTTATATAAGTGCTGTGGGGCTGAGGGAGGAATGAACAAAGGGCGTCAATCCAACTGCAAGGGCAGTTGGAAAGCAGCGTGGCTCAGTGGAAAGAGCCCGGGCTTTGGAGTCAGAGGTCATGGGTTCAAATCCCGGCTCCGCCACGTGTCTGCTGTGTGACATTGGGCAAGTCACTTGACTTCTCTGAGCCTCAGTTACCTCATCTGTAAAATGGGGATTAAGACTGGGAGCCCCACATGGGACAATCTCATCACCTTGTATCCCCCCCCAGCGCTTAGAACAGTGCTTTGCACATAGTAAGCTCTTAACAAATACCATCATTATTATTAAGGGCGATGTAGAAGGGAGCGGGGGAAGACGAAATGAGCACTTAATTGGGGGGAGGCCTCTTGGAGGAGACGTTCTTTTAATAAAATTGGACTGTCAGCACGTTGTGAGCAGCAAATCTGTTTGTTTAGTGTTGTACTATACTCTCCCAAGTGGGTAGTACAGTGCTCTGCACACAGTAAGCGCTCAGTAAATACGATTGAATGAATAATAAAGGCTTTGAAGGCAGGGAGAGTGATCGTCTGTCAGATATGTGACCGTGTCAGATATGTGTCTTCTAGACTGTGAGCCCGCTGTTGGGTAGGGACCGTCTCTATATGTTGCCAACTTGTACTTCCCAAGTGCTTAGTACAGTGCTCTGCACACAGTAAGCGCTCAATAAATATGATTGAATGAATGAATAAAGCAGATATGCTGTAATTCTATTCTGATGTCTTGACACCTGTCCACATGTTTTGTTTTGTTGTCTGTCTCCCCCTTCAAGACTGTGAGCCCGTTGTTGGGTAGGAACCGTCTCTATATGTTGCCGACTTGTACTTCCCAAGCGCTTAGTACAGTGCTCTGCATTCAGTAAGCGCTCAATAAATACGATTTTATGAATGAATATGACAAACGTGTGTCAGAGAAGCAGCATTTTCCAGTGGCAAGAGCGCAGGCTGGAGACTCAGAGGACCTGGGTTCTAATCCCGAATCCACCACTTGTTGGCTGTGTGACCTTGGGCAAGTCGCTTCACTTCTCTGGGCCTCAGTTCCCTCATCTGGAAAATGGGGATTAAGACCGTGAGCCCCACAGGGGACAACCTGATGACCTTGTATCTACTCTGGCGCTTAGAAGCGTGGCTTACGGGAAAGAGCCCAGGCTTGGGAGTCAGAGGTCTTGGGTTCTAATCCCCGCTCCGCCACTTCTCTGGTGTGTGACCTTGGGCGAGTCACTTAATCAATCGTATTTATTGAGCACTTACTGTGTGCAGAGCACTGTACTAAGCGCTTGGGAAGTACAAGTGGGCAACATATAGAGACAGTCCCTACCCAACAGTGGGCTCACAGTCTAAAAGGGGGAGACAGAGAACAAAACCAAACATACTAACAAAATAAAATAAATAGAATAGATAGGTACAAGTAAAATAAATAAATAAATAGAGTCATAAATCTGTACAAACATATATACATATATACAGGTGCTGTGAGGAAGGGAAGGAGGTAAGATGGAGAGATGGAGAGGGGGACGAGGGGGAGAGGAAGGAAGGGGCTCAGTCTGGGAAGGCCTCCTGGAGGAGGTGAGCTCTCAGTAGGGCCTTGAAGGGAGGAAGAGAGCTAGCTTGGCTTAACTTCTCTGTGCCTCAGTTCCCTCATCTGTAAAATGGGGATGAAGACTGTGAGTCCCCCGTGGGACAACCTGATTACCTTGTATTTACCTCAGTGCTTAAAACAGTGCTTGGCACATAGTAAGCGCTTAACAAATACCATCATTATTATTATTATTATTATTATTATTAGAACAGTGTTTGGCACATAGTAAGCACTTAAATACCATTATTATTATTATTATTATTATATGAAAAGGGAGGGAGTTCCAGGCTAGGGGCAGGTTGTGAACCAGAGCCATGCCCCAACAAGAAGCATCTCTGGCAACCGGGGCCGTGGACATCTCTCTTCCCGCTGAACCTGTTGTTGGGTAGGGACTTGTATTTTACTTGTACATATCTATCCTATTTATTTTATTTAGTTAGTATGTTTGGTTTTGTTCTCTGTCTCCCCCTTTTAGACTGTGAGCCCACTGTTGGGTAGGGACTGTCTCTATATGTTGCCAATTTGTACTTCCCAAGCGCTTAGTACAGTGCTCTGCACACAGTAAGCGCTCAATAAATACGATTGATGATGATGATGATGACCGTCTCTATCTGTTGCCAACTTAGTACAGTGCTCGGCACACAGTAAGCGCTCAATAAATACGATTGAATGACTGAATGGACAAAGGCGTCGCCCCAGGACGCAGAACGCGGAGCAGGTGGTGAAGAGGCCTGTTACCGTGTATGTCCGGCCCCAACCGCTGGCCTGGGCTCCGGATCGTGGGTATCCCGTCTCCTCAAGCCTGTGCTGATTGGTCTTGGGAATGGCGGAGCAGCTTGGCTGTCTTTTGGGACAAATCCCAGAAGACGCTCGGACAGGAAGCCACAGGGGCGCCGTCTGCTTCCGTGCCGGAACTCTGATTGCGAAGGAATCGTTTCTGGATCGAGTTGAACCTTTGCTGTCATAGCATCGGCGGGTGGGCCCAGGGGGTGAGCAGACAAACCCAGGAGTCCTGGGGGTGGAGCGGGTCCCCGCCTGCCCCTAGAAGCGCGGCACCCCGCAACAGTAACGATAATAATAATACCGATAATAACTGGGGTATTTTAGGGCTTACTGTGTGCCAGGGGTGGATACAGAGAAGCAGTGTGGCTCAATGGAAAGAGCATGGGCTTTGGAGTCAGAGGTCGTGGGTTTAAATCCCGGCTCTGCCAATTGTCAGCTGTGTGACTTTGGGCAAGTCATTTCACTTCTCTATGCCTCAGTCACCTCATCTGTAAAATGGGGATTAAGACTGTGAGCCCCCCGTGGGACAACCTGATCACCTTGTAACCTCCCCCGCACTTAGAACAGTGCTTTGCACATAGCACGGAGGCCTTCCCAGACTGAGCCCCTTCCTTCCTCTCCCCCTCGTCCCCCTCTCCATCCCCCCATCTTACCTCCCTCCCTTCCCCACAGCACCTGTTTATATGTATATATGTTTGTACATATTTTTTTACTCTATTTATTTAATTTATTTCTACATATCTATTCTATTTTATTTTGTTAGTATGTTTGGTTTTGTTCTCTGTCTCCCCCCTTTAGACTGTGAGCCCACTGTTGGGTAGGGACTGTCTCTATATGTTGCCAATTTGTACTTCCCAAGCGCTTAGTACAGTGCTCTGCACATAGTAAGCGCTCAATAAATACGATTGATGATGATGATAGCAAGCGCTTAATAAATGCCATCATTATTATTATTATCATCATTATTACCAGCAAATTGGGTTGGACACAGTCCCTGTCCCACGTGGGACTCAAACATCCTTAATCCCCATATTAGAGATGAGGTCACTGAGGCCCAGAGAAGTGAAGTGACTCACTCAAAATCATGCATCATCATCGTCAATCGTATTTATTGAGTGCTTACTATGTGCAGAGCACTGTACTAAGCGCTTGGGAAGTACAAATTGGCAACATACAGAGACAGTCCCTACCCAACAGTGGGCTCACAGTCTTTGCAGCAGACAAATGGCGGAACCAGGATTAGATCTCAGGTCCTTTGACTCCTGGGCCAGTGCTTCCCGTTGGATGGTTGCATACAACTAACCAGTGGTATTTATTGAGCGCTTAATGTGTGCAGATCACTGTACTGAGCGTGCGGGAGAGTACAATACAGCAGAGTTGGTAGACCCTTTCCCCTCTCGCTGTGGGCAGGGATTGTCTTTCTCTATTACTATATTGTAGTTTCCCAAGCGCTTAGTCCAGTGCTCTGCACACAGTAAGTGCTCAATAAATACAATTGAATGAATGAATGAATGAATGAATGAGAAGCAGCGTGGCTCAGTGGAAAGAGCCCGGGCTTGGGAGTCAGAGGTCATGGGTTCTAATCCCAGCTCCACCGCTTGTCAGCTCTGTGACTTTGGGCAAGTCACTTCACTCAGTTCCCTCATCTGGAAAATGGGGATGAAGACTGTGAGCCCCACGTGGGACCACCTGATCACCTTGTATCCTCCCCAGCACTTAGAACACATAGTAAGCGCTTAACAAATGCCAACGTTATTATTA
The DNA here is from genome assembly GCF_015852505.1 of Tachyglossus aculeatus. Classification (NCBI taxonomy): domain Eukaryota; kingdom Metazoa; phylum Chordata; class Mammalia; order Monotremata; family Tachyglossidae; genus Tachyglossus; species Tachyglossus aculeatus. Next base: position 2,149,097 of record NC_052068.1, read on the forward strand.
TTACAAAAAAACCCATTTTTCACAGAAGCAAGGTAACATTAAAACAAACCAGCCAACATCATCCACGCCAACTGCAGCGTGATGATTTGATTCAGAGGTGAAACGGTCCAAGCAGACAGAATGCAGATTTTAGCATCTCCCCGCTAATCGTACTGGCAGGCTCACGGTCCTCTCCACGGGCTGTCCATCACTAGAGCCCACTGTTGGGTAGGGACTGTCTCTATATGTTGCCAATTTGTACTTCCCAAGTGCTTAGTACAGTGCTCTGCACACGGTAAGTGCTCAATAAATACGATTGATTGGGCCCTCGGCCGCCCGGGAGCTGGGGAGTGAACATCTGCCAATCACCCGTGTGCACATTCCTCATTCACATACACACACGGGGAGCCTGATTTACTTGGGTCTGGGGTTTACGGACCTCTAGACGGTAAGCTTGTTTTTGGGCAGGGAATGTATCTGTTTGTTGTTATATGGTACTCTCCCAAGCTCTTACACCCATTCCCTTGGAAACTCATTCGCTCCCATGGTTCAACTACCACCTCTAAGCAGATGATTCCCAAATCTCCATCTCTGGCCCTCACCTCTCTCCTACTTTGCAGTCTCACATTTCCCCCTGCCTTTAGGACATCTCTAGGTCAATGCCCTGCCGACATCTCAAACTTAATATATCCCAAACAGAACTCTTCATCTTGCTTCCCAAACCCTTCCTCTCCCTGCCTTTCTGAGCCGCCTCCTTTCTCTCCCCCTCCCCTCCGCCTTACCTCCTTCCCCTCCCCACAGCACCTGTATATAAGTATATATGTTTGTACGTATTTATTACTCTATTTTACTTGTACATCTTTATTCTATTTATTTTATTTTGTTAATTTGTTTTGTTGTCTGTCTCCCCCTTCTAGACTGTGAGCCCGCTGTTGGGTAGGGACCGTCTCTATATGTGGCCAACTTGTACTTCCCAAGCGCTTAGTACAGTGCTCTGCACACAGTAAGCGCTCAATAAATATGATTGAATGAATGAATAGTCTTTGTCTTATGCTGTCGAGTCATCTTTGACCCGCACATCTCTCCCAGAACGCCCCACCTCCATCTGTTATCATTCTGGTAGTGTAGCCATAGCGTTTTCTTGGTAAAAAATATGGAAATGGTTTACCACTACCTCCTTCCGCTCAGTAAACTTGAGTCTCCACCCTCGAGTCTCTCCCGTGCTGCCCAGCACAGGGGAGTTTTGACTTGTAGCAGATGGCCTGCCACTCGCTAGCCACTGCCCAAGCTAGGAATGGAATGGCCAGGCCTCTACTTCCCTCTCCCTCCCGTAGAGCACTGTACTAAGCGCTTGGGAAGTACAAGTGGGCAACATATAGAGAGGGTCCCTACCCAACAACGGGCTCACAGTCTAGAAGGGGGAGACAGACAACAAAATAAAACATGTGGACGGGTGTCAAGTCATCAGAATAAATAGAAGTAAAGCTAGATGCACATCATTAACAAAATATATAGAATAGTAAATATGTACAAGTATGTACAATATGAGTCCTCAGCTCGTCTCTCTCATTCCACCCACATTTTCGATCTGTCACCAAATCCTGTTGGTTCAACCTTCAAAACATTGCTAAACTCGGCCCTTTCCTCTCCATCTAAGCTGCTACCACGCTGATCCAAGAGAAGCAGCGTGGCTCAGTGGAAAAGAGCCCGGGCTCTGGAGTCACAGGTCATGGGTTCAAATCCCAGCTCCGCCACTTGTCAGCTGTGTGACTTTGGGCAAGTCACTTAACTTCTCTGTGCCTCAGTTCCCTCATCTATAAAATGGGGATGAAGAACGTAAGCCCCACGTGGGACAACCTCATCGCCTTGTATCCCCCCAGCTCTTAGAACAGTGCTTTGCACATAGTAAGCACTTGATAAATGCCATCATTATTATTATTTTCCTCTCCTGCGTGGATTACTGCATCAACCTCCTCGCTGACCTCCCAGCCTCCCGTCTCTCCCCACTCCAATCCGTACGTTGTTCTGCTACCTCGGTTCATTTTTCTTCAAAAATGTTCGGTCAACATCTTCCCACTCCTCAAGAACCTCCAGTGGGTGCCCATCCACCTCTGCATCTAACAGAAACTCCTTATCCTTGTCTTTAAAACAGTCAATCTGCTTGCCCCCTCCTACTTCACGTCACGGATCTCCTATTCCAGCCCAACCCGCACACTCGGCTTCTCTAGTGCCAAGCCTACTTACTGGACCCCAATTTCATCTGTCTTGCCACCTCCCCCTTTCCTACCTCTTCCTCCCAGCAAGGAACTCCCTCCTTCCCATCCTTCCCCCTTTTAGAGCCTCACTAAGTTCACATCTCCTCCAACAGGCCTCTTTTCCCTGGCTCCCTCCCCTCTCTGCTCTGTCTACGCACTTGCATCTGTGACCTTTGGGCACTTATGTATATATCTAGACTGTGAATGAATGAATGAATGACTCTATTTTACTTATACATATTTACTATTCTATTTATTTAGTTAATGATGTGCATTATAGCTATAATTCTATTTGTTCTGACGATTCTGACACCTGTCTACATGTTTTGTTTTGTTGTCTGTCTCCTCTTTCTAGACTGTGAGCCCGTTGTTGGGTAGGGACTGTCTCTATATGTTGCCAACTTGTACTTCCCAAGCGCTTAGTACAGTGCTCTGCACACGGTAAGCGCTCAATAAATACGATTGAATGAATGAATGAATTAATATCTATGAATTTGACATTATACATTTTTGTAGTAATGTCCATCTCCCCTTGTAGACTGCCAGCTCATTGTGGGCAGGTAACATCTTACAACTATTGTGAGCCCGTTGTTGGGTAGGGACTGTCTCTATATGTTGCTGACTTGTACTTCACAAGCGCTTAGTACAGTGCTCTGCACACAGTAAGCGCTCAATAAATACGATTGAATGAATGAATGAACTATTGCACTCTTCTAAGTGCTTAATACAGTGCTGTGCACCTAGTAAGTGCTCAATAAATGCCACTGATGATGAGTTATTAAATCCCCATTTTACAGGTGAGGAAACCGAGGCTCAGAATAAAGTGACTTGTCCCAGTTCACCCATCAGGGAAATGGCAAAGGCAGGATTAGAACTCAAGCTCTCTGACTGCTTGGTTTGCCTGCTTCTTTCCCTCTTCCTCTTCTTCCTCCTCTTCTTCCCTGCCTTTGGGCAGCCCCTTGCCCTTCACCCCCAAACCCTGTGGGGGTGAGGGTTGTTGGTCGGTCAGTGGTATTTACTGATCTAGACTGTGAGCCCGTTGTTGGGTAGGGATCGTCTCTATATGTAGCTGTCTTGTACTTCTCAAGCGCTTAGTACAGTGCTCTGCACACAGTAAGCGCTCAACAAATACGATTGAATGAATGAATTTACTGTAATCAGAGCACTTGGGAGAATATGGTAGAACAATAAACAGACACATTCCCTGCCCACACCGAGCTTATAGTCTAGTAAGTACAGTCTAATAATAATAATGATAATAATAATGATGGTGGTATTTATTAAGCGCTTACTATGTGCAGAGCACTGTTCTAAGCACTGGGGAGGTTACAAGGTAATCAGGTTGTCCTACGTGGGCTCACAGTCTTCGTCTCCATTTTACAGATGAGGGAACTGAGGCCCAGAGAAGTGAAATGACTTGCCCAAAGTCACACAGCTGACAAGTGGCGGAGCCGGGACTTGAACCCATGACCTCTGACTCCAAAGCCCATGCTCTTTCCACTGAGCCACGCTGCTTCTCCTAGCCACGCTGCTTTCTACAGTCTGTGTGAGCTCACCGTTGGGCAGGGACTGTCTCTATATGTTGCCAACTTGTACTTCCCAAGCGCTTAGTCCAGTGCTCTGCACACAGTAAGCGCTCAATAAATACGATTGATTGATTGATTGGCAGCCCACCCGGAGACAATATCAAGATTTCTTTCTCCCGGGAGCTTCCTCATTCGACCCGCCGCCACACATTTTCCAGCATCGCCCTGTTTGGGGTTCAGCATCCAGCCGGGGCGGGCGAGGTTGCATCAGTACCCTCCAACTTCTCCGGGCCTCAGTTACCTCATCTGTAAAATGGGGATGAAGACTGTGAGCCCCACGTGGGACAGCCTGATCGCCTTATAGCCTCCCCAGCGCTTAGAACAGTGCTTTGCACATAGTAAGTGCTTAACAAATGCCATCATCATCATCATCATCATCACCTCGAGCCCGGTCAGCGGCCTCTGGGGGGGAGGTGGCTTTTGTTGGCTAGCGGAGCCGGAGAGAGGGGCTCCGCGTGGGAATCGGGGCGTGGAAAGCCGCGGGACGCGGCCCAATATCAGAAATCCAGCCGGCTGCCACTGTCACCTCTTCGGACCCTTTTCCGGGCCACAGGGAATGGCTGTGGGGAAGCAGCGTGGCTCAGTGGAAAGAGCCCGGGCTTCGGAGTCATTCATTCATTCATTCATTCAATTGTATTTATTGAGCGCTTACTGTGTGCAGAGCACTGGACTAAGTTCTTGGGAAGTCCAAGTTGGCAACATATAGAGACGGTCCTTACCCAACATCATCATCATCATCAATCATATTTATTGAGCGCTTACTGTGTGCAGAGCCCTGGACTAAGCGCTTGGGAAGTCCAAGTTGGCAACATATAGAGACGGTCCTTACCCAACATCATCATCATCATCAATTGTATTTATAGAGCGCTTACTGTGTGCAGAGCACTGGACTAAGCGCTTGGGAAGTCCAAGTTGGCAACATATAGAGACAGTCCCTACCCAACAGTGGGCTCACAGTCTAGAAGGGGGAGACAGAGAACAAAAGCAAACATATTAACCAAATAAAATAATTACAATAAATATGTACAAATAAAATCAATCAATAGAGGAATAAATATGTACAAACATGTATACATATATACAGGTTTGTCAGAGGTCAGGGGTTCAAATCCCGGCTCCAATAGTCAGCTGTGTGACTTTGGGCAAGTCACTTCTCTGGGCCTCAGTGCCCTCATCTGTAAAATGGGGATGAAGACTGTGAGTGCCCCGCGGGACAACCTGATCACCTTGTAACCTCCCCAGCACTTAGAACAGTGCTTAATGCCTCAATGGAAAGAGCCCGGGCTTGGGGGTCAGAGGTCATGGGTTCGCATCCCAGCTCCCCCACTTTTCAGCTCTGTGACCTTGGGCAAGCCACTTAACTTCTCTGTGCCTCAGTTACCTCATCTGTAAAATGGGGATGAAGACTGTGAGCCCCACATGGGACAACCTGATCACCTTTTATCCCCCCCCTGTGCTTAGATCAGTGCTTGGCACATAGTAAACGCTTAACAAATACCATCATTGTTAACAGGGTTTTCAATCTTTTCTAGCACTTGGAACAGTGCTTTGCACGTACTAAGTGCTTAATAAATGCCATCATTATTATTAGTAGTAGTAGTAAGCACTTAATAAATGCTATTATGCCCCCCGTGGGACAATCTGATCACCTTGTATCTCCCCCAGCGCTTAGAACAGTGCTTGCACATAGTAAGCGCTTAATAAATGCCATTATTATTATTATTATTCATTCATTCATTCAATCGTATTTATTGAGCGCTTACTGTGTGCAGAGCACTGTACTAAGCACTTGGGAAGTACAGTGCCAGAGGCGATGGGTCGAAGCACTGGGGAAAATGCAGGCTTCAGGGGTTGTGCGTGTGTGTGTGTGTGTGTGTGTGTGTGTGTGTATAAAATCTACAGGCTGCACTGGTCAGGGGAGCGTGGGAGCAGCAGGAACTGCGACTTTGAAGGTGCAAGTTGGTGGGGGGTTGAGGGAGCTACAGGGTCAAGAGCACTTCTAGACTGTGAGCCCACTGTTGGGTAGGGACCGTCTCTCTATGTTGCCAACTTGTACTTCCCAAGTGCTTAGTACAGTGCTCTGCACACTGCAAGCGCTCAAGAAATACGATTGAATGAATGAATAAAAGAGCAGGGGGGCTGCAGGTTGTCCCATGCAGGACGCACCATGCAGGAGAACACATGGGGGCTGCAGGGGTTGCATCTGCAGGCCGCACTCTGAGAGGGCGGTGGGGAGGAACTGCGGTTGCCCTCATTCCTCCGAGCCGAGAAACGGGGTCAATCGATCGATTAATCAATCAGGAGCGGTAGTCGGGGTCGGGGTGTGCTGCTGCGTGCAGGGCGCCGGATTCAGTATCGAAGGGAACGGCAGGCCGGGACCGGAGGCCCTAGATTTTCATTTCACTCGAGTGCAAATCTTCTTGTGTCAGGGTGTCCATCTGCGAGTAGCCGGAGTGACCCTCCCAGCTCAGCCCGTCTCTCGGCCTTTCTTTTTCTAACGCGTCTTTCACTTTTTGCCCAGGTTTGTTTCTAGCGATCCCTGAATGCCCCTAAGATCCCGCTGGAAAAACACAAGGGAGAGAATTATTCTGACCAGTTCTCCCGCACGAAAAGGCCTTATATATTTGGTTCTGGTGCAATTACGGCAGCTTCCTTCCTCTCCCCCTCGTCCCCCTCTCCATCCCCCCCATCTTACCTCCTTCCCTTCCCCACAGCACCTGTATATATGTATATATGTTTGTACATATTTATTACTCTATTTATTTGTTTATTTATTTTACTTGTACATATCTATTCTATTTATTTTATTTTGTTAGTATGTTTGGTTTTGTTCTCCGTCTCCCCCCTTTTAGACTGTGAGCCCACTGTTGGGTAGGGACTGTCTCTATATGTTGCCAATTTGTACTTCCCAAGCGCTTAGTACAGTGCTCTGCACATAGTAAGCGCTCAATAAATACGATTGATGATGATGATGATGACCTGCAATTTAAATTATAATAATGATGATGATGATGGCATTTATTAAGCTCTTACTATGTGCAGAGCACTGTTCTAAGCACTGGGGCGGATGCAAGGTGATCAGATTATTCATTCATTCATTCAATCGTAATTATTAGGCGCTTACTGTGTGCAGAGCACTGTACTAAGCGCTTGGGAACTACAAGTTGGCAACATATAGAGACGGTCCCTACCCAACAGTGCCAACAATTCAGCAATCAAGTTGGACAGAGTCCTAATAATAATGAGAATAATGGCATTTATTAAGTACTTACTATGTGCAAAGCACTGTTCTAAGTGCTGGGGAGGTTACAAGCTGATCAGCTTGTCCCGCGGGGGCTCACAGTCTTCACCCCCATTTTACAGATGAGGTAACTGAGGCACAGAGAAGTGACGTGACTTGCCCAAAGTCACACAGCTGACAGTTGGATTTGAACCCATAACCTCTGTCTCCAAAGCCCGGGCTCTTTTCCACTGAGCCACACGGCTTCTCTGCATGGAAGAGAATTCGTGTTGCAAGTTGTTGAATAATTAACAACATGTTTTTCCCAAATCACTTGCACTGTATCTCCGTTTCTCCTCGGAAGCCCTGTGAATTAGTCGGAGGAAGATACGATCATCCCCATTTCGCAGACGAAGTAGCTGAAGCTCAGAGAGGTTCAGTGACTTGTCCAAAGTCACAAGGCTGTCCAGGGACATAGCTGGGACTAGAACCCAGGTCCTCGGCGTCCCTTTCCACCAACATGCCACCCTGAGGGTGTTGAGGTAGAAAAATAACTTCCTGGGTGCCCATTTTGTAGGGCCGACTGCCAAAATCAAGAAGCCATCTGATATGATTTGGTGGGGGAACTTGGAATCGGTCAATCAGTCGATCGTATTAATTCAGCCCTGTGTCCAACCTGATTATCTTATATAATAATAATACTAATAATGATGGTGTTTGTTAAGCTCTTACCATATGCCATGTACTGTTCTAAGTGCTGGGGGGATGCCAGGTAATGAGGTTCATTCATTCATTCATTCAATCGTATTTATTGAGCGCTTACTGTGTGCAGAGCACTGGACTAAGCGCTTGGGAAGTACAAGTCGGCAAATATAGAGACGGTCCCTACCCAACAATGGGCTCACAGTCTAAAAGGGGGAGACAGAGAAGAGAACAAAACAAAACATGTGGACGGGTGTCAAGACGTCAGAACAAATAGAATTAAAGCTAAATGCACATCATTAACAAAATAAATAGTAAATATGGACAAGTAAAATAAATAGAGTACCCACATGGGGCTCACATGGGGTTCCCCATTTTACAGATGAGGTAACTGAGGACCAGAGAAGTTAAGTGACTTGCCCAAAGTCACACAGCTGACAAGCGGCGGAGTCGGGATTAGAACCCATGGCCTCTGACTCCCAAGCCCAGGCTCTTTCTACTGAGCCACACTGCCTCTCTACAGCGCTTAGTACAGTGCTTGGCAAATAGTAAGTACCTAACAAGTACCATTTTAAAAAATTAGGGTATTTATTAGGCACTTACTATGTTCCAAGCACTATACTAAGTGCTAGGGCAGATAATAATAATAATGATGGCATTTGTTAAGCGCTTACTATGTGCAAAGCACTGTTCTAAGCACTGGGGGGGATACAAGGTTGTCACATTGTCCCATGTGGGGCTTACAGTCTTAATCCCCATTTTACAGATGAGGCAACTGAGGCTCCGAGAAGTTAAGTGACTTGCCCAAGGTCACACAGCAGACATAATAATAATAGCATTTATTAAGCGCTTACTATGTGCCAAGCACTGTTCTAAGCACTGGGGAGGTTACAAGGTGATCAGGTCGTCCCACGGGGGCCTCACAATCTTCATCCCCATTTTACAGATGAGGTAACTGAGGCCCAGAGAAGTTAAGTGACTTGCCCAAAGTCACACAGCTGATGTGGTGGAGCCGGGATTTGAACCCATGACCTCTGACTCCAAAGCCCGGGCTCTTTCTGCTGAGCCACGCTGCTTCTCTAGTTACAAGTTAATACAGATAATTTCTACATTAACTACAAGTTAATGTAGTTGGACACAGTCCCTATCCCATCTGGGGCTCACTGTCTTGAGCTCCATTTTCCAGATGAGGGAACAGAGGCAAAGAGAAGTGAAGTGACTTGCCCAAGGACAAACAGTGAACAAGTGCAGAGCTGGGATTAGAACCCAAGTCCTCAGAGGCCAGGGTCAGGCTATTTCCACTAGGCTGCGCTGCTTCTCTAGAATAATAATAATAATTATTATTATTATTATTATTATAGCATTTATTAAGCACTTACTATGTGCAAAGCACTGTTCTAAGCGCTGGGGAGGTTACTAAGTGATCAAGTTGTCCCACTTGGGGCTCACAGTCCTAATCCCCATTTTACAGATGAGGTAACTGTGGCCCAGAGAAGTTAAGTGACTTGCCCAAAGTCACACAGCTGACAAGTGGCGGAGCTGGGATTAGAACCCATGACCTCTGACTCCCAAGCCCGGGCTCTTTCCACTTAGCTAAGTGCTTAGCTAATACAATAAAAAGGGGCACCTGGAGCTTATAATTATTATTGCTATCAATTGTATTTATTGAACATATCTGTAATTCATTCATTCATTCATTCAGTCATATTTATTGAGCGCTTACTGTGTGCAGAGCGCTGCATTAAGCTCTTGGAAAGTACAATTCGGCCACAGATCAAGTCCCTACCCAACAACGGGGAAGCAGACATTAATTAGCCAGGAGAGAACCCAAATCTATTTGCCTGGGATATCAATCAATTAATCAATTGTATTTATTGAGCGCTTACTGTGTGCAGAGCACTGTACTAAGCGCTTGGGAAGTACAAGTTGGCAACATATAGAGACGGTCCCTACCCAACAGTGGGCTCACAGTCTAGAAATGGCACATGCTGATATGGTTGGTACTCCCCATTCCGAGATCGTTAGAAATTTCCTGAGATGGATTCGAGATGGGAAGCAGCGTGGCCTACTGGAAAAAGCTCGGGCTTGGGAGTCAGAAGACCTGGATTCTAATTCCGTCACTTGTCTGCTGTGTGACTTTGGGTAAGTCACTTCCCTTCTCTGGGCCTTAGTTCCCTCATCTGCAAAATGGGGGTTCAGTCCCTGTTCCCCCCCCCTTCTTAGACTGTGAGCCCCAAGTGGGACCGGAGTATCTTGTATCTGCCCCAACTTTTAGCACACGGTAAGCACATAATACCTCAGCGTGGCTCAGTGGAAAGAGCCCAGGCTTTGGAGTCCGAGGTCTTGGGTTCAAATCCCGGCTCTGCCAATTGTCAGCTGTGTGACTTTGGGCAAGTCACTTCACTTCTCTGTGCCTCAGTTCCCTCATCTGGAAAATGGGGATTAAGACTGTGAGCCCCACGTGGGACAACCTTGATTACCTTGTATCCCTCCCCAGCGCTTGGAACAGTGCTTGGCACATAGTAAGCGCTTAACAAATACCAACATTATTATTATTATTTTATTGGTTATCGTTTGAGGGTTGGGAAGGAACATTAGTCTTCTCGACTGTGAGCCCGTTGTTGGGTAGGGATTGTCTCTATTTGTTGCTGAATTGTACTTTCCAAGCGCTTAGTACAGTGCTCTGCACGCAGTAAGCGCTCAATAAATGCAATTGAAAGAATGAATGAATTAGGGGCCAAGGTCTGAAGGCCTTAATCCAAATCAGAGTCTGTGTCCAACCGGCTTAGCCCATATCTACCCCAGTGCCTAGAACAGTCAAGCACTTAGTACAGCGCTCTGCACACAGTAAGCGCTCAATAAATACGGTTGAATGAATGAACAGTGCTCGGCACATAATAAACTATTAATAAATACCACTTTATATGGTGCTGGATTATGGTATTTTATGCAGTATTGGAAGCAGCATGGCTTTGTGGATAGAGCTTGTGCCTAGGATTCAGAAGGACCCGAGTTCTAATTCCAGCGCTGCCAAGTTGTCTGCTCCGTGACCATGGGTAAAGTCACTTAATTTCTCTGTGCCTCAGTTCCCCCATCTGTAAAAATAGGGATTTAAGACGGTGAGCCTCATGTGGGACAGGGACTGTGTCCAACCTGATTAACTTGTGTCCACATCAGCACTTAGAACAGTGCTTGACACATAGTAAGCGCTTAACAAATATCATTCTTTATTGTTGCTGTTGTTATTATTAGTATTATTATATATATATATATATATATATATATATATATATATATATATATATAAAACAAAGCTCGGAATGTGTGTTCCAAACAGAAATTCTCTGAAAGCCATCCAGCTTGCTCCCCAGACCCACTGGGTCGGGGAAAGATGGGGTTTCAGCGGAGAGGATTGTTTGGGCACTGGCTTCTCGTAAGCCTTCTCCGGCCTCGTCAACTCCGGAGACGATCTGGAAAACGAGCCCAATTCCCACTTAGCACTTTGGGAGCAATTCCGGAAAGACGAGAGGTCAAATAATTGCCGTTCTGCCTTTGTGTTTGCATCTTCCCTGGGCCGCTTTTCGCCGGCTGGCCAGGGGCCACTGCTCTGGTGAATTTTTCTCCTCTGTGATTTGACTGATTAAACGGTCCCCGCATCCCAGCCTCGAAATTGTAGTGCCGCATTTCCTGGATCCCAGAATGAATAATTAGATCAGCGAGGGGGTGGGTGTTCTCCATGCTGGGTTTGGAAGGGCCGGGAGGATGACATTTGGTTTTCGACACTGGCTGGGCTCCATTGCTCTTGTGGGCTGTAGACTTCCGATTAGGATCCAGAAGCGTTGAGTTGAGTGGAAAGAGCCTGACTCCGGGAGTCAGGACTCTTGGGTTCCAACCCCATCTCGGAGAGTCAGGAATCCTGGGTTCTAATCCTGATTCTGGGAGTCAGGAGTCCTGGGATCCAATCCCGACTCTGCGAGTCTCAGGAGTCCTGGGTTCTAGTCCTGTCCTGGGGAGGCAGGAGATCCGGTTTCTAATCCCGGCTCTGGGATTCAAAAGTTCTGGATTCCAATCCCGCCTCTGCTTGGCAGGACTGTGCCATCGGGACTGTGCCAGCGCTTAGTAATAATAATAATTTATAATAATGGTATTTGTGAAGTGCTTAATTTGTTAAGCTCTTACTGCGTGCCAAACATGTAGATACAAGGTAATCAGGTTGGACACAGTCCCTATCATCATCATCATCATCATCAATCGTTTTTATTGAGCGCTTACTGTGTGCAGAGCACTGTACTAAGCGCTTGGGAAGTACAAATTGGCAGCATATAGAGACAGTCCCTACCCAGGGCTCACAGTCTAAAAGGGTCCCTATCCCACATGGGGCTCACAGTCTCAATCCCCATTTTACAGATGAGGTAACTGAGGCCCAGAGAAGTTAAGTGACTTGCTCAAGGTCACACAAGCAGACAAGCGGCAGAGCCGGGATGAGAAACCCCACAATAACAATAATAATAATGGTATTTGTGAAGTGCGTACTATGTGCCAAGCACTGTTCTAAGCTCTGGGGTAGATACAAGGTAATCAGGTTGTCCCACGTGGGGCTCACAGTCTGAATCCCCGTTTTACAGGTGAGATAACTGAGTCACAGAGAAGTGAAGTGACTGGCCCAAAGTCACCTAGCTGTCAGTGGTGGATTAGAACCCACAACCTCTGACTCGCAAGCCCGGTCTCTTGCCACTAGGCCACGCTGTGCAGTACTTGACACTTTGTAATAATAATAATGATGGCATTTATTAAGCGCTTACTATGTGCAAAGCACTGTTCTAAGCGCTAGTAAGTGTTTAACAAATACCACTGTATTCATGACAATAACAATAATAATCCCGGCTCTGCCGCTTGTCAGCTGGATGACTTTGGACAAGCCACTTCTCTGGGCCTCAGTTCCCTCATCTGTAAAGTGGGGATGAAAACTGTGAGCCCCTCGTGGGACAACCTGATCACCTTGTATCCTCCCCAGCGCTTAGAACAGTGCTTTGCTCATAGTAAGCGCTTAACAAATGCCATTATTATTATTATTATTAATAATAATAATACTAAGAACCTCCCAGGGCATTCTGAGTGGTGGATGGGCACAGTGGGAATCTTGAAAAAGCGGTGGTTCACGGGGGCAGTGAAGAAACCAGCTGTTACCATGACAACGGTAATGCTCATGCCACCACAAACAAACCTGGAGTCACCACCCTGCTGTGCTCCCTGGGGCCACTGGTAAACCCATCCTGGAAATTCAGTCATTCAATCCTATTTATTGAGCGTTTACTGTGTGCAGAGCACTGTACTAAGCGCTTGGAAGGTACAAGTTGGCAACATATAGAGACGGTTCCGTGGGCTCACAGTCTGGAAGGGGGAAATCAATGTCTCCCCCTTCCAGACTGTGAGCCCGTTGTTCAGTAGGGACCGTCTCTATATGTTGCCGACTTGGACTTCCCAAGCGCTTAGTACAGTGCTCTGCACACAGTAAGCGCTCAATAAATACGATTGAATGAATGAATGGGGGAGAGTGTGTGTGGGATTTCAGCTCAGTGGAAAGAGCATGGGCTTTGGAATCAGAGGTTATGGGTTCAAATCCTGGCTCTGCCAATTGTCCGCTGTGTGACTTTGGGACAGTGCCTGGCACGTAGTAAGCGCTGAACAGATATCATTATTATTATTCTTATCCCGGCTCTGCCACTTGTCAGCTGTGTGGCTTTGGGCAAGTCACTTCTCTGGGGCTCAGTTACCTCACCTGTAAAATGGGGATCAAGACTGTGAGCCCCACCTGGGACAATCTCATAACCTTATATCTCCCCCAGCGCTTAGAACAGTGCTTTGTACATATTTATTACTCTATTTATTTTACTTGTACATATCTATTGTATTTATTTTATTTTGTTACTATGTTTGGTTTTGTTCTCTGTCTCCCCCTTCTAGACTGTGAGCCCACTGTTGGGTAGGGACTGTCTCTATATGTTGCCAACTTGTACTTCCCAAGCGCTTGGTACTGTGCTCTGCACACAGTAAGCGCTCAATAAATATGATTGATTGATTGATTGATTGATTGGCACATAACAACAATAATAATAATAATAATAATAATAATGGCATTTATTAAGTGCCAACTACGTGCAAAGCACTGTTCTAGTAGGAGCTTAGCAAATACCATCATTATTATTTGTTATGATTATCCAAACCTGTCATCACCTCCCCCTTTTAGACTGTGAGCCCACTGTTGGGTAGGGACTGTCTCTGTGTGTTGCCAACTTGTACTTCCCAAGCGCTTAGTACAGTGCTCTGCACACAGTAAGTGCTCAATAAATACGATTGATGATGATGATGATGATCACACAAACCCATGCTGACCATTCCCCAGTATCAATGCTCCTGGCCTGAAATTTCACCCGTAGATTTGTCCCGTCAGTGAATTTGTGGAGCTGTTCTCCATCGTTCCATGCTTTATTGTACAGGGGAAATGGTGTGGCATAGTGGAAAAGAGCCCGGGCCTGGAAAACAGAGGACCTGGGTTCTAATTCCGGCTCTGCCACTTGCCTGCTGTGTGGCCTTGGACAAGTCACTTCCTAAGTCACCGCAAGAGAAGCAGTGTGGCTTAGTGGATAGAGAACAGGCCTGAAAGTCAAAACAACCTGGGTTTTAATCCCCGCTCTGCCACAAGTCCGCTGTGCAACCTTGGGCAAGTCAATTAGAGAAGCAGCGAGGCTCAGTGGAAAGAGCCGGGTTTGGGAGTCAGAGGTCATGGGTTCAAATCCCGGCTCCGCCACTTGTCAGCTGTGTGACTTCGGGCAAGGCACTTCACTTCTCTGTGCCTCAGTTACCTCATCTGTAAACTGGGGATTAAGGCTGTGAGCCCCACATGGGACAACCTGCTCACCTTGTAACCTCCCCAGCTCTTAGAACAGTGCTTTGCACATAGTAAGTGCTTAATAAATGCCATTATTATTATTATTCTCTGTGCCTCAGTTCCCTCATCTGGAAAATGGGGATTAAGACTGTGAGCCCCACATGGGGCAACCTGATTACCTTGAATCTTCCCCAGTGCTTAGAACGGTGCTTGGCACATAGTAAGCACTTAATAAATACCAAAATTATTATTAATTCACTTCTCTGGGCCTCAGTTCCCTCATCTGTAAAATAGGGATAAAGACTGTGAGCCTCCTGTGGGACAGGGACTATGTCTTGTCTCTACACTAGTGTTTACTACAGTGCTTGGTACATTGTAAGTGTTTAACAAATACCTTAAAAAAAAGCTACAAAAAGACCAGAATCCTGCTTGGCCGGAGGAGGGGAGCGGGCGAGGCTGCCGACGGGGAGGGGCGGCCTCCGTTTTGGTCATGTTCTATGAGGAGCAGGGTGGGTGGGCGGTGGTTAATGATGGTATTTGTTAAGCGCTTACTATGTGCAAAGCACTGTTCTAAGCGCTGGGGAGGTTACAAGGTGATCAGGTTGTCCCACGTGGGGCTCACAGTCTTAATCCCCATTTTCCAGATGAGGGAACTGAGGCACAGAGAAGTGAAGTGACTTGCCCAAAGTCACACAGCTGACAAGTGGCGGAGCTGGAATTTGAACCCATGACCTCTAACTCCAAAGCCCGTGCTCTTTCCACTGAGCCACACTGCTTCTACGGCCACACTGGAACGCTCCCTTCTCTTTGGCTACTTTCACTCTGGGTAACATAATGTATCAGCGTCGGCGCGATAAAGCCGTTTATTCACTTACGGACACTGTGAGATAAATATTATGCCGCTTTGAAGAATAAAACTACCCAATTCATCCTATGACTAATGAGCTCCGTCGGCAGGAGGTTAAATTTTTATTTAACGCCATTCCATCACCAGAAATGTCTTTTCTTCCCCCCCCCACCCAACTCTCCACTCCTGATGCAGTCCTTATAGCCGGAGAATGAGCTGATGGATGTCACCATAAGCGTTCAATAAATACAATTGAATGAATGAATGAATAGTAATAGGGGTAGACTGTGAGCCCGCTGTTGGGTAGGGACTGTATGTGTTGCCGACTTGTACTTCCCAAGCGCTTAGTACAGTGCTCTGCACACAGTAAGCACTCAATAAATATGATTGATTGATTAATAATGATGATGGTATTTGTTAAGCGCTTACTATGTGCCGAGCACTGTTCTAAGCACCGGGGTAGAAACAAGGTAATTAGGTTGTCCCAGGTGGGGCTCCCCATTTTACAGATGAGGTAATTGAGGCCCAGAGAAGTTAAGTGATTGCCCACAGTCACACAGCTGACAAGTGGCGGAGGCGGGATTAGAACCCATGACCTCTGACTCCCAAGCCCCCGCTCTTTCCACTAAGCCACGCTGCTTCTCAAGTAAGTGGTTGCCTAACAGTTGTGGTATTTGTTAAGCACTTAGTATGTTTGCCGGTCCACATGTTTTGTTCTGTTGTCTGTCTCCCCCTTCTAGACTGTGAGCCCATTGTTAAGTAGGGACCGTCTCTATATGTCGCCAACTTGTACTTCTCAAGCGCTTAGTACAGTGCTCTGCGCACAGTAAGCGCTCAATAAATACGATTGAATGAATGAATGAATGTTCCAATTACTGTACTAAGCGCTGGAATAGATACAGGATAGCAGATCAGTGAAGTGATTCAATTACGGGAGATCCTTCGTAAAGAAAGATGTGGGAGATCAGACCTTTCCAACACCTCCAGTGGTCAAATCCAGCGTGGTCCATACCCAGCCTCAGTTACCTCATCCGTAAAATGGGGATGGAAGCTGTGAGCCCCACGTGGGTCAGGGACTGTGTCCAACCTGATTTGCTTATATCCCAACCCAGCGCTTCGTACAGTGCCTGGCACATAGTAAGAGCTTAATGAATACAATAATAATATATATAATTAGTATATAATAAGTATATAACTATATAATAAGTAATGAATACAATAATAAGTAGACATAAGTATTATATAAGTATTATACTTATATAATAAGTATAATAAGATAAGAATAATCGTAAACTCCTTGAGAACAGGGATGGGATCCACCAACTCTATTGAAGTCTATCTTAGTCTATTTTAGGAGACTAAGTGCACAGTTCCGTGATGTGCATGCAGGAGATTGTTGTCTCCTCAAGGGCAGGGATTGTGTCTACTAACTATTGTACTCTCCCAAGTGTTTAATACAGCGCTTTGCCTGTGGGAGCTGATAATAATAATAATAATAATAATAATAATAATAATAATAGTATTTGTTAAGCGCTTACTATGTGTGAAGCACTGTTCTAAGCACTGGGGGGAATACAAGGAGATTGCATAGTCCCACGTGGGGCTCACAGTCTTAATCCCCATTTTACAGATGCGGTAACTGAGGCCTAGAGAAGTTAAGTGGCTTGCCCAAGGTCACACAGCTGACAAGTGGTGGAGGCAAGATTAGAACCTATATGACCTCTGACTCCCAAGCCCGTGCTCTTTCCACTGAGCCACGCTGCTTCTAATAAGCTCCTTAAGGCTCCTCCCTTCAAGGCCCTACTGAGAGCTCACCTCCTCCAGGAGGCCTTCCCAGACTGAGCCCCTTCCTTCCTCTCCCCCTCGTCCCCCTCTCCACCCCCCCATCTTACCTCCTTCCCTTCCCCACAGCACCTGTGTATATGTTTGTACATATTTATTACTCTATTTATTTTACTTGTACATATCTATTCTATTTATTTTATTTTGTTAGTATGTTTGGTTTTGTTCTCCGTCTCCCCCTTCTAGACTGTGAGCCCACTGTTGGGTAGGGACCGTCTCTATATGTTGCCAACTTGTACTTCCCAAGCGCTTAGTACAGTGCTCTGCACACAGTAAGCGCTCAATAAATACGATTGATTGATTGATTGATTGATTATGGGCAGGCTCCGTAAGGGCAGGGATCATGTGTACTAACTGTAGTAGACTCTCCCAAGTTCTCAGTATAGAGCTGTGCACACAGTGTACTGTCAAGTCCTTGAGGGCAGGAATCACCTGTCCACACGTCCGCTAACTCTGTTGTTCTCTCCTAAGCACTCAGTATAGTGCTTTGTACATAGTAGACTGGAAGCTACTTGAGGGGAGAGATCACATGTACTAACTGTCCTGCTCTCTCAGCGTTCCGCAAACAGTAGGACTGTAAGCTCCTTGAGGGCAGGGATCATGTTTATTAACTCCATTGTTCTCTCCGAAGCGCTTAGTCCAGTGCTCTGCACACGGTAGACTGTCAGCTCCTTGAGGGCAGGGATTCTGTCTACTAACTCCCTTGTTCCCTCTGAAGCATTTAGTCCAGGGCTCTGCATTCATTCATTCATTCAATCGTATTTATTGAGCGCTTACTGTGTGCAGAGCACTGGACTAAGCGCTTGGGAAGTACAAGTCGGCAACATACAGAGACGGTCCCTACCCAACAACGGGCTCACAGTCGAGCAGTCTAGAGAAGCAGCATGGCTCAGTGGAAAGAGCACTGGCTTTGGAGTCAGAGGTCATGGGTTCGAATTCCGGCTCGGCCAATTGTCAGCTGTATGACTTTGGTCAAGTCACTTAACTTCTCTGTGCCTCAGTTACCTCATCTGTGAAATGGGGATCAAGACTGTGAGCCCCCTGTGGGACAACCTGATCACCTTGTAACCTCCCCAGCGCTTACAACAGTGCTTGGCACATAGTAAGTGCTTAATAAATGCCATCATCATCATCATTATTATTATTATTATTATTAGAAGGGGGAGACAGACAACGAAACAAAAGTAAACCTATATTAAAGTCCTTTGCAAACTGAGTGGCCCGGAACACTGGTTTCTGAGTTGCTGAAGAGATAACACCACCATGCAGTAACACCCTGACTGTGAGCCCACTCTTGGGTAGGGACTGTCTCTATATGTTGCCAACTTGTGCTTCCCAAGCGCTCAGTACAGTGCTCTGCATACAGTAAGCGCTCAATAAATACGATTGATGATGATGATGATGATGATGTTCACCTTATATGTGGAAAACTAAAAAGGCATCACTACAAACAGTTTGCTTCACTCATCTGACGTTCAGCAGAGAGTTGGAACTGATAAAACTTAATCTGGAAGCGGGTGGAAGGGGTGGCTCTCACCTCTCCATACTTCCCTCTGCAAAGGGTAGACTGTCAGCTCCTTGAGGGTAGGGAGCGGTCCTACTAATTTGTTGGCCCTCTCTGCTGCATGTGGAGTCCCGCCTGCCAGCCACGTGGCCCCCACGGCCGTCCCGAGCCGCCCCCGCCCCTCCTCCAGCGGGGCAGACGGTACCTACCCTTCCCTGTGGGCCTCGCCCTTCTCCAGCTCCTGGATGACGCCCAGCAGCACTTTGATGGTCTCCTGGCTGGAGCTGATGAGGGTCTCCATGGTCTGCAGCTGGGCTTTCAGATCTCCCACCTCCGTGCCGGCCGGCGTCTCGGGCCCCGGGGACGAGCCGTGGGCCCCGAGCGGGCCGTGGACCGCAGAGGCCCGGGCCTCGGCCTGCGGCCCGCAGGTCCGCCCCCCGGCACCCGCCTCCGCCGCCCCGTTGACCTGCAGGGCAGGTGGGTCCTCTGGGGCCACGGTCCCCTCGCCCTCGGAGTCCGGCGAGCCGGGCCCGGGTGCCACCTCCGTCTCGAACAGCCTGGTAGCGGCCGGGGACTCGGAGGGGCCCAGGCCGGAGTCCGGGCCTCCTCCGGTCGTGTCAGGCCCAGCCCGAAGGTCGGCCACGGGCCCGGGCGGCGGAGAGATGAGGGCCGCCGTCCGCCGTCCCCCGGCCCTCTTGTCGCGCACGTCCAGCAAGAAGCCGAGGGCAGGGCCCCGGAACGGGGCAGCCGCGGCCCCCTGTCCACCACCGGCCTTCTTGCGGTCAAGGGGGAAGGTCTGATAGCCGACGCGTAGGTCCGGGGAGGTCTGGACGCCGGTGCTGCGGGTGACGTTGGGGATGGCCCGGCGGGCTGGCACGGTCAGGTACTTGCGGTAGGCCACTCTCGGGGCCGCGGGTCGATCCTCCCGGCGTCCGGCCGGCCCCTCGTCCCCCTCCGGGGGCCGGCGGCCCGGGGGTCGGGCCTGGTGAGCCCCCAGCTGCTCGCTCTGGGCCTCGCAGATGTCCTTGAAGCGCACCTGTAGGGCCTTGTTCCTCTTCTTCACCTGGCGGCCGGCGTCCAGCGTGTACTTCATGTCCAGGGCGAGGCCCGCCCCCGGCTCGCCGTCGCTGCTGTCCGAGGCCGGGAGCAGGCGGGGGCCCGGGCCCCGGCTCACCATGGTTCCTGCGGGCAAACACCACCAGAAGCCTCGTTAGCCACCGTCAGGACCAGGGCCCTAATGGTAATAATCATTATGGTATCTGTTAAGCACCTACTATGTGGCAGACACTGTGGTGGGGATACAGGCAACACTGTCCCACATGGGGCTCTCCGTCTCAATCCCCATTTTTACAGATGAGGTAACCGAGGCCCAGAAAAGTGAAGCCACTTGCCCAAGGTCACACAGCAGACAAGTAGCCAGGGCTGGATTAGAACCCATGACCTTCTGACTCCTAGGCCCGTTCTGTATCTACTCCTTCTGGGGCTTGGGGGATGGTCAAAGCCTTATCGAAGGCACATCTTCTCTAAGAAGCCTTCCCTAAGCCCTCCTTTCCTCTTCTCCCACTCCTTTCATTCATTCAATTGTATTTATTGAGCCCTTACTGTGTGCACAGCACTGTACTAAGCGCTTGGGAAGTCCAAGTTGGCAACATCTAGAGACGGTCCCTACCCAACAGTGGGCTCACAGTCTAGAAGGGAGAGACAGAGAACAAAACAAAACATGTTAACAAAATAAAATAAATAGAATAAATATTTACAAATAAAATAATAATCATCATAATAATTTCCGTGTCACCCTGACTTGCTCCTTTTATTCATCCCCGCTCCCAGCGTTTGTGTCCATATCTGTCATTTATTTATTTCTATTAATGTCAGTCTCTCCCTCTAGACTGTAAGCTTGATGTGAGCAGGGAATGTGTCTGTTTACTGTTGTATTGTACTCTCCCAAGTGCCCAGTGCTTAGAACAGTGCTTTGCAAATAGTAAGCACTTAATAAATGCCATAATTATTATTATTACAGTGCTCTGCACACAGTATCATTCAATAAATATGAGTGAATGAATGAATGAATGAATGAATGAATGAATGAATGAATGAAAGGACCCTGGGTCCAGGGGGATGGGGGTGGTTGGAGAAGTGGGGCCAGTGAGGATACTTGCAGTGTGCGCCTCTGATTGGGCACTGTCCTTTTAATAATGATAATAATAATGGCATTTATTAAGCGCTTACTATGTGCAAAGCACTGTTCTAAGGGCTGGGGAGGCTACAAGGTGATCAGGTTGTCCCGCGGGGGACTCACATTCTTAATCCCTATTTTACAGATGAGGGAACTGAGGCTCAGAGAGGTGAAGTGACTTGCCCAAAGTCACACAGCTGATAATTGGTGGAGCCGAGATTTGAACCCTTGACCTCTGACTCCAAAGCCCGGGCTCTTTCCACTGAGCCATGCTGCTTCTCTATTGGCAGCTGAGGCCTGAGCGCTGGGGACAGTTGGGCCCCTTATAGTAATAAAATAATAGTGATGATGGTATTTGTAGGGTGCTTACTATGTGTTAAGCACTGTTTTAAGCACTGGGATAGCTATAAGCTAATCTGGTTGGACATAGTCCTGGTCCCACATGGGGTTCACAGTCTTCATCCCCATTTTACAGATGAGGGAACTGAGGACCAGAGAAGCGAAGTGATTTGCCCCAGGTCAGTGGCAGAGCCGGGATTAGAACCCAGGTCCTACTGACTCTCAGGCCTGGGCTCTATCCATTAGACCATGTTGCTTTCCTTATTGTATCCCAGGGAGATTCAACGACTCGCCCAAGGTCGCCCACCAGATTGGTGGTGGCAGACCTGGGATATTAAGCTACTGGGAGAAGCAGCATGGCTCAGTGGAAAGAGCCTGGGCTTTGGAGTCAGAGGTCAGGGGTTCAAATCCTGGCTCCGCCACTTGTCAGCTGTGTGACTTTGGGTAAATCACTTAACTTCTCTGGGCCTCAGTTACCTCATCTGTAAAATGGGGATTAATACTGTGAGCCCACCGTCGGACAACCTGATCACCTTGTAACCTCCCCAGCGCCTAGAACAGTGCTTTGCATTCATTCATTCAATCGTATTTATTGAGCGCTTACTGTGTGCAGAGCACTGTACTAAGCGCTTGGGAAGTACAAGTTGGCAACATATAGTAAGTGCTTAATAAATGCCATTATTATTATTATCATTATTATATTAAGACTGTAAGCCCCATTCAGGACAGGGACTGTGTCCAATCCAATTTCCTCATATTCACCCCAGTGCTTAGTGCAGTCCCCCCCTCCCCCTCCCCGCCTTACCTCCTTCCCCTCCCCACAGCACCTGTATATATGTATATATGTTTGTACGTATTTATTACTCTATTTATTTATTACTCTATTTATTTTATTTGTACCTATTTATTCTATTTATTTTATTTTGCTAATATGGTTTGTTTTAATATGTTGTCATTTTGTTCTCTGTCTCCCCCTTCTAGACTGTGAGCCCACTGTTGGGTAGGGACCGTCTCTATATGTTGCCAACTTGTACTTCCCAAGCGCTTAGTACAGTGCTCTGCCCACAGTAAGCGCTCAATAAATACGATTGAATGCTTGAATGAATGGCACATGATGATGATGATGGCATTTGTTAAGCGCTTACTATGTGCACTGTTCTAAGCGCTGGGGATACAAGGTTGTCCCACGTGGGGCTCACAGTCTTCATCCCCATTTTACAGGTGAGGGAACTGAGGCACAGAGAAGTTAAGTCACTTGCCCAAAGTCACACAGCTTACAGTTGGCAGAGTGGGATATCGAGCGCTTAAGAAATACCCCAATTATTATTATTATTATGAGAACCAGGCCCTCTCAATGCCCCCACGCTGCCCAGTCCTGTCAGGCCCTTCCTCGGCAAAGGCTGAGAGCCGAGGATGCTTCTCAAATAGCAGAGCGAGTGACAAAACGCCGAATCTTAGTGCATGTTTCTCTTTAGACAGACATATTTTATTACATTCATCAGGGAAGCTAACGATGCTTCGTGTTCTGACTTCGGAGATTATCATTTCACACAGACTTCTCTGCCGGCCTTTAAATAGCAGGCAGTTCACCCAACGCAACTCGTCGTATCCCGGCATTACTCCCTTTCTGAGAATTCCGTGACCAAAACGTATTATCGGCTGGCAAGAAGAGAGTCGGTTTGGTGTTTTAGATTTATCGGCGGTTCTGATTTCCGGAGAAGCGTATGCCTCCTCCCCGTATGAGAAATTGAGACGTATTTTTCTAATTAGAGGAAGCCGTGCGGGCATAAGCAATCATAATGAATCTACTTAATCAATAGGATTGTATTGATGCAGTTGAAATTTGGGGAAATGTTTACCTCGTGTCGGCACGTGATCTCATTGACTTTTCAGAGCAAGGGAAGCCCTCGAGTTAATGCTGGAGGAGGGGGAGGAGAAATAAAAGTATTTTTGAGGGCATTTTGTGTGCAAGCAACACGCCTTCACTCTGGGAAATCAATAAGAAGCAGCGTGGCTCAGTGGGAAAGAGCACAGGCTTTGGATTCAGAGGTCATGGGTTCAAATCCCGGCCCCGCCACTTGTCAGCTGTGTGACTTTGGGCAAGTCACTTCACTTCTCTGGGCCTCAGTTCCCTCATCTGTAAAATGGGAATGAAGACTGTGAGCCCCACGTGGGACAACCTCATCACTTTGTATCCCCCCAGTGCTTAGAACAGTGCTTTGCACATAGTAAGCGCTTAATAAATGCCATCAAAAAAAAGAACCAATCAATCAATCAATCGTATTTATTGAGCGCTTACTGTGTGCAGAGCACTGTACTAAGCGCATGGGAAGTACAAGCTGACAACATAATGCAACTGTAGCAAAAATTAGATCCAGTCCCTGGCCCCTGAGAAGCTCACGATCTAAGGATAAGTGAGGAAGAGGGAATTCTTGGCAGAAATCATTATGGTATTCACAACATAGTACAGTGCTCTGCACATGCACTCAATCAATCAATCGCATTTATTGAGCGCTTACTGTGTGCAGAGCACTGTACTAAGCGCTTGGGAAGTACAAGTTGGCAACATAATGCAACTATAGCAAAAATTAGATCCAGTCCCTGGCCCCTGAGAAGCTCACGATCTAAGGATAAGTGAGGAAGAGGGAATTCTTGGCAGAAATCATTATGGTATTCACAACATAGTACAGTGCTCTGCACACGCACTCAATCAATCAATCATATTTATTGAGCGCTTACTATGTGCAGAGCACTGTACTAAGCGCACGGGAAGTACAAGCTGGCAACATAATGCAACTGTAGCAAAAATTAGATCCAGTCCCTGGCCCCTGAGAAACTCACGATCTAAGGATAAGTGAGGAAGAGGGAATTCTTGGCAGAAATCATTATGGTATTCACAACATAGTACAGTGCTCTGCACACGCACTCAAACAATCAATCAATCAATCGTATTTATTGAGCGCTTACTGTGTGCAGAGCACTGTACTAAGCGCATGGGAAGTACAAGCTGGCAACATAAGGCAACTGTAGCAAAAATTAGATCCAGTCCCTGGCCCCTGAGAAACTCATGATCTAGGGATAAGTGAGGAAGAGGGATCCTTAGCAGAAATCATTATGGTATTCACAACATAGTACAGTGCTCTGCACATGCACTCAATCAATCAATCGCATTTATTGAGCGCTTACTGTGTGCAGAGCACTGTACTAAGCGCTTGGGAAGTACAAGTCGGCAACACATAGAGACAGTCCCTACCCAACAGCGGGCTCACAGTCTAGAAACAACTGAGAGAGGAGGGAGGGGAGAGGAAAAAGGAGGGGATGGGAGAAATCAATCCATCAGTCAGTCATTTGATTGAGTTAATGGTCTTTTTTGAGCCCTTACGGTGTGCAGAGCACTGTACTAAGCACATGGGAGAGTACTGGGTAACAGAATTGGTAGACAGGTTCTCTGCTCATCAGGAGTTCACAGACTAGAGGGAGAGACAGTCATTAAAATAAATGCTGGATATGGGATATAAGTGCTGTGGCGGTCATGGTTTAGTGGAAAGAGCATGGGCTCAGAAGTCAGAGGTCATGGGTTCTAATCCTGGCTGTGTGACTTTGGGCAAGTCACTTAACTTCTCTGTGCCTCAGTTACCTCATCTGTAAAATGGGGATTAAGACTGTGAGCCCCACGTGGGACCACCTGATTACCTTGGAGGCAGAGGTCATGGGTTCAAATCCCGGCTCTGCCGCTTGTCAGCTGGATGACTTTGGGCAAGTCACTTAACTTCTCTGGGCCTCAGTTACCTCATCTGTAAAATGGGGATGACAACTGTGAGCCCCACTTGAGACAACCTGATCTCCTTGTATCCTCCCCAGCGCTTAGAACAGTTCTTTGCACATAAAAGTACTTAACAAATGCCATCATTATTATTATCATTATTATTATTACCCCAGTGCTTAGAACAGTGCTTGCCACATAGTAAGCTCTTAACAAATACCATTATTATTATTACTACTTAATAAAGGGGATAAATGCAAGTGCAGGGGCAAAACATAATAATAATAATTGTGGTATTCGTTTTTGTATTTGTGATATTTATATTTGTATTTGGTATTGTATTTGTTAAGCGCTTACTATGTTCCAGTCACTGCTTTAAGCAGTCATTCATTCATTCGATCATATTTATTGAGCACTTACTGTGTGCAGAGCACTGTACTAAGCACTTGAGAAGTACAAGTTGGCAACATATAGAGACGGTCCCTACCCAACAGCGGGCTCATAGTGTAGAAGTGGGAGACAGACAACAAAACAAAACATATGGACAGGTGTCAAGTCATCAGAATAAATAGAAATAAAGCTCTATGCACATCATTAACAAAATAAATAGAATAGTAAATATGTACAAGTAAAATAAATAGAGTAATAAATCTGTACAAACATATATACAGGGGCTGTGGGGAGGGGAAGGAGATAGGGTGGGAGGGATGGGGAGGAGGAGAGGAAAAAGCACTGGGGTAGATATAAGCTAATCAATTTGACACACATCCCTGTCCCACATGGGATTCACAGTCTTAATCCTCATGAAGTAGCTAAGGCCCAGAGAAGTGAAATGACTTGCCCAAGGTCACACAGCAGACAAGTGGCGGAGCCAGGATTAGAACCCATGACATTCTGACTCCCGGCCTGGGCTCTTGCCAGTAGGCCTCCCTGCTGGGAAATTGTTCTGTAAATAATAATAATAAGGATGTTTTTTGTTAAGCGTTTACTATGTGCAAAGCACTATTCTAAGCGCTGGGGTCTATACAGGTTAATTAGGTTGTCCCATGTGGGGCTTCGAGTCTTAATCCCCGTTTTACAGATGAGGTAACTGAGGCACAGAAGTGAAGTGACTTTCATTCATTCATTCAATCCTATTTATTGAGCGCTTACTGTGTGCAGAGCACTGCACTAAGCGCTTGGGAAGGACAAGTTGGCAACATATAGAGAGGGTCCCTACCCAACAGCGGGCTCACAGTCTAGAAGGGGGAGACAGAGAACAAAACAAAACATAGTAACAAAATAAAATAAATAGAATAAATATGTACAAATAAAATAAATAGAGTAATAAATACATACAAACATATACATATATACAGATGCTGTGGGGAGGGGAAGAAGGTAAGGTGGAGGGGATGGGGACGGGGAGAGGAAGGAGGGGGCTCAGTCACAGCTGACAAGTGGCGGAGGCAGGATTAGAACCCACAACTTCAGACTCCCAAGTCTTGCCACTAAGCCACACTGCTTCCCTTCTACGCCACGCTGCTTCCCCTGCCATGGAAAAGCTGAGTGAGGAAAGGTAAAGTGAGGAAACCACCCAAACATGACCTAAAAGGTTGGGATCCAGATGAAAACAAGAAGAGCACCAGGCCCTGGGGCCAGAGGAGCAGAAGGTGGGGCTTTCAGCCCAGACAATGTTAGAGACAGGCCATTTGACTCAGTGCTGATTGTAACCGCATTTATGGATTTTCCTGGGGGCGGGGAGATATAAATCTTCTCTAGAAGACCTTTTTGTAAGGTGTTTTTTTTTTTTCCCCCAACATTTGGCAGTGGAGCAGGTTTTGGGTCTGAAATTCTGAGGAAAATGGAATCAGCGTGAGTTTGTAGCAGCTGTTGCTGGCGATCAGATCGACTCACCTCACACATTAAATTATGCAGTGTGGGAAAGGGCTGCTGGTGGGAGGCTGGTCTGCCCATCATCATCATCAATCGTATTTATTGAGCGCTTACTGTGTGTAGAGCACTGTACTAAGCGCTTGGGAAGTACAAGTTGGCAATATATAGAGACAGCCCACCTCTCCGGCTACTGCCCCTTTTGGGGTCCCGCCTGCTGCTGGGATCCTGCCCACCCCTGGGAGTCCTAGGTGCCCCTCGGGGTCCTGTCTCACCCTTGGACTCTTGACCCCTGTCAGGGTCTTGCCCATCTCTGGGAGCCTTGGCTGGGTAAGGCCTTCGTTGTGTAATAATAATAATGATGGCATTTATTAAGCGCTTACTATGTGCAAAGCACCATTCTAAGCGCCGGGGAGGTTACATGGTGATCAGGTTGTCCCACGGGGGGCTCACCGTCTTCATCCCCATTTTACAGATGCGGGAACTGAGGCCCAGAGAGGTGAAGTGACTCGCCCAAAGTCACACACCTGACAATTGGTGGAGCCGGGATTTGAACCCATGACCTCTGACTCCAAAGCCCGTGCTCTTTTCCGCTGAGCCACGCTGCTTCTGTGTAAGTGGCCCCACAGTTGCTTGGGGTTAGGATCTAGCTTTCTTGGCTGCCAAAGCAAGAAAAAGGAGCTTTTGAGGTGGCTTGGGCATCGGTCTGGACTTTCATTCATCCAATCAGCTACCAAAGCAAGAAAAAGGAGCTTTTGAGGTGGCTTGGGCATCGGTCTGGACTTTCATTCATCCATTCATCCAATCATATTTATTGAAGCGCTAACTGTATGCAAAGCACTGTACAAAGGGCTTTCGAGAGTAAGATAGAACAATAAACGGACACATTCCCTGCCCACGATGAGCTTACAGTCTAGAGGGGGAGAAAGGCATTAATATAAATAAATCAAGGACAGATATGGACACAAATGCTGTGGGGCTGGGAAGAGGGATGATTTAAGGTGACTCGGGAGTGGGAGAAGAGGAAAGGAGAGGCTTTGTCAGGGAAGGCCTCTTGGAGGAGGAGGGCCTTCAGTAAGGCTTTGAAGCCGGGGAGGATTCATTCATTCATTCAATCGTATTTATTGAGCGCTTACTGTGTACAGAGAACTGTACTAAGCGCTTGGGAAGTACAAGTTGGCAACATATAGAGACGGTCCCTACCCAACAGCAGGCTCACAGTCTAGAAGACACATATCTGACACGGTCACATATCTGACAGATGATCACTCTCCCTGCCTTCAAAGCCTTTATTATTCATTCAATCGTATTTACTGAGCGCTTACCGTGTGCAGAGCACTGTACTACCCACTTGGGAGAGTATAGTACAACACTAAACAAACATATTTGCTGCTCACACCGTGCTGACAGTCCGGTCTTATTAAAAGAACGTCTCCTCCAAGAGGCCTCCCCGCAATTAAGTGCTCATTTCGTCTTCCCCCGCTCCCTTCTACATCGCCCTTAATAATAATGATGGTATTTGTTAAGCGCTTACTATGTGCAAAGCACTGTTCTAAGCGCTGGGGGGGGGATACAGGATTTGAAGAGGGAGGGCTTTCCAGGCCAGAGGCAGGACGGGGGCGAGAGGTTGGCGGCGGAGATCGAGGTACAGTTAGAAGGTTGGCATTAGAGGGGTGAAGTGTGTGGGCTGGGTTGAGTAGCGAGGTGAGGTAGAAAGGGGCAAAGTGACTGAATGATTTAAAACTGATAGTGAAGAGTTTTTGACTTCCCTTCTACCTGGTTCCTCGTTTGGGTTCCAGCTGGGACTTCTCCCTCTTTTTTTTTTCCTATAGTATTTGTTAAAAGCCCTGAGTGGGCAGGGATTGTCTCTCTTTATTCCTGAATTGTACTTTCCAAGCACTTAGTACAGTGCTCTGCACACAGTGTGTTCAATAAATCCGATTGAATGAATGTCAGTTGCCTACCATGTGTCAAAAATTGTTCTAAACACATTCTAAGTTAAGTAGAAGAGAAGCAGCCTGGCCAAGTGGATAGAGTTCGGGCCTGGGAATCAGAAGGACCCGGGTTCTAATCCCAGCTCTGCCACTTGTCTGCCTGGGGAAGTTGCTTCACTTCTCTGGGCCTCAGTTACCTCATCTGTAAAATGGGGATTAAGACTGTGAGCCCCATGTGAGAGTGGGACTGTGTCCAACCTGATTAGGGTCCAGCTTTCTTGGCTGCCTAAGCAAGAATAAAGGAGCTTTAGAGGCAGAACACTTAGCACATAGTAAATGCTTAGCAAATATCATTTATAAAAGCAAAACACAAAAAGATTGGACACAGTCCCTGTCTCCTGTGGGGCTCACAATGTAAGTAGGAGGGACAGAGGGTATTTAAAACCCATTTTACAGGTGAGGAAATTGAGGCCCAGAGAAATGAAGTGACTTGCCCAAGGTCACATAGCAAGCAATTGGCAGCTCAATTGACAGAGTCAGAATTAGAACTCAGGCCCATGTTCTTTCCCCTCAGCCACGCTGCTCTCCCTGTTTGCCTGGTTCCTCATTTGACCAGGAAGGGAAATACAACACAGCACAGAGAAACAGCACAGCATAGTGAAGAGAGATTGGGCCTGGGAGTCTGAGGACTTCCGTTCTAATAATAATAATAATAATAATAATAATAATAATAATAATAATGATAATCCCTACTGAGAGCTCACCTCCTCCAGGAGGCCTTCCCAGACTGAGCCCCCCTTTCCTCTCCCCCTCCTTCCCCTCTCCATCCCCCCGGCCTTGCCTCCTTCCCTTCCCCACAGCACCTGTATATATGTATATATGTTTGTACGTATGTGTTACTCTATTTATTTTACTTGTACATATCTATTCTATTTATTTTATTTTGTTAATATGTTTGCTTTTGTTGTCTGTCTCCCCCTTCTAGACTGTGAGCCCACTGTTGGGTAGGGACCATCTCTATATGTTGCCAACTTGTACTTCCCAAGCGCTTAGTACAGTGCTGTGCACACAGTAAGCGCTCAATAAACATGATTGATTGATTGATTAATAATAATAATAATAATAATTGCATTTATTAAGCGCTTACTATGTGCAAAGCACTGTTCTAAGCACTGGTCTTGGTTCCGCCACAGGTCTGCTGTGTGACCGTGACCAAGTCAATTCGCTGGACCTCAGTTTCCTCCTATGTAGAACAAAGGTTTAAGTCCTGTCCTCCCCCTCTCTAGTTATGAGCTCCGTATGGGACAGGGACTGTGTCCAACCTGATTAGCTTGTATTTGCCGCAGTGCTTAGTGTAGTGGCTGACGCATCGTAAGTGCTTAACAAATGCCACGGTTATTATTATGAATATTAATTTACAAGAAAGGGCTGCTTGGAAAGTGAGTGTAAGGAGGGTTTCTTCAAAAATAGACAGTCTAGACTGTGAGCCCATTCTAGACTGTGAGCCCACTGTTGGGTAGGGACCGTCTCTATATGTTGCCAACTTGTACTTCCCAAGCGCTTAGTACAGTGCTCTGCACACAGTAAGCGCTCAATAAATGCGATGGAATGAATGAATGAAAAATAGGTTGAAATGAACCCACCAGACCTCAGCCTTTCCTCTCTTCAAAGCCCACCAGCCCTAGCTTCTTCCTCAGGAGTCAGTCAATCAATCAATCGTATTTATTGAGCGCTTAGTGTTTGCAGAGCACTGTACTAAGCGCTTGGGAAGTACAAGTTGGCAACATATAGAGACAGTCCCTACCCAACAGTGGGCTCACAGTCTAAAAGGGGAACCTCCAGTAGTTGCCCATTCCCCTCCACATCAAACACAAACTCCTCACCGTCAGCTTTATCCCCTTGCCTCGAACCCAGGACTGCGTTCTATCCACTACTCCATGCCGCTGCAAGTCAGGACCCTGCCTCTCCCAAGTGTAGCAACTTCTTTTTGGCTGCCACCCGCAGTTCTCAGGGCCCTCCCACTCACTCACTCACAACATAGTTGCTTTCTGTTGGTCTCCACCCTTACCTGGTGGTGCCTTCCCATTCTTACCAATCAATCACTCAATCAATCGTATTTATTGAGCGCTTACTGTGTGCAGAGAACTGTACTAAGCGCTTGGGAAGTACAAGTCGGCAACACATAGAGACAGTCCCTACCCAACAGCAGGCTCACAGTCTAGAAGGGGAAGACAGAGAACAAAACCAAACATACTAACAAAATAAAATAAATAGAATAGATATGTACAAGTAAGATAAATAAATAGAGTAATAAATATGTACAAACATATATGCATATATACATATTATTCATCCATTCAATCATATTTATTGAGCACCTACTGTGTGCAGAGCACTGTACCAAGTGCTTGGAAAGTACAATTTGGCCAACAAATAGAGACAACCCCTACCCAACAACGGGCTCAAAGTCTAGAAGCGGGGGAGACAGACAACAAAACAAAACAAGTAATAATAATAATAATGGCATTTATTAAGCGCTTACTATGTGCCAAGCACTGTTCTAAGCGCTGGGGAGGTTACAAGGTGATCAGGTTGTTCCACAGGGGGCTCACGGTCTTAATCCCCATATTACAGATGAGGTAACTGAGGCACAGAGAAGCTAAGTGACTTGCCCAAAGTCACACAGCTGACAAGTGGGCCGGGTTTTGAACCCGTGTCCTATGACTCCAAATCCCATGTTCTTTCCACTGAGCCACGCTGCTTCTCAGGCAAGCATCAATAGCATGGTGACTACCAGTTGGCCACCATCCTTGTCAGTCTGGACCCTCCCACTCACACAGTAGTGACTCCCAATTGGACACCACTCCCATCTCTCAGGACCCTCCCACTCACCAGGTCAGGGACCAGTATTTGTTAATTGCTTACTATGTCCCAGGCATTGTTCATTCATTCACTCACTCAATCGTATTTATTGAGCGCTTACTGTGTGCAGAGCACTGTACTAAGCGCTTGGGAAGTACAAGTTGGCAACAAACAGAGCCGGTCCCTAACCAACAAAGGGCTCACAGTCTAGAAGTGGGAGACAGGCAACAAAACAAAACATGTGGACATGTATCAAGTCGGATCCCTGCCTAAGATCTAAAGTTCCTGATTCCTTTCCTTGTTCATTCACTCAATCGTATTTATTGAGCGCTTACTGTGTGCAGAGCACTGTACTAAGCACTTGGAAAGTATGATAATGGTATTTGTTAAGCGCTTATTATGGGACAAGCACTCTTCTAAGTGTTGGGATAGATACAAAGTAATCAGGTTGTCCCACATGGGTAATAATAATCATAATAATTTTGGTATTTGTTAATTGTTTACTACGTCCCAGGCATTGTTGATGATAACGGTATTTGTTAAGCGCTTATTATGTGCCAAGCACTGTTCTAAGTGTTGGGATAGATGCAAAGTAATCAGGTTGTCCCACATGGGTAATAATAATCATAATAATTTTGGTATTTGTTAATTGCTTACTACATCCCAGGCATTGTTGATGATAATGGTATCCGTTAAGCGCTTATTATGTGCCAAGCACTGTTCTAAGTGTTGGGATAGATACAAAGTAATCAGGTTGCCCCACACGGGTAATAATAATCATTATAATTTTGGTTTTTGTTAATTGCTTACTAAGTCCCAGGCATTGTTGATGATAATGGTATTTGTTTAGCGCTTATTATGTGCCAAGCACTGTTCTAAGTGTTGGGATAGATACAAAGTAATCAGGTTGTCCCACACGGGTAATAATAATCATAATAATTTTGGTATTTGTTAATTGCTTACTACGTCCCAGGCATTGTTGATGATAATGGTATTTGTTAAGCGCTTATTATGTGCCACGCACTGTTCTAAGTGTTGAGATAGATACAAAGTAATCAGGTTTTCCCACACGGGTAATAATAATCATAATAATTTTGGTATTTGTTAATTGCTTACTACGTCCCAGGCATTGTTCATTCATTCACTCACTCAATCGTACTTATTGAGCACTTACTGTGTGCAGAGCACTATACTAAGTGCTTGGGAAGTTCAAGTTGGCAACATACAGAGACGGTCCCTACCCAACAATGGGCTCACAGTCTAGAAGGGGGAGACAGCCAACAAAACAAAACGTGGACATGTGTCAAGTTGGATCCCTGCCTAAGATCTAAAGTTCCTGATTCCTTTCCTTGTTCATTCACTCAGTCGTATTTATTGAGCGCTTACTGTGTGCAGAGCACTGTACTAAGCGCTTGGGAAGTATGATAATGGTATTTGTTAAGCGCTTATTATGGGCCAAGCACTCTTCTAAGTGTTGGGATAGACATACAAAGTAATCAGGTTGTCCCACACAGGTAATAATAATCATAATAATTTTGGTATTTGTTAATTGCTTACTACGTCCCAGGCATTGTTGATGATAATGGTATTTGTTAAGCACTTATTATGTGCCACACACTGTTCTAAGTGTTGAGATAGATACAAAGTAATCAGGTTTTCCCACACGGGTAATAATAATCATAATAATTTTGGTATTTGTTAATTGCTTACTACGTCCCAGGCATTGTTGATGATAATGGTATTTGTTAAGCGCTTATTATGTGCCAAGCACTGCTCTAAGTGTTGGGATAGATACAAAGTAATCAGGTTGTCCCACATGGGTAATAATAATCATAATAATTTTGGTATTTGTTAATTGGTTACTATGTCCCAGGCACTGTTGATGATAATGGTATTTGTTAAGTGCTTATTATGTGCCAAGCACTGTTCTAAGTGTTGGGATAGATACAAAGTAATCAGATTGTCCCACATGGGGCTCACAGTCTTAATCCCTATTTTAAAGATGAGGAAATGGAGGAACAGAGAAGTGAAGTGTCTTGCCCAAGGCCACACAGAGAAGGGGCAGGTTCTCTGACTCACAAACCCACGCTCTTTCCGCTTTCTTTCACCATGCCACACTGCTTCTCTGTTCTGTATGCAGTTCACCTTCACAAAATTCGAATGAAGGAGTGAATTAAGGAACGGATGATGTATTGAGCCCAGCTTTTTTATGGTATTTGTTAACCGCTTATTATGTGCCAAACACTGTATTAAGCGCTGGGGAGATACAAGCCAACTGGTTTGGACACAGTCCATGTCCCAAATGTGGCCTACAGTCTTCATCCCCAATTTACGGATGAGGCAACTGAGGCCCAGAGAGGTGAAGTCACTTGCCCAAGGTCACACAGAAGACATTTGGAGCTAGGATTAGAACCCAGGTCCTCTGACCCCCCAGGCCCGTGCTCTATCCATTAGGCCACGCTGCTCGCCTTCCAGGTTTCAGTGGCAAGAGCCTGGGCTTTGGAATCAGAGGTCATGGGTTCAAATCCCAGCTCTGCCAACTGTCAGCTGTGTGACTTTGGGCAAGTCAACTAACTTTTCTGGGCCTCAGTTACCTCATCTGTAAAATGGGGATTAAAACTGTGAGCTCCCCTGTGGGGCAAACTGATCACCTTGTAACTTCCCCAGCGCTTAGCTTTGCACATAGTAAGCGCTTAACAAATACGATCATTATTATTATTATTATTATTTGATTGTTCCACATCTGGCATGGGGAAAAAGTCAGCCACTCCCTCCCCCTGAACAAGCTGGGCAGCCACGCTTCTCCAGGGCCATTTCCCAGAGATCTAAAGGTAATCATCGTCGTCCCTAAAAGAGTAGTAACATTTACTTTCATGTCTTCTTGTTGTGCATTAACTTTGCATTCTGTTCATTTTACGACTGGCTTTATTGGGCAAAAATTACCCTTCACAAATGAAAGCACTCTGTTCTTCAGGGCTCAGAGCGATGATGGGAATTTTTAAATTTGTTTGCCAGCTTAATTTCTTTGAATCTATTGCCATTTATTCTCCTCTGCAGAGGTCAGTGATTAAAGGGACTATAGAGCAGGTTGTAGCTGGGAATCCTAGAATTAGCCGGTGAATTGAAAACGGACGCCCAAGAACGTTCCTGTGTCAGTGTCTACAGCTTGTCCACTGTTGGGTAGGGACCGTCTCTATATGTTGCCAACTTGTACTTCCCAAGCGCTTAGTACAGTGCTCTGCACACAGTAAGCGCTCAATAAATACGATTGAATGAATGAATAGTAAAACGGGAGGTGGGAACAGTGGAAACAGCTCGGGACTGGGAGCTGGGGGACTTGAATTCCAGTCATTCATTCATTCTTTCATTCAATCGTATTTATTGAGCGCTTACTGTGTGCAGAGCACTGTACTATGGAGTAAGAGGTCATGGGTTCAAATCCTGCTCTGCCACTTGTCAGCTGTGTGACTTTGGGCAAGTCACTTCACTTCTCTGTGGCTCAGTTACCTCATCTGTAAAATGGGGATTAAAACTGTGAGCCCCCCGTGGGGCAACCTGATCACCTTGTAACCTCCCCAGTGCTTAGAACAGTGCTTTGCATATAGTAAGCGCTTAACAAATACCATCATTATTATTACTATTATTATTATTATTATTCTCTGTGTCTCAGTTACCTCATCTGTAAAATGGGGCTGAAGACTGTGAGGCCCCCGTGGGACAACCTGATCACCTTGTAACCTCCCCAGTACTTAGAACAGTGCTTTGCACATAGTAAGCGCTTAATAAATGCCATCATTATTATTACTACATGCTTGGAAAGTACAATTCAGCAACAAATAGAGACAATTCCTGCCCACATCGGGCTCACAGTCAAGAAGAGGGGAGACAGACATGAAAACAAGTAAACGGGCATTAATAGCATCAATATAAATAAATGGAATAATAAATAAATATACATCATTAATATAAATTCATTCATTCAATCGTATTTATTGAGCACTTACTGTGTGCAGAGCACTGTACTAAGCACTTGGGAAGTACAAGTTGGCAACATATAGAGACGGTCCCTACCCAACAGTGGGCTCACAGTCTAGAAATAAATAAATAGCCGCCACTTGCCTACTGTATAAACTTGACGCTTGTGGGAAGCAATGTGGCCTAGTGGATGGGGAAGGAGCGTGGCTCAGTGGAAAGAGCACGGGCTTTGGAGTCAGGGGTTCGAATACTGGCTCCGCCAATTGTCAACAGTGTGGCTTTGGACAAGTCACTTAACTTCTCTGTGCCTCAGTTCCCTCATCTGTAAAATGGGGATAGACTGTGAGCCCCCCATAAGACAACCTGGTCACATTGTAATCTCCCCAGTGCTTAGAACAGTGCTTTGCACGTAGTAAGTGCTTAATAAATGCCATCATTATTATTATTATTATTATAGAGAACAGGTCTGAGAGTCAGAAGGATGTGGGTTTTAATGCCAACTCTGCCACATGTCTGCCTTGTGACCTTGGGCTAGTCACTTCATTTCTCTGTGCCTCAGTTACCTCTACTGCAAAATGGGAATTAAAACTATGAGCCCCACGTGGGACAGGGACTGTATCCAACCTGATTACCTTCCTCTACCTCAGTGCTTGGCACATTGTAAAAGCTTAAAATACCACTATTATTATTATTATTATTATTATTATTATTATTATTATTATGTCTGCCTTGTGACCTCGGGCTAGTCACTTCACTTCTCTGTGTCTCAGTTACCTCAACTGCAAAATGGGAATTAAAACTATGAGCCCCACGTGGGACAGGGACTGTATCCGACCTGATTACCTTTCTCTACCTCAGTGCTTGGCACATTGTAAATGCTTAAAATACCACTATTATTATTATTATTATTAATATTATTATTATTATTATTATTATTATTATTATTATTATTATTATTATTATTATTATTATGTCTGCCTTGTGACCTCAAGCTAGTCACTTCATTTCTCTGTGCCTCAGTTACCTCAACTGCAAAATGGGAATTAAAACTATGAGCCCCACGTGGGACAGGGACTGTATCCAACCTGATTACCTTTCTCTACCTCAGTGCTTGGCACATTGTAAAAGCTTAAAATACCACAATTATTATTATTATTATTATTATTATTGCTATTATTTCTGCTTGGTGACCTCGGGCTAGTCACTTCATTTCTCTGTGTCTGAGTTACCTCAACTGCAAAATGGGGGTTAAAA
Organism: Tachyglossus aculeatus; assembly: GCF_015852505.1. Classification (NCBI taxonomy): domain Eukaryota; kingdom Metazoa; phylum Chordata; class Mammalia; order Monotremata; family Tachyglossidae; genus Tachyglossus; species Tachyglossus aculeatus. The sequence goes on from NC_052068.1 coordinate 2,186,096, forward strand.
CTGTGAGCCCCACGTGGGACAACCTGACTACCTTCTATCTACCTCAGCTCTTAAAACGGTGCTTGGCACCTAGTAAGCGCTTAACAAATATTGCTATTATCATTATTATCATCGTCTACCCCAGCGCTTAGTACAGTGCCTGGTACATAGTAAGCAATTAACAAATACAATTAAAAGACAAAGAAACATCGCCCAAGGTCACGCGGCAGTCAGGGGGCTGTGCTGGAAGTGAACCGTGAGCCAGAGAACTGGAATTAGCCAGTCAGGACCATGGGAGGTTTAATCAGGGAAAATCAGGGGATAAAAAAATGAAAAATCTTTGAGGATTGATCTGTGCATCTTATAAGTATATCTCAGTGGTTAATAATAATAATAATTATTATTATGGTTAATAATTTAATAATGCTGGTGATACTCATTAAAAAGCAAGACGTGGAATCCATTAAAAACTTATTCTCTGCCAGATGCTGTGCAAGGAAAACCCAGGGATCCATGACAGATCTGGGACTGGAATCCAGACTCATGTCTCCCAGTGCCACAATGCTCCAGGATAATAATAATAACAACAATGATAATAATAATAATAATAATAATGGTATTTGTGAATAATGCTAATAATGGCATTTGTTAAGCGCTTACTATGTGCTATGCACTGTTCTAAGTACTGGGGGGGTGCAACTTAATCAGGTTGTCCCACATAGGGCTCAGAGTCTTAATCCCCATTTTACAGATGAGGTAACTGAAGCACAGAGAAGTGAAGTGACTTGCCCAAAGTCACACAGCTGACAAGTGGCGGAGCCGGGATTAGAACCCACGACCTCCGACTCCCAAGCCCGGGCTCTCTCCACTAAGCCACGCCACTTAACAGAGAAGCAGCGTGACTCAGTGGAAAGAGCCCGGGCTTGGGAGTCGGAGGTCGTGGGTTCTAATCCCGGCTCTGCTACTTGTCAGCTGTGTGACATTGGGCAAGTCACTTAACTTCTCTATGCTTCAGTTCCCTCATCTGCAAAATGGGGATTAAGACAGTGAGCCCCACGTGGGACAACCTGATTGCCTTGTATCAACTCCAGCGCTTAGAACAGTGTTTTGCACATAGTAAGCACTTAACAAATATCATAATTACTATTATTATTATTATTAAGCATTTACTAAGGCACTGTTCTAGACTGTGAGCCCGTTGTGGGTAGGGATTTCCCTATTTATTACTGAATTGTACTTCCCAAGCGCTTAGTACCATACTCTGCGCACAGTAAGTGCTCAATAAATACTATTGAATGAATAAACACTGGGATGGATACAAGCAAATCGGGTTGAACACAGTCCCTGTCCCATGTGGGGCTCACAGTCTCAATCCCCATTTTACAGGTGAGGGAACTGAGGCCCAGAGAAGTGAAGTGACTTGCCCAAGGTCACACAGCAGAAAAGTGGCAGAGCTGGGATTAGAACCCATAGAGAAGCAGCATGGCTTAGTGGAAAGAGCACGGGCTTGGGAATCAGAGCTCGTGGGTTCTAATCCCGGCTAATAATATTAATGATGGTATTTGTTAAGCGTTTATTATGTACAAAGCACTGTTCTAAGCACTGGGGTAGATACAAGGTAATCAGGTTGTCCCACGTGGGGCTCACAGTCTCATTCTCAATCACAGTCTCGGTCTCAATGTGTTTAGGCACATACATTCTCTGCCCATAACAAGCTTGCAGTCTAGAAGGGAAGACAGATGAGGCCTCTGAGGTAAATGGAGTTAAATGACTTGTGCAAGGTAATAACAACAATAGTAATAATAATTGTAGCACTTGTTAAGCACATACTCTGTGGGAGCTTGTGGTGGGCAGGGAATATGTCTACCGACTCTTTAAAATTATTCTTTCCCAAGTGCTTAGTACAGTGCTCTGTACCCCGTAAGTGCTCAATAAATAATTATAATAATAATAATGATGGTATTTGTTAGCGCTTACTATGTGCCAAGCACTGTTCTAAGCACTAGGGTAGATACAAGGAAATTAGGTTGTCCCGCATGGGGCTCACAGTCTAGATCCCCATTTTACAGATGAGGTAACTGAGGCACAGAAAAGTGAAGTGGCTTGCCCAGGGTCACATAGCAGACGAGTAGTGAACCCACATCCTTTGACTCCAGTGCCTGTGCACTGGAGCGTCACTGCTTCTTAAAATATGACTGATTCATCAGTTAATGTGATGGATTGATTGATTGATTCATTTGTATTTATTGAGCACTTTCTCTGTACAAAGCACTGTACTAAACTCTTGAGCACCAAACTAAGCGCTTGATGGAAGTACTGTACTAAGGACTGGAGTAGATTCAAATTAATTAGGCCAGATAGTGTCCCTGTCCCACGGGAGGTTTCACAATCTAAGTCGGAGGGAGAACCAGTATTGTTCTCTGGACTGTAATCGAGTTCATTCATTCATTCAGTTGTATTTATTGAGTGCTTACTGTGTGCAGAGCACTGGACTAAGCGCTTGGGAAGTACAAATTGGCAACATATAGAGACAGTCCCTACCCAACAGTGGGCTCACAGTCTAGAAGCTAGTTGTGGGCAGGGAGTGTGTCTGTTGATTGTTCTATTGTACTCTCCCAAATGCTTAGTACATTGATCTTCAATTCATAAGTGCTCAATTCCTTTCCATCCAAACTGTTACCACATTAATAGAGGCATTCATCCTATCCCACCTGGATTACTGTATCAGCTTCATTGCTGACCTCCCAGCCTCCTGTCTCTCCCCCATCAGGTCCATCTTTCACTTTACTGTCCGGACCGTTTTTCTACACAAACATTCAGGACATGTCACCCTGCTCCTCAGAAAATGCCCGTGGTTGCCCATCCATTTCCACATCAAACGAAAACTCCTCACCATTTGCTTTAAAGATGTCAATCACCTTGCCTCCTCCTCCTCCTCCTCCTCATCATCATCAATCGTATTTATTGAGCACTTACTGTGTGCGGATCACTGTACTAAGCGCTTGGGAAGTACAAGTTGGCAACATATAGAGACAGTCCCTACCCAACAGTGGGGTCACAGTCTAAAAGGGGGAGACAGAGAACAAAACCAAACATACTGACCAAATAAAATAAATAGAATAGATATGTACAAGTAAAATAAATAAATAAATAAATAAATATGTGCAAACATATATACATATATACAGGTGCTGTGGGGAGCCCGCACACTTTGCTTCTGTAGTGCTAACCTACTCACTGACCCTCGATAATAATAATGGTGGTATTTGTTAAGCGCTTACTATTTGCAAAGCACTTTTCTAAGCGCTGGATCTCAATCTCACCTGTCTTGCCGCCGACCCATGGCCCACATCCTGCCCCTGGCCCGGCACGCCGTCCCTCCTCAAATCCGATAGACAATAACTCTCCCCATCTTCAAAGCCTTATTGAAGATACATCTCCTCCAATCAATCAATCGTATTTATTGAGCGCTTACTGTGTGCAGAGCACTGTACTAAGCACTTGGGAAGTACAAGTTGGCAACATATAGAGACAGTCCCTACCCAACAGGCCTTCCCAGACTAAGCCCCACTTTTCCTCATCTCCCACTCCCTTCTGCGTCACCCTGTCTTGCTCCCCTTGGTTATCCCCCACCCCAGCCCCACCGCATTTGTGTACTTATCTGTCATTTTATTTATCTGTACTGATGCCTGTCTCCCCATCTGTAGACTCTAAGCTCGTTGTCAGCAGGGAATGTGACTGTTTATCGCCGTATCGTACTCTCCCAAAGACTTAGTGCAGTGGTCTGCACACAGTAAGCGCTCGATAACTGAATGAATAGATACGTTTGAACGAATGAATCTATGAATAAAGTATGGAATCCCCATTTTGCAGATGAGGCCCAGACAGGTGAAGTGACTTGCCTCAGGTCACACAGCAGGAAAGTGGTGGGGCTGGGATTAGAAACTGGAGCCTCCAACTCCCAGGCTTTTTCCACTAGGCTTCTCCACGTCACCCGGCAGGCAGAACAGAACAGGTAGAGAAGCAGAAGTGAGCATCCCGCGTGAGCTCTGGCCCGAACGTAGCCGTCTACTCCCCTTGACATCTCCTAGCTTTGAGAGAGACCTTTGTCTGTCCGCCGAGGCCGCCCTGACGCACGTTATTAGCCGTTAAACGCCGGTTCCCTCAGGAGAGACGTCCTAATGGGAGGTGTGCATTGCAGCTCCGCTGAAGGGCACGGATCTCTACCCTCCCAGACCCCACTGCAGTAACCTTTTGGCTCTCTTCCGACAGAGCCGAAGCTCACTGGGGCCGAATCCACCTTTAGGAGACGAAGCCACTGCATCCCGGGTGGGTTCATTCATTCATTCATTCAATTCATTCAATTGATTGATTGATTGATTCATTCATTCATTCGTATTTATTGAGCGCTTACTGTGTGCAGAGCACTGGACTAAGCACTTGGGAAGTACAAGTTGGCAACAGAGATGGTCCCTACCCAACAGCGGGCTCACAGTCTAGAAGGAGGAGACAGAGAACGAAACAAAACATATTAACAAAATAAAATAAATAGAATATGTACAAGTAAAATAGAGTAATAGATACGTACAAACATATATACATATATACAGGTGCTGTGGGGAAGGGAAGGAGGTAAGGTGGGGGAGAGCGAGAGAGAGGCAAGGAAGGGAGACAGAGAGCAGCTAGGGAAGCAGCGTGGCTTAGTGGACGGAACTTCTCTGAACCTCAGTTACCTCATCTGTAAAATGGGGATGAAAACTGGGAGCCCCATGTGGGACATGGAGTGTGTCATCATCAATCGTATTTATTGAGTGCTTACTGTGTGCAGAGCACTGTACTAAGCGCTTGGGAAGTCCAAGTTGGCAACATATAGAGACGGTCCCGACCGTCCAACCTGATTAGCTGGTATCGTCCCCATCTCTTAGTATAGTTAATTGTTATTATTAATTGTGATGGTATTTGTTAAGCGCTTACTATGTGCAAAGCACTGTTCTAAGCGCTGGGGAGGAAACAAGGTGATCAGGTTCTCCCACGGGGGGTCACAGTCTTAATCCCCATTTTACAGATGAGGGAACGGGCCAAGATATAGTGCCTGGCATATTCATATATTCATTCATTCAATCGTATTTATTGAGCGCTTACTGTGTGCAGAGCACTGGACTAAGCACTTGGGAAGTACAAGTTGGCAACATATAGAGATGGTCCCGACCCAACAGTGGGCTCACAGTCTAGAAGGGGGAGACAGAGAACAAAACATATTAACAAAATAAAATAAGTAGAATAAATATGTACAAATAAAATAAATAAATAGAATAAAATAAATAAATAGAATAAAATAAATAAATAGAATAAAATAAATAAATAAATAAATAAAATAAAATAAATAAATAGTAAATGCTTAACAGATACCATAAAAAAGAGGATGTTGGGAAGCGAGAGGGGTGCGGATGAAAGGGCTGGTTGTGTGCTATTACTCTTAGAGAATGCTGACTGCCTCTGTGGGATAGGAGCTGGAATTTACTAATCAGTCATGCAGTGGTGGTGTTTATTCAGTGCTTTATTTTTTTTAATGGTATTTTAATGGCATCAAGCACTGTTCTAAGTGCTGGGGTAGGTAATGAGTTAACAAGTTAATCAGGTCAAATACAGTCCCTGTCCCGCATGGGGCAGAGAAGCAGCGTGGCTCATTGGAAAGAGCCCGGGCTTTGGAGTCAGAGGTCATGGGTTCAAATCCCGGCTCCGCCAATTGTCAGCTGCGTGACTTTGGGCAAGTCACTTCACTTCTCTGGGCCTCAGTTACCTCATCTGTAAAATGGGGATGAAGACTGTGAGCCCCCCATGGGACAACCTGATCACCTTGTAATCTCCCCAGCGCTTAGAACAGTGCTTTGCACATAGTTAGCGCTTCATAAATGCTATCATTATTATTATAAGTAAGAAAGAGAACAGGTATCTATTCTGATTCCCAGGCCCGTGCTTTCTCCATTAGGCTACACTGCTTCTCCTATTATTAGATACCAGGACAACACAGGCCCTGTCTCGCATGGGGCTCACAGTAATAGAACACAACCAGCCCTTTCATCGGTACCCCTCTCACTTCCCAAAATCCTCTTTTTTATGGTATCTGTTAAGCGTTTACTATTTATTTATTTATTTTATTCTATTTATTTATTTATTTTATTCTATTTATTTATTTTATTCTACTCATTTATTTTATTCTATTTATTTATTTTATTCTGTTTATTTTATTTGTACATATTTATTCTACTTATTTTATTTTGTTAATATGTTTTGTTCTCTGTCTCCCCCTTCTAGACTGTGAGCCCACTGTTGGGCCGGGACCGTCTCTATATGTTGCCAACTTGGACTTCCCAAGCGCTTAGTCCAGTGCTCTGCACACAGTCAGCGCTCAATAAATACGATTGAATGAATGAATGAATGAATGAATGAATATGCCGGGCACTATATCTGGGCCCGTTCCCTCATCTGTAAAATGGGGATTAAGACTGTGATCGCCCCTTGGGACAACCTGATCACTTTGTTTCCTCCCCAGCGCTTAGATCGGTGCTTTGCACATAGTAAGCGCTTAACAAATACCATCCCTTCCAACTTCCAGGCCCAAGCGCTCTCCACTAGGCCACACTGCTTCTCGAATGAGGTGCCAAGCACTGGGCGGGCTAATCGATGGGGTAGACATCAATTCGGGCGCCGTCCCTGCCTCCCATAGAGCCCAGAGTCTAAGAGGGAGGGAGAGCTCGGCTCCTCGCCCCATTTCACAGACGCCCAGAGGTTTTAAGTGACCTGGCCAACGTCTCCTAGCAGAGCGGGGACTCGAACTCGAGTCCCCCAACTCCCAACCCCCTCTCTGGCCCCTGAGTCACGCCGTCTCTCTTCAAGGCTGCCATCCTTCACCTGAAAGGAACAGCAGGCCCTGAAGCTGGTCAGCCTTGAACCCAGGGCTCACGTCTTCAGAGAGGAAGGCTTCTGTGCTGGAGGAGTATGGCTTGGGGGAGGACAGGTGGATTTTCCCTTCATTTCGGTAGGCCCTGACTGGAATCCATTTGCAGGCAGGTCCCCGGAATCAGGTCAGTCAGTCAATCATATTTATTGAGCGCTTACTGTGTGCAGAGCACTGTATTAAGTGCTTGGTGAGCCCCCTGTGGGACAACCAGATTGCCTTGTAACCTCCCCGGTGCTTAGAACAGTGCTTTGCATATAGTAAGCGCTTAATAAATGCCATCATTATTATTATTACTATTATCTTTATTAGTGACATTGCCTGGCACATAGAAAGCAAGTAACAAATACCACAATAATTACTATTATTCTAATCCCGGCTCTGCCACTTGCATGCTGCGTGACCTTGGAAGAGTCACTTCTCTGCACCTCAGTTACCTCAACTGTCAAATGGAGATTAAGATAATGAGTCCCATGTGGGACAGGGACTGTGTCCAACCCAATTATCTTGTATCTACCCCAGTGCTTAATCCAGTGTCTGGAACATAGTAAGCGCATAACAAACACCACAGTTATTACCCCGTCACTGAGAACGGTGCCTGGCAGACAGTGAACGCAGAACAAACGCCATCGTTGTCATTCTCTGGTCCTAGAACCATCCCCGCTGCCTCAGTTTCCCTTCCTTCCTGCCCCCCCCAGTTCTCTGTGGCTCTGCCGTGTTCCTTCTACCTTCAATCATATTTATTGAGCACTTACTGTGTGTAGAGCACTGTACTAAGCACTTGGGAAGTATAAGTCGGCAACATATAGAGATGGTCCCTACCCAACAACGGGCGCACAGTCTAGGCTAGTCAGTCACAGTCAGTTTTACCCATTCTCTCTGCCTGTCGTGACCGTTGCCCACTCCCTTCCCTTTTCAACCACCCCGTGGGTTTTCCCCGGTCCTCGCTGTCCCCCACGTCTCAGTTCTTCCCCCTCCTTTTCTGGGAACCATTTCTCCATCCTCCCTGATCTCTTCTGACCTCAGCCCTCCCTCGGGCAGCGAGAGTTCTTAACACATTTATCGGGTTGCTCGGGTCAGTGGTTTTCCCCGAGTGTTGGATTTAAAGGGTTCTGTCAGGGAGCTTTTACTGTCCTCCCGCTGCCCATTCCCTGTCCGGCTCTCTCCGATCCTCCTTCGCTCCGTCTTTCCCCACCAAGAGAATGGAAGTCTTTCCTGTGTTCATCAAATTTTCCCAGTTACCAATCAGTCGATTCATTCAACCATATTTCAGGAGCGCTTAATGTGGGCAGAGCACTCTACTAAGCGCTCGGAAGAATACAGTACAAGAATAAACAGACACATTCCCTGTTCACATGGAGAACAGCTTATGATAGATAGAGAGAAGCATCATGACCTAGTGGAAAGAGCTCGGGACTGGGAGTCGGAGATCTGGGTTCATTCAGTCAATCAATCAATCAATCGTATTTATTGAGTGCTTACTGTGTGCAAAGCACTGTACTAAGCGCTTGGGAAGTACAAGTTGGCAACAGATAGAGACAGTCCCTACCCAACAGTGGGCTCACAGTCTAAAAGTCTCACAGTCGTATTTAGTGAGTGCTTACTTTGTGCAAAGCACTGTACTAAGTGCTCATGGAACCAAGGATTCTATTCCCAGCTCTGCCTCTTCCCTGCTGTGTGACCTTGGCCAAGTCACTTCAGTTCTCTGGGCCTCAGTGCCCTCATCTGCAGAATGGGGATTCAATATCCGTTCTTCCTTGGGCGTAGACTTCGGGCCCCAAGTGGGACCTGGTTATCTTGTATCTAGTACAGCGCTTGGCACATAGTAAGCACTGAGAAAATACCACAATTATTGTTACAATTATTATTATCATTCGTGGGTTCGAATCCCCGCTCCGCCACATGTCTGCTGTGTGACCTTGGACAAGTCACTTCACTTCTCTGAGCCTCAGTTCCCTCATCTGTAAAATGGGGATTAAGACTGTGAGCCCCGCGTGGGACAACCTGATCACCTTGTATCCCCCAGTGCTTAGAACAGTGTTTTGCACATAGTAAGTGCTTAACAAATGCCATCATTATTATTATTATTATTATTTTTATTATCCATGGGATTTAGTAAGCGCTTACTGTGCGCTGTACTAAGCACTTGGGAGAAGACACCAGAGTTACACCGTTATGTTTCAACCGTGAACATTTTGATCAAGTTACAAAATAAATGCAACTAACACTAATCCTCACAGCGTCCTCTAAAACGCATCCCACTTTCGACCACGATGAAAAATAATGCCTCAGGAGAGAGCACGCATCTTGTTTCGCTCTTGCTGTTCCACCGTTTCTTTCTTGGAAAATGCCGAAGTCTATCTCTTTACCCTTCCTTATTGCTTCAACACGACTCATAGACAGTCAAACATGCCCCGTAGAGAGTCAAACATTAAATGTGAGTAAAAAATCAACTGTAATAACTACAAAAGACAATAGCAGTCACTCAGGCCAGACTCTGGTCACAAATCAATGTTTCAGTCTCCCTTTCTCTCACAGAGTTCATGAGCTTGGGACATCTGGGGTTCAGTAAGTAGCTTTGCTCAGTGGAAAGAGCCCGGGCTTTGGAGTCAGAGGTCAGGGGTTCGAATCCCGGCTCCGCCACCTGTCTGCTGTGTGACCTTGGGCAAGTCACTTAACTTCTCTGAGCCTCAGTGACCTCATCTGTAAAATGGGGATTAAGACTGTGAGCCCCACGTGGGACAACTTAATCCCCTTGTATCCTCCCCAGCGCTTAGAACAGCGCTTTGCACATAGTAAGCGCTTAACAAATGCCATCATCATTATTATTATTATTATTATTATTATTATTATTATTATTATTTCTTATATCAGCCCTCCAAATAGACACGGTTGCAAAACAGGCTGCGTTTGAGAGACACATCTATCATCCCATCGTGAATATTGCAGACGTGCATGCATGTGTGGCCTGCATTGAGTCCCATATCAATCAGTGGTATTTATTGAGTACCTCCTCTGTGCAGAGCGCTGTACTAAGCACTTGGGAGAGTACAATATAGCACAACTGGTAGACAGGTTCCCTGCCTATGTATTTCCTCTGCAGGTATGTAAGTAGAGAAGCAGTGTGGCTTAGTGGAAAGAGCCCGGGCTTGGGAGTCAGAAGATGTGGGTTCTAATCCCGACTCTGCCACTTGTCTGCTGTGTGACTTTGGGCAAGCCACTTTTCTGTGCCTCAGTTCCCTCATCTGTAAAATGGGGGTTAAGACTGTGAGCCCCATGTGGGACAACCTGATTACCTTGTATCTACCCCAGTGTTTAGAACAGTGCTTGGCACATAGTAAGTGCTTAGCAAATACCACAATTATTATTATTATTATTATTATTATTAGGGTGAAGTGTGGACAGGTCTATCCATCCTATGTAGATATGTGTATACACGTAGCATGCTTGTGGGACCATATTTCCTTCCTGGGCATGATGCCTGTCTACTTGTTTTGTTTTGTTGTCTGTCTCCCCCTTCTAGACTGTGAGCCCACTGTTGGGTAGGGATTGTCTCTAACTGTTGCCGAACTGGACTTTCCAAGTGCTTAGTGCGGTGCTCTGCACACAGTAAGCGCTCAGTAAATATGATTGAATGAATGAATGTACAAATAATAATAATAATAATAATAATAATAATAATGGCATTTGTTAAGTGCTATGTGCAAAGCACTGTTCTAAGCACTGGGGGGATACAAGGTGATCAGGTTGTCCCACGCGGGGCTCACAGTCTTAATCCCCATTTTACAGATGAGGTAACTGAGGCACAGATAAGTTAAGTGATTTGCCCAAAGTCACACAGCAGACAAGTGGCGGAGTTGGGATTAGAACCCATGACCTCTGACTCCCAAGCCTGGGCTCTTTCCATGGAGCCACGCTGCTTCTCTAATAGTAATAATAAATTCTGGTATTTGTTACGTACTTACTTTGTGCCAGGCACCGTACTAAACTCTGGGGTGGATGCAAGCAAATGGCGCTGGACAGAGTCCCTGCCCCACATGGGGCTCATAGTCTCAATCTCCATTTTACAGATGATGTAACTGAGGCCCAGAGACATCAAGTGACTTGCCCAAGGTCACACAGCAGACAAGTGAGCCTTCTAGACTGTGAGCCCGCTGTTGGGTAGGGACCGTCTCTATATGTTGCCAACTTGTGCTTCCCAAGCGCTTAGTACAGTGTTGGGCACACAGTAAGCGCTCAATAAATACGACTGAATGAAGTGGCGGAGCCAGGAGTAGAATCTCTGACTTTCTAACTCTCAGGCCTGTACTCGTTCCACTTTGACATGTTACATGAAGATGGGTCTATATTTCCTGTGTGGGCACATAGGTACATGTGGCCTGGAGACGGGTCTGTGTTTTCCAAGAAGGCATGCAGGCACGTGTGTCATGAGGACATGTATATATGTATATATGTTTGTACCTATTTATTACTCTATTTATCTTACTTGTACATATCTATTCTATTTATTTTATTTTGTTAGTGTGTTTGGTTTTGTTCTCTGTCTCCCCCTTCTAGACTGTGAGCCCGCTGTTGGGTAGGGACTGTCTCTATGTGTTGCCGACTTGGACTTCCCAAGCGCTTAGTACAGTGCTCTGCACACAGTAAGTGCTCAATAAATACGATTGATTGATTGATTGATTGAGGACAGGTCCGTACGTCCTCTGCAGGCGTGCAGGTACATGTGACCTCGAGACAGATCCTTATTTCCCCCGCAAACTTGGGGCAAGCCCCAGCCCAGGCGGGACCCCCGCTGTGTGCCAGCCCTGGGGGCCGGATTGGGTTGGGAAGCCCTGGAGCTTGGGAGATCTGCTGGGCTCGCAACCGGGAGATGATAGAGAGCACAGAGGAAGGGGGAAACCGGCCCGGGAATGGGAGAAAACCCATCCATCGCGCAACAGGTGAAGGAGGGGAAGAGGGTGGAAGAGCGAGCCGGGGTAGGGAGGCTGAAGAAGGGGGCAGGATGACCATGCTGAATGACTGTCCATCCCTGTGGGCCTCTTGGCCACACAGTAGCACTCCTTGCTCCTCCCATGGACTGGAGATCATCATCATCATCAATCATATTTACTGAGTGCTTACTATGTGCAGAGCACTGTACTAAGCGCTTGGGAAGTACAAATTGGCAACATATAGAGACAGTCCCTACCCAACAGTGGGCTCACAGTCTAAAAGGGAAGATGGAAGCAGGGCTCCTGCAGCGCAACTAAGAAGGAGAAGCGTGCCTTAGTGGAAAGAACGCGGGCCTGAGAATCAGAAGGACCTGGGTTATAATCCCAGCTCTGCCGCTTGTCGGCCGTGTGACCTTAGGCTAATCAATCAATCAATCAATCAATCAATCGTGTTTATTGAGCTCTTACTGTGTGCAGAGCACTGTACTAAGCGCTTGGGAAGTACAAGTCGGCAACACAGAGACAGTCCCTACCCAACAACGGGCTCACAGTCTAGAAGGGGGGGGGCTAAGACTGTGAGCCCCTCGTGTGACAATCTGATAACCTTATATCTACCCCGGCGTTAGAACAGTGCTTGGCACATAGTAAGCGCTTAACAAATGCCATCATTATTTTATAATTATTATCATTGTTGCTTCACTTCCCTGGGCCTCATCTGGAAAATGGGGATGAAGACAGTGCAATGTGGTCTGTGCCCAATCTGATAGCCTTGTACCTACCCCAGTGCTTAGAACAGTGCCTGGCACGTGGTAAGCGCTGAACAAATACCATAGCAAATAAAAAAAGACCTAAGACGTTCTGGCTTATCCAGATCTAAACAGATTAGGGGGACGTCTACCTGCCGGCAGGAACGAAGTGCCCCCTCTTCCCCGAACAATGGGAGCCAGAGGGTGACCAAGGCTCCACAGACAATGGCCAACCCTCTGCTCCTGACTTCTATCCGAGGTTACGGCTGTGCCCAGTGTGCCCAGACCTGGTCAGTCAGTCAGTCATATTTATTGGGCGCTTATTGTGTGCAGAGCACTGTACTAAGCACTTGGGAGAGTACAATACAGTAAAAAACAGAAACATTCCTTGCCCACAGTGAGCTTACAGTCTAGAGGGGGGGATAGACATTAATAGAAATAAATAAATGACATGTATGGACATAGGTGCTGTGGGGCTGGGAGGGGGGATGATTAAAGGGAGCAAGTCAGGGCGATGCAGAAGGGAGTTGGAGAAGAGGGAAGGAGGGCTTAGTCAGGGAAGGCCTCTTGGAAGAGATGGGCCTTCCCGAAGTCTTTGAAGTGGGGGGGGCGTGGAGGAATCATCTGTCGGATATGAGGAGGGAAGCCAGAGCGGGACATGGGGGAGGGGTAGGTGGCAAGAGTACAGCACCTGTATTTATGTTTGTACATATTTATTATTACTCTATTTTACTTGTACATATTTATTCTAGTTATTTTATTTTATTAATATGTTTTGTTTTGTTGTCTGTCTCCCCCTTCTAGACTGTGAGCCCGCTGTTGGGTAGGGACCATCTCTGTGCGCTGCCAACTTGGACTTCCCAAGCGCTTAGTACAGTGCTCTGCACACAGTAAGCGCTCAATAACTACGATTGAATGAATGAATGAATGAGAGACGAGATGAAGATACAGTGAGAAGCTTGGCGTTAGAGGAGCGAAGTGTGCGGGCTGGGTTGGAGTAAGAGAGTAGCGAGGTGAGGTGGGAGGGAGCCAGGGGATTGGTTCGAATCCCGACTCCTCTGCTTGCCTGTTGTCTGACCTGGGTGACCTTCACTTCCCTGGGCCTCAGTTTTCTCCTCTGTAAAATGGGGCTTCACGTGGCTCACTGGAAAGAGCCCGGGCTTTGGAGTCGGGGGTCATAGGTTTGAATCCCAGCTCTGCCAATTGTCATCTGTGTGACTTTGAGCAAGTCAACTTCTCTGTGCCTCAGTTCCCTCATCTGTAAAATGGGGATTAAGGCTGTGAGCCCCCTGTGGGACAACCTGATCTCCTTGTAACCTCCCCAGCGCTTAGAACAGTGCTTTGCACATAGTAAGCGCTTAATAAATGCCATCATTATTATTATTATTACTTGTTCACCCTCCTACTTAGACTGTGAGCCCCACATAGGACAGGCCCCGTCTCCGACCTGATTACCTTGCACCTACTCTAATGCTTTGTAGTACAGTGCTTGGCACATAGGAAGCGCTTAATAAATGCCACAATTATTATTCTCATTAGCCCCAGAAAGCAAATGAAGGTCTGAATGGCATTTTCCAGAGCAGATACTGTCAAAACATTGCAGCACTGAGACGTGCGGGTTATTTTTGTGTCTGTCCGGAGCTACGGGGCTTTAGCTAGCGGCTTGTCTCTCTATTCAGGTGCCGCATTTGCCGTCCTCAGGCAATAAATAGCCTTACAAGAAAGTTCCCACAGAGGCAAGGGGCTGGTGATCCGGCCCTCTCGCTCCACGCAATCTCTTTGTGAATAATCTGGGAGGCTGTAGACGGATGAAGCCTTGCACAAAGACTCCCGGGGTATAATTCTTTCCCTTTGCCACTTTCTTCCGCAGAAGAAGCGCTCTCTCAGCTTCAGTGATTCTAGACTGTTGGAAAACATTCAGAAATCCCTTGTTCGTGGGAGTTGCGATTTCCGTCCAGGACGGTGAGAATCCGGGGGCCGGGGCTCGGTAGGACGTCCGGGCGCATTGACCAGTTTGTTCGAGCGTCAGGACGGCGTTAATTACGCGTTCGCTGTGGACGCTACTGGGAAGATGCAAGGCTATCAGATTGGACACTTCTCTTCCTACATGGGGCTCCTGGTCTGCTTTAAATTCACTCAGTCGTGTTTATTGAGCGCTTACTGTGCGCAGAGCACTGTACTAAGCACTTGGGAAAGTACAATACAACAATAAACAGTGACATTCCCTGCCCACAACGAGCTTACTATAATGGCGAGGAGACTGAGGTGTAGAAGCTAAGTGACGCCCACAACGAGCTTACTATAATGGCGAGGAGACTGAGGTGTAGAAGCTAAGTGACTTGCCCAAGGTCACACAGCGAGTTAGAGGCAGAGCTGAGCATAGAACTCCTGACATGCAGCGTGGCTCAGTGGAAAGAGCCCGGGCTTTGGAGTCAGAAGTCATGGGTTCGAATCCTGTCTCCGCCACATGTCTGCTGGGTGACCTCGGGCAAGTCACTTAACTTCTCACAGCCTCAGTTACCTCATCTGTAAAATGAGGGTGAAAACTGTGAGCCCCATGTGGGACAACCTGATCACCTTGTATCATCATCAATCGTATTTATTGAGCGCTTACTATGTGCAGAGCACTGTACTAAGCGCTTGGGAAGTACAAATTGGCAACGTATAGAGACAGTCCCTACCCAACAGTGGGCTCACAGTCTAAAAGGGCTCACAGTCTAAAATCTTGTATCCCCCCGAGCGCTTAGAACGGTGCTTTGCACATATTAAGTGCTTAACAAATGCCATCAACATGCAGACCTGTGCTCTTTTCACTAGGCCACACTTCCTCTTCCCATCCACTTCCCACCCCAACCTTCACCAAACGAATTCCCTGGTTGCAGTTTGATCAGGACCAGTCAACTAATCAACTCCTCAACTAAGACCTCATTTCCTCTACTCCCTGCCCCGTTCCGCCTCGCCCTTGCCTTTGGATTTGCACCCTTTATTCACCCATACTTTCATTTAGTCATTTATTGAGTGCCTACTGGGTGCAAGGCACTGTACTAAGCACTTGGGAGAAGCAGCGTGGCTCAGTGGAAAGAGCCTGGGCTTTGGAGTCAGAAGTCATGGGTTCAAATCCTAGCTCTGCCAATGTCAGCTGTGTGACTTGGGGCAAGTCAATTCACTTCTCTGTGCCTCAGTTACCTCATCTGGAAAATTGGGATGAAGACTGTGAGCCCCCCATGGGACACCTGATCACCTAGTAACCTCCCCAGCGCTTAGAACAGTGCTTTGCACATAGTAAGCGCTTAATAAATGCCATTATTATTATTATTACAATATAATAATCAGACACATTCCCTGCCCACCATGAGCTTACACTCTAGAGGGGGTGACAGACATTCTTAGAAATAACACCCTTCCCTCAGCCCCACAGCACTTATGTACATAATCCAAAATTTTTTATTAAAGCCTGTCCCTCACTTTAGACTATCAGTTCCTTGAGGGCAGAAAACGTGTCTACCATCTCTGTTGTACTCTCCCAAGTGCTCAGTGCAGCGTTCTGCACACAGTAAGCACTCAGTAAATAGCACCGATTGATTGATCCAACTTTTGAATGGGTAACCGGGGGGTTTGAGGGCAAAAAGGCTTAAAAGGAAGAGGAAGCCAAAGGGGGCTTGTAATCAGAAGAAGTGTTACGGCACGGTGACTTGGGCGGAAGAAAGATGGTCATTTGAAGGCGTGGATTACCTCTCTCCCGCGGCAGACCTTCTTGCCTATGCATGGTACTTATTAACTGCTTACTCTGCTGAGTACCATATTCAGCTCAGGGGTAATGCTGAAGCAATCGTATTTATTGAGCGCTTACTGTGTGCAGAGCACTGTACTAAGCACTTGGAAAGTACAAATTGGCAACATATAGAGATGGTCCCTACCCAACAGTGGGCTCACAGTCGAGAAGGGGGAGACAGAGAACAAAACCAAACATACTAGCAAAATAAAATAAATAGAATAAATATGTACAAGTAAAATAAATAAATAAATAGAGTAATAAATATGTACAAACATATATACATATATACAGGTGCTGTGGGGAAGGGAAGGAGGTAAGATGGGAGGGATGGAGAGGGGGATGAGGGGAAGCAGATAGGCAACGTGGCCTTGTGGAAAGAGCCGGGGGGTGTCAGTCAGAGGACCTGGGCTCTAGTCCCGGCTCTGCCCCTTGTCTGCTGTGTGACCTTGGGGAAGTCGCTTCACTTCTTTGGGCCTCAGTTGTCCCGTCTGTAAAGTGGGGATTCAATCTTACTTCCTCTTACTTAGCTTATGAGCCCCATGTGGGGCAGGGACTATGTCCAACCTGATTAACTTGAATAATAATAATAATAATAATGGTCTACTACTACTACTAATAATAATTATGGTACATGTTAAGTGCTTACTATGAGCCAAGCACTGTTCTAAGTTCTGGAGTAGATACAAGTTAATCAGATTGTACACAGTCCCTGTCTCACATGGGGCTCACACTCTTAATCGCCACTGTATGTACCCCCAGCAGTTAGAACAGTGCTTAGCACATAGAGAAGCAAAATGGAAAAAGCACCGGCTTGGGAGTCAGAGGACGTGGGTTCCAATCCTGGCTCCATCATTGTCTGCTGTGTGACTCTGGGCTAATCACTTGACTTCTCTGTGCCTCAGTTACCTCATCTGCAAAGAGTGGATTAAGGCTGTGAGCCTTACATGGGACAACCTGATTACCTTGTATCTATCCCAGTGCTTAGAACAGTGCTTGGCCCATAGTAAGCGCTTAACAAAAACCATAATTATTAATTATTATTATTTTAGCGTGCACTTAACAAATACCATTATTATTCTTATAATGCAAGGTGAACTGATTAGAACCGGGGAGGGTTATTGTCGTCCTTGCCTTTTATAGTTATATATAGTTTTATAGTTTAAAAACCATAGTTTTTATAGTTTATAGTTTTATAGTCCTTTCACGTCAAGTTGCCCAATTCCTCTCCCCCTGCTCTTCCCTTCCTCTGAGGTTGTGAGTCCTTGTTGGGGTGTCAGGGACTGTGTTTACATCTCTTCTGGGGCCTTCTCCCAGACGTTTAGTTCAGGGCTCCGTGCACAGTACGTGCTTAGTAAGGACGATTACCGCCAAACCCTAATTAACAGCAATGGAATTCAGCTGGATGGCGAGGTCCCTCTCGGTTCCTGGCCTTGAAGGTTTCCATCTCTGCTGGGTATCTGCAGCCACCCCCAGTGCTTAGCACAGGGCTGTAGTACTCGGCATGCACTTAATCCCCGTGCTCATGACCAACGTTAGGTGCCCGGGTTAACCCTGGCAAGCCGAGAGCCAGGCGGAGCCACCTCCCCAGGGCCGGGGACCGTTGTGAACACTGACCTCTCTATTGGGCAGGACACGAGCGGCTTTTGGAGTGGGGGGAAGTCGGAGCACTCGAACACGGGGCCGCAGGCACTGCGGCCAGCGGGAGGACCGCCATCCTCCATCCGTCTCTGGCACGTCCACCCTCCATTGCTGGGGACCCAGGATGTGCCAAACCCAGCGGGCAGAGGGTACCGCCAAACTGTTCGCCCAGTGTTCCCTCTCTGGACGAACAATGGTATTCTTAGCCCAGGCCGGACCCCCGAACCGATGAAATCCAAGCCCGAGCGATCGGTCTGCAGGGTCTCCCCCGAGGTGACCCCGGGAGGGGCGCGAGGACTCACCGTGGAGGGTGACCAGAGGCCCCGCCGCTGGGTGAGTGGACAAGCTACCGTGGCTCGGCCACCCCGTCGACAGAGTGTCTCCCCCTGACCTGCGGCAGAAGCTTTGGGCTCCTGGCATTGCCGCACTCCCGTAGCCGCCCGGGGGCCTCCTGCCAATAAAATGTTCCTCGCTCCAGTCATGCCAAGGTGACTGATGGCACTTTATTAATACTCATCCGTGCTGGCTTTCCCTCGGCCGAGCCCGTCTCGCGGACTAGGGGGCTGTCCGTCCTTGCCCTTCCTTCCAGAGGACCGGCTGGGCCGGAGGGCCCTGGCCCGGAGGCAGGAGACTGGCTCCCAGGGGCCGGGCACACCACCCACCCCCGGGTCTCCATCCTCACAGATCAGCACCTTCCCCTGTCTTGCCCCTCTGTGAACCGGGCCGGTTTTCTCCAGAGTCTGAGAGAGAAGCCTGATATTCCTGAAATGACTTTTCAGAACGGCGGGTTTTTTTTAAAAGCCCCAAGCAGACCCCAGGCTCCTCATTAGCAGCGACTGCAGTTTTCCAGTCCTCACTGGCCTTCGGTGGGCAGTGGGCCGGAGTGAGGGGAGGGGATGGAGTTGGAGGGAACCTGAAGGAATCTTTACAGCAGAATGAGCGCTTTCTCGCTGGGGGAACTTAGCCGCCAAACTCGGCCAATTGGTTCTGCCTTCAGAAAAGATTTGTTACTTGAAATTTTTCAGGAAAAATTATAGGGAGCAAAATCCCTCCCTTCCCTCCTTCCTTCCTTCCTTCCTCCCTTCCTTCTTCGTTCATTCAATCCTATTTATTAAGCGCTTACTGTGTGCAGAACACTGTACTAAGCACTTGGGAAAGTACAGTTCAACAATAAACAGTGACATTCCCTGCCCACAACGAGCTCACAGTCTAGAGGTGGGGGAGACAGACATCAATACACATAAATAAAATGACCGATATGTACGTACGTGTCGTGGGGCTACCAGCAAGGGTGGGTTGGGCTAGCGTGCCGGGGAGGGGGCTCCAAACGTGAAGCCATTTGAGAGGGGAGCAGGGTCTGGGCATCTAACGCAAGGAGCAAACCCCGAGAGCGAATTCCGCATGGATGCCAAGGTACCCCAATTTTCTCCAAACCTCTCCAGTATCATTTTACCCGTCGTCGTCCAGACACCAAGAGATGCGGTGACGGAGGGAGAAGTTGTATAGGAAAAGTCCGCGAGGGAGTCGGGGGTCTTAGACCGGTGGCTGAGGGTCCGGGAGGCCCTCGAGGGTCCCGGGTGTGGGGTTCGCCCTCCCACCGGCCGGATGGGTTCTGGCTGGTGGTTCCCCCATCCCACCCGGATCCTGGGGATTGGAGGGGGTCCAACCTCCACTTCCCTTGCTGGACCCAGAGGTCGGAGCCGGGGGGACCCAATGGGCGGTGACAGGGTGGGCCGGGGTTGGGGGGCCTTGGATTCAGGTTCCCCTCCTCCCCCTCCCTGCTGCTGCTGCTGCCTTTGCACGTCTCCCAAGCGCACCTGGAGAAGGATGGCCAGTACCAGTTGACTTTGCACGTGGGGTTCACTGGGGTCTCTGAGGGGAACCGAACCCTGACCCCTCCCAGGGGTCACATGGAGGCAGGGCAGTCATGCAAGGGTGTCGGACAGACGGGGGTCGCAGCCCGGCTGGTCCTGCCCGAGGAAGACCACCTTGGGGGTGAGGAGCAAAGGGTGAAAGCTAGGGGGGCATTTCTGGCTCTGCGTGCTTGTGGCGTTGGAGAAACGGCCTGGAGTCCCGCACGTTCCTTTCTCGCACAACCAACTGGTCCGAGGTGGCTCTGGGTTTTGGGGGTGGGCGAAGGCAGGGGAGGCTGACCTCAAGGATGCTGCTGTGGCATAACCCCGCGACCCCCGGGACCTGCCCAGGAGGACCGAGCCAGGATGGACCCAGCCCAGGGAGCAGAGGCGGGGGCGGGGGTGCAGTCCTTGCCTGTGGGTAACTGTGGCGCAGGGGGCCGGAGACTGGGGGGATGGAGGCTGGGAGGGATGGAGGGGGCTGAAGAGATGAGGGGGGTTGGGGGATGAGGGGAAGGAGAGGGGTTTGCGGACAGACATGGGGAGAAAGGCTAGGGTGTTGGGGTGGGAAGGGTGGACTAGAGGTCTTGGGGAGGGGGACCAGTGCTAGAGGAAGGAGAAGGGAGTGGGTGGCAGGGGGTGTCTTAGGGAGGGAGTCCAGGGGAATGGAGAGGAGTGGGGGCAGAGGTGTGCTGGGACCTGGGGGTGGGGTGGGGTGGGGAGAGAGGCTGGAGGGACGGATGGGGGCTCTGGGGGATGGAGAGGAGTCTTGGGGGGCTTGGAGAGGGCGGCTGGGGGATGGATGGGGGCTCTGGGGGATGAGGAGGAATCCTGGGGGGCTTGGAGAGGGAGGCTGGAGGATGGATGGAGGGCTGGGGGTGGAGAGGGGTCCTGGGGGGCTTGGAGAGGGAGGCTGGGGGATGGATGGAGGGCTGGGGGGTGGGGAGGGGTCTTGGGGGGCTTGGAGTGGGAGGCTGGGGGATGGATGGAGGGCTGGGGGGTGGGGAGGGGTCTTGGGGGTCTTGGAGAGGGAGGCTGGGGCATGGATGGAGGGCTTGGGGGTGCGGAGGGCTCCTGGGGTCTTGGAGAGGGAGGCTGGGGGGATGGATGGGGGCTCTGGGGATGGGGAGGAAAGCTGTGTGGGAGTGGGCGGGGGGCGTGCGGGAGGAGGGGCGCGGGGCCGCTCACCTCTGCGTCCTTAGAGTCCGGGGGCGAGGTGGGCGTCGCGCTGGGGCGGCATGGCGCTCCTGGGCTCCCGGGGTGGGGGGCCGGGGAGCCCTGGCTTCCCGGGGCAGGATTCCGCAGGTCCCGCTGTGCGGGTCCCCACGCCTCCTCCGTCTCCTTCTCCTCCTCCTCCTCCTCCTCCTCCTCCAGTGCTCCTCCTTCCAGTGCTCCTCCCTCCGATGCTCCCGCACCAACCCCGGGACCGATGCGGGGAGCGATGCGGGGCGCTCCAGAAATGTCAGCGGCGGCGATGGCTCCAATGGGGAGGGGGCGGAGCGGGGGAGCCAAGAGGGGAGGGGGCCAGAGGGGGGACCCTATCAGCTCCGACCGCTCCAGCCCCTCCTCCCCATCCCCACTCTGGTCCAGAGCAGAGCCCCCCGAATAGGAGGAGGAGGAGCGCACACAGGCCCCGGTGACCAGTTGGCAGGGGATGGGTCCCCCAAGATCCCCCCCTGACTCTGGATCCATCCTCCCACACTCCCCCAGATTGTGGATGGATGCAGCCCCCAGAGCCTAGGTGGGGTAGGGGGCGTAATCGCTGTTGGCCTCGACCTTGGCCGGGTGGCGGGAAAAAGCTGGCGAGAAAAGACGCCCAGAAGATGAACCGGTGTGTCCCTGTCGATGGGCGCTTGGCCCACTGAGCTCTGGTGTCCGGAGAAGAAGGCCCCGTTCCCCGGCCCAGAGAGGCTGGGACTCCCCGCAAGGTCACCCAGCAGCACTGGCCCGGGCACCGAGCGAGGGCAGAGCACCGTCCAGATCCTCACTGGGTGCAGGGCAGTGGCTTGAGCATCTAGCATATGCAGGTCCCTGTTCTGAGCACCTTCAATCAATCGTATTTATTGAGCGCTTACTGTGTGCAGAGCACTGGACTAAGCACTTGGGAAGCACAAGTTGGCAACACATAGAGACAGTCCCTACCCACACCTTCAGTGGGCAGAGCCCTGTCCCAAGTGCCTGCTGGGGCTACTGAGAAGCAGCAGGGCTTAGTGGAGAGAGTATGGGCTTGGGAGTCGGAGGTCGTGGCTTCTAATGCTGGCTTCGCCACTTGTTAGCTGTGTGATTTCAGGCAAGTCACTTAACTTCTCTGTGCCTCAGTTACCTCATCTGTAAAATGGGGATGAAGACTGGGAGCCCCACGTGGGTCAACCCGATTACCTTGTATCTGCCCCAGTGCTTAGAATAGTGCTTGGCACAAAGTAAGTGCTTAACTAATACCATCATTATTATTATTGCTGATTGGCTGATTGATTCTGCCTGACTGGCTCTGGATGGCTGATTCTGGCTGGCTGACTGTTTCCGACTGACTCTGACCAACTGATTCTTCCTGACCGACTATTTTACAGTGTGACTGACTGACTGACTCTGGCTCCCTGATTCTTTCTGACTGACTATTTTTATGTGTGACAGACTGACTGACTCTGACCAACTGATTCTTCCTGACCGACTATTTTACAGTGTGACTGACGGACTGACTCTGGCTCACTGATTCTTCCTGACTATTTTTATGTGTGACAGACTGACTGACTCTGACTGACTGATTCTTCCTGACCGACTATTTTACAGTGTAAGTGACTGACTCTGGCTGATTGATTCTTCCTGACAGACTATTTTTATGTGTGACAGACTGATTGACTCTGGCTGACTGGCACTCGGGAAGCCCAGGGGCCAGTGGGTGCCAAGAGTCCCAGGGAGGAAAAGTGTGCCAAGGTGCTCCGGGGTAATAATAATAATGATGATGGCATTTATTAAGCACTTACTATGTGCAAAGCACTGTTCTAAACGTTGGGAAGGTTACAAGGTGATCAGGTTGTCCCATGGTGGGCCCACAGTCTTAATCCCCATTTTACAGATGAGTTGTGACTTGCCCAAAGTCACACAGCTGACAACTGGCGGAGCCGGGATTTGAACCCATGACCTTTGACTCCAAAGCCCGGGCTCTTTCCACCGAGCCACGCTGTAATGACGAGGGTCAGGGAATCCCGGCTTTCGGCTGAGGGGTTGTGCCGGAGCCCGCTTCGATCCCAGAGGTCCCCCTCCTCCTGGCTTCTCATGCTACCTCTAAGCGACAGCATCGGCAGGTGCCATGATTCATTCATTCATTCAATTGTTTTTATTGAGTGCTTACTGTGTTCAGAGCACCGTACTAAATCCTTGGGAAGTACAACTCGGCAACATATAGAGACGGTCCCTACCCAACAACAGGCTCACAGTCTAGAAGGGGGAGACAGACAACAATACAAAACATGTAGACAGGTATCAAAATCATCAGAACAAATAGAATTAAAGCTACATGCACATCATTAGCAAAATTAATAGATTAGTAAATATGTACAAGTTAAATAGAGTCATAAATCTGTACAAATATATATATACAGGTGCTATGGGGAGGGGAAGGAGTAAGGCGGGAGGGATGGGGAGGAGAAGAGGAAAAAAGGGGCTCAGTCTGGGAAGGCCTCCTGGAGGAGGTGAGCTCTCAGTAGGGTTTTGAAGGGAGGAACAGAGTTAGCTTGGTGGATGTATGGAGGGAGGGCATTCCAGGCCAGGGGGAGGACGTGGGCCAGGGGTCGACGGTGCGACAGGCGAGAAGGAGGCCCAGTGAGGAGGTTAGCGGTGGCAGAGGAGCGGAGGGTGCGGGCTGGGCTGGAGAAGGAGAGAAGGGAGGTGAGGTAGGTGGAGGCGAGGTGATGCAGAGCCTGGAAGCTGAGAGTGAGGAATTTTTGCTTGATTCGTAGGTCGACAGGCAGCCATTGGAGATTTTGGAGGAGGAGAGTAATGTGCCCAGAGTGTTTCTGCACAAAGATGATCCGGGCAGCAGAGTGAAGTATAGACTGAAGTGGGGAGAGACAGGAGGTTGGGAGATCAGAGAGGAGGCTGATGCAGTAATCCAGTCGGGATAGGATGAGAGATTAAACCAGCAAGATTCCCGTGCACCGCACAGACAGAGCCCTCCTCCTGCCTGCAGTTTACTCTTTTTGTCCACTGACTCCTACAGGAAGACAGCGAGGCCTCGGGCAAAGGAAGGGTGTGGAGCTCGGAGTCAAGACACCTGGGTTCTAGTCCTACCTCTGCATCTTGCCTGCTGTGTGACTTGAGGGTGGTCATCTCCCTGGTCTCCCTCCCTCCGTCTCCAGTTCCTCTCCTCCAATTCTCTCCTTGACCCCCTCCAATCTGGCTTCCGTCCCCTTCACCCCACAGAAATCACCCTCACAAAGGACACCAGTGATCTCCTTCTTGCCAAATACAACGGCCTCTATCCCATCCCCATCCTTCTCGATCTCACCTACCTCGACAGAGTCGACCATCCCCTTCTCCGGGAAACTTTACGGGCCCCAAGTAGAACCAAGAATGGGTCGCATTCACTCATTCAATCGTATTTATTGAGCGCTTACTGTGGGCAGAGGATTGTACTAAGTGATTGGAAAGTACAATTCAGCAATAAAGAGAGACAATCCCTGACCACAATATGGGCTAATAATCTAGAAGGCTTACAGTCCCATCTGATTGCCTCGTATCTACCCCGGTGCTTAGAGAAGAGTAGTGCTTTTCACAGAGTAGATGCTGAACAAGTAGCACCATGAACACTCGTTTAAGAATGCGCTCGGTTTTACCTGTGGAGGGCTGTTGTGAGCTTCCACGTACGTGTGGAACAGGGCAGGAATTGGGGGGGGCAGGGGGCCGGCCAGGGGCAGAACCACGTGGCACCGGTGTTTGGTCGCGGGTTCGGTCTGGCGTACTGCGGCCTCGTGCGGGCATCACAAGAGCATAGGGACCAAATCTTCCCATGGAGCCGCCCCACTCCCCCTCCCCTCGGCCCCATCTTTCTGCCCGGCCGTCGGGGCGCCGACATGGCATCTGGGCTGACCGTGGAAGGGAGGAAAAGAATCGGGCCTCAGTTTGCCTCGTCTGGCAATGCCCGCCTGGGACTGGCACCCTCTGACAAGTAAAGGGCAGAAAGCCTTAGTGAGAGCTCCTCCCGTCCGAAGGACTGGGGCCACCCGCTCCCCTCAATCAAACTTCTCACCCTCCCAGTCCTCCCTCTCCCCACTCTCCTCGCTCTCTTCCCTGTTCCCACTCCCCTCCCTCTCTTCTCTGCATCACCATTGGCTTTAAAACCCTCAATCACCTCACCCCCTCCCTACTTTCTTACTCCAACCGGACCACACAATTCGCTCCTCTAGTGCTAACCTTCTCACTGAGCCTCCATCTCACTTATCTCGCCGCCGACCTCGTGCCCACATCCTGCCTTTGGCTTGGGACGCCCTCCCTCCTCATATCCGACACACAATGATTCTCCCCCTACTTCAAAACCTTATAGAAGGCCCATCTCCTCCAAGAATAATAATAACAATGATGGTATTTGTTAAGCACTTACTATGTGCAAAGCACTGTTCTTAGCGCTGGGAGGGGGGATACAAGGTGATCAGATTGTCCTTTATTCATTTTTTATTAATGTCTGTCTCCCCCTCTAGACTCTAAGCTTGCTGTGGGAAGGGAATGTGCCTGCTTATTGCTATATTGCACTCTCCCAAGTGCTTAGTACAGTGCTCTGCACACAGCGCTCAATAAATATGATTGACTGACTGTCCCCGCTCTTCACCCTGTCTTCCCCATCCCCTCTCTCTTCCCTCTCCCATTCCTCTCCTTTCTCCCCCCCTTCCCCTCAATTTTTCTCCCCTTTCCTGTCCTCTCCTCACTTTCTCCTTTCGTTCTGTCCTCTAGACTGTAAACTCGTGGGCAGGGAATGTGTCTACCGACTCTGTTATACTTTCCTCTCTCAGGAACCTAGTACACTGCTCTGCGCACAGTAAGTGCTCAATAGATATGATCGATCGATTGATTGATTTCTCTCACCCCTTCCCCTTTCTCTCCCCTCTCCCATTTCTACTCCATGAACCTGTGAGTCCAAAAGAACTAGATTTGAATTCCAGTTCTGCCTTTTGTCTGCCGTACTAAGCGCTTGGAAAGTACAGTCCAGCAAAAAAGAGAGACCATCCCTGCCCACACCAGGCTTACAGTCTAGAAGGCTTACAAGTCTCTCTGATTGCCTCGTATCTACCCCAGTGCTGAGCTGGGCGGCCCTTCCTCCTTTATAATAATAATAATAATAATAATGGTATTTGTTGAGTGCTTACTATGTGCCTAGCACTGTTCTAAGCGCAGGGGTAGATACAAGGTTAACAGGTTGTCCCATGTGGGGCTCACAGTCTTAATCCCCATTTTCAGATGAGGGAACTGAGGCCCAGAGAAGTTAAGTGGCATGCCCAAAGTAACACAGCAGACAGGTGGCGGAGCCGGGATTAGAACCCACATCTTCTGGCTCTCAAGCCCGTGTGCTTTCCACTAAGCCATGCTGCTTGCGGGCAGGGTGGGCATCAGTAGGCATCAGTGAGAGGCAGCATGGCCTAATGGACGGAGCATGGGCCTGGGAATCAGAAGGTCATGTATTCTAACCCCGGCTCCACCGCTTGTCTGCTGTGTGACGTTGGGCAAGTCACTTCACCTCTCTGGGCCTCAGTTCCCTCATCTGCAAAATGGGGATTGAGACCGTGAGCCCCACATGGGACAGGGACTGTGTCCAACTTGATTTGCTTGTATCCACCCCAGCACTTAGTACAGTGCCTGGTATGTAGTAAGCACTTAACAAATACTATTATTATTATTATTATTATCATTATTATTATTACTACCTCATCTTGAAGTGGGGATTAAGGCTGCGGGACAGGAACTGTGTCTAACTTGATGATCTTGTATCTAGAAAAGCAGCGTGGCTCAGTGGAAAGAGCCCGGGCTTTGGAGTCAGAGGTCATGGGTTCGAATTCCGGCTCCGCCACAGGTCTGCTGTGTGACCTTGGGCAAGTCACTTAACTTCTCTGAGCCTCAGTTACCTCATCTGTAAAATGGGGATTAAGACTGTGAGCCCCACGTGGGACAACCTGATCGCTTTGTATCCCCCCAGCGCTTAGAACAGTGCTTTGCACATAGTAAGCGCTTAACAAATGCCAACATTATTATTATTATTATTACTCCAGGCCTTAGTACAGTGACTAACACATAGTAAGTACTTAATAATATCCTAATTGTTATTAAAACAATTAAAATGTTAAGGCCAGCTCGATGAAACCGATAGTTAGACACATTCTATCTCTCCTCCATTCCCCTGTTCTCCTGTTCCACTCTATTTCACCCACTCACCAACTTGGACACACACTCGATCTCATAATCTAATGAAAAGAATAATTGTGGTATTTGTTAACTTCTTACTTTGTGCCAGGCCCTGGACTAAGCCTGACTTAGTGGAAAGAGTCAGAGGTTGTGGGTTCTAATCCCAGGTCCGCCACTTGTCAGCTATGTGACTTTGGGCAAATTGCTTAAACTTCTCTGTGCCTCAGTTACCTCATCTGTAAAATGGGATTAAGACTGTGAGCCCCATGTGGGACAACCTGATTACCTTGTATCTATCCCAGCGCTTAGAACAATGCTTGGCGCAAAGTAAGCACTTAACATGTAGAGAAGCAGTGTGGCTCAGTGGAAAGAGCATGGGCTTTGGAGTCAGTTCTGGGACATGGGTTCGAACCCCGGCTCCACCACATGTCTGCTGTGTGATCTTGGGCAAGTCACTTAACTTCTTGGAGCCTCAGTTCCCTCATTTGTAAAATGGGGATGAAGACTGTGAGCGTCCTGTGGGACAACCTGATCATCTTGTATCCCCCCCAGCGCTTAGAACAGTGCTTTGCACATAGTAAGCACTTAACAAATGCCATCATTATTATTATTATGTACCATTGTCATCATCATCACTACTAAACACTGGGGTAGATATAAAGTAATTTGGTTGGACACAGTCCCTGACCCACACTGGGCTCCCAGTCTTAATCCCCATTTTGCAGATGAGGGAACTGAGGCCCAGAGAAGTGATATGTTTGGCCCAGACAAGTGGCGGAGCCAGGATTAGAACTCAGGTCCTTCTGACTCCCAGGCTCTATCCACTTGGTTTTTTTTAATGACATTTATTAAGCACTTACCATGTGCAAAGCACTGTTCTATGCACTGTGGAGGATACAAGGTAATCAGGCTGTCCCACATGGGGCTCACAGTTTTAATCCCCATTTTACAGATGAGGTAACTGAGGCCCAGAGAAGTGAAGTGACTTATAATAATAATAATGACGGCATTTATTAAGCACTTACTATGTGCAAAGCACTGTTCTAAGCACTGGGGAGGATACAAGGTGATTAGGTTGTCCCACATGGGGCTCACAGTTTTAATCCCCATTTTACAGATGAGGTAACTGAGGTATTTTATTTTGTTAGTATGTTTGGTTTTGTTCTCTGTCTCCCCCTTTTAGACTGTGAGCCCAATGTTGGGTAGGGACTGTCTCTATATGTTGCCAATTTGTACTTCCCAAGCGCTTAGTACAGTGCTCTGCACATAGTAAGTGCTCAATAAATACAATTGATGATGACGATGAGGCCCAGAGAAGTGAAGTGACTTGCCCAAAGTCACCCAGCTGACAATTGGCAGAGCCAGGATTTGAACCCATGACCCCTGACTCTAAAGCCCGGGCTCTTTCCAATGAGCCACGCTGCTTCTCAATCCCCCCTCTTCACCTGTGCATCTGCCCCCATCCCATCACACCTTATCAAAGCACTTGCCCTCTCACTCGTTCCCTCCCTGAATGCCATCTTTTAGACTGTGAGCCCAACTGTTGGGTAGGGACTGTCTCTGTATGTTGCCAATTTGTACTTCCCAAGCGCTTAGTACAGTGCTCTGCACATAGTAAGCGCTCAATAAATACGATTGATGATGATGATCTTAAACTGTTCGTTTTCCAGTGGTTTTTTCCCCACTGCTTTCAACCACACTCATCCTAGGAAAAAACCAACCTCCCTGGACCCCATGGCTCCCTCCAGCTATCGCCCCATCACCCTCCTACCGTGCTTCTCCAAACTTCTAGGGTGAGTTTTCTACACCCACCCCTCTCCAGTTATTCTCCTCCTAGTCTCTCCTTGTCCCCCCTCCTACTCCTCAAGAACCACCAGTGGTTGCCCCTCCACCTCTGCGTCAAACAGAAACTCCTCACCGGTGGCTTTAAAGCAGTCCACCACCTTGCCCCCTCCTATCTTACCTCACTGCTTTCACCCATCCTGCTCACGTCACTCCTCTCCTGCCAACTTATTCGCTTTTCCTCAAGCTCATCTTTCTCGCCGCCAACCTCTCGTCCCCGTCCTGCCTCTGGCCAGGAACACCCACCCTCTCCGTATCTGACAGACCATCACTCTCCCTTCTTCCAAAGGCTATATTTAAGGCACATCTCCTCCGAGAGGCCTTCCCTGATTAGACCCTCATTTCCCCTTAATAATAATAATAATGGCATTTGTTAAGCGCGTACTACGTGCAAAGCGCTGTTCTAAGTGCTGGGGGGGATACAATGTGATCAAGTTGTCCCACGTAGGGCTCACAGTCTTAATCCCCATTTTTTACAGATGAGGGAACTGAGGCTCGGAGAAGTTAAGTGACTTGCCCAAGGTCACACAGCAGACTTGTGGTGGAGCCGGGATTCGAACCCACGACCTCTGACTCCAAAGCCCGGGCTTTTTCCACTGAGCCGCGCTGCTTCTCTTCTCTTCTCCCACTCCCTTCTGTATCACCCTGGCACTTGGATTTGCAACCCTTTTTCCCCCCCTCCTTCAGCCCACAGCACTTATGCATTTATCTGCTGCTTAGAGAAGCGGCATGACTTAGTGGAAGGAGCCTGGGCTTGGGAGTCAGAGGTTGTGGGTTCTAATCCTGGTTCCGCCACTTATCAGCTGTGTGACTTTGGGCAAGTTAACTCTTAACACTTAACTCATTCTCTCTCCCTTTCCCCTCTTTCTCTCCCTCTCACCCTTCTCTCTCCCCCCTCTCTCTCCCCATCCCCCTCTTTGGAGTCAGAGGTCATGGTTCAAATCCCCCGGCTCTGCCGCTTGTCAGCTGGATGACTTTGGGCAAGTCACTTAACTTCTCTGTGCCTCAGTGACCTCATTTGTAAAATAGGGATTAAGACTGTGAGCCCATGTGGGACAACCTGATTACTTAGTATCTATCCCAGCACTTAGAACAGTGCTTGGTATGTAGTAGTGCTTAACAAATACCATCATTATTATTATTATTGTTATTATTATCCATAATTTATTTATCGATATCAAAGTCTGTCTCTCCCTTTGGACTCTAAGCTGTCTCTGGACAGGGAATGTGTCTACTCACTCTTTTATACTGTACTCTCCCAAGCCCTTAGTACAGTGGTCTGCACACAGTAATAAATACGATTGATTGATTGATTGGCCAACAGAGACATGGGTTTGAGTCTCAGCAGGAATCCCTGGCCCGCTTTGTGACTTTGGGCACGTCACTTAGCCACTCTGGGCCTCAGTTTCCTCAACCATGAAGAGAGGATAAAATACCTGTTCTCCCTCCCCTTCAAATGGTGAGCCTCCTGTGGAACAGGTACTGCTCATATTCATATTCAGGTCTGCTTATATTCTAGCTCACCCGGGCCTTAAGTCTAGTGCTCGGAACAGAATAAAACCTTGATAAATACCACAATTGTTCATTTACTTAACAACAATCAAAAGAGATAAACGTTGGTATTTGCCGGCCTGAAATTTCCCGCAAGTGAAATGAAGATATAAATATTGTACGTTGTCAAGTTGGATTCGTTAGGAAGATGTAATAGAAATTGCAGTTTGCTGTTCAGAGCCCAGATTCCTTTTTTTATTGGCCTGGAGAGATTGACTCATTTTGATCCAGCTTCCAACTGGAGAATACTTCCTCCAAGGGGGTTTAATTGTTATTCTAACAATTGACCAATCAGTGGAATTTAGTTCTTTCTTGTGTGAAGAGCACTATACTGAGCACTTGGGAGAGTACTATAGTAATAATAATAATAATAATAATGATATTTGTTAAGGGCTTACTCTGTGCCAGGCACTGCATGCAAATCGGGTTGGACACAGTCTCTGTCTCAGAGCTCACAGTCTCAATCCCCATTTTACAGGTGAGGTAATTGAGGCACAGAGAAGTGTAAGTGATTTGCCCAAGATCACACAGCAGACAAGTGGCGGAGCCGGATTTAGAACTCTATCCACTAGTCCATGCTGCTTCTCTAATAGTAGGCACAATCCCATCACTAATATTGATAATAATATTGATTATAATGGTTGTGTTATCTGTTAAACAGCAGTCTGCACACAGTACATGCTGACATGGGTTCTAATAGTGGCTCTGCCGCATATCTGCTGCGTGACCTTGGGAAATTCATTTAACTTCTACGTGTCTCAGTTACCTCATATGAAAAGTGGGGATTAAGACTGTGAGCCCCACGTGAGACAAGGACTGTGTCCAACCCGATTATCTCAGTGCTTAGAACAGTGCTCAGCACATAGTAAATGCTTAACAATTCTCCCCCTCGTCCCCCTCTCCGTCCCCCGCATCTTACCTCCTTCCCTTCCCCACAGCACCTGTATATATGTATATACGTTTGTACATATTTATTACTCTATTTATTTATTTTACTTGTACCTATCTATTCTATTTACTTTATTTTGTTAGTATGTTTGGTTTTGTTCTCTGTCTCCCCCTTCTAGACTGTGAGCCCACTGTTGGATAGGGACTGTCTCTATATGTTGCCAGCTTGTACTTCTCAAGCGCTTAGTACAGTGCTCTGCACACAGTAAGCTCTCAATAAATGCGATTGATTGATTGATTAACAAATACCACAGTTTATCATTATTATCATTATTATTATTATATTCTCACAGGGGTAATTTGATCCCAACAGACAACTGCCATCGCCGTTTGTAAAAAGAGGGCTTGCATTCATTCATCCAGTCGTGTTTATTGAGCGCTTACTGTGTGCAGAGCACTGTATTGAGCACTTGGAAGTGCACAGTAATAACAGACGCATTCCGTGTTCCCGCTTTGTCAGCTGCAAGGAATGGGTCATCGATTCATTTTCGTTTTTCAGCATTCCCCATCCCAACCTCCCTCATTATCATTTCTGCCACATCTCCGAGATCGTAGCAGTCTCTCGGTTTCGTTACGGAGGCGGTGATTGGGTTACGGTCTTCCGTTTAAAACCATCTCCAACGACGAGTCTCCGCATGTCCCCTTCGCGTTTTCAACTCAGGTCTCTATTAAACAGTGTCAATTTTCAAGGGAATAATCACATCCTACAGTGCCTTGCACAAACGGGCGAGGTTTTGGAAATAGCCGCCTGACATCACTGCTATTTATATGAAATGGCATCCACTACTACTATACCCCGTACCTCTGATGGTTATTAAAGTGAAATGAAATTTTCTTAGATTCCTCTATCCAGGTGTTTCATTAGGCGTCCGACAAAACAGAATAAAGGTGCTAACCAGTGAAAACAGGTCTCTAATTGGATATGTTTCAAGTCTCAGTTAATATCATCCAGACATGAAAATGTGTAGATTTAGGTGTAACTGTTTTATTTTACAAAGGGAGAAAGGTTTTTTTTTAAAAAAAGATTCAGCCTCTGGGTTGCCATTTCCGCATCCAGATCAACACCTCCCCGTTGGCCGATAAAGCATCTTGGATCAATCAATCAGTCAATCACTCATTTATTTATTGAGCGCTCAAATTTACAGAGCACTGTACTAAGCGCTTGGGAGATATGGAGTCCTGCATTTTTATGAGGACACATGGAGTCATATTATGCGGATGTCTCTGGGAACAGTACAAGCTCACTGTCACTTGGCTCTGTCCTCCGAATTACTCTCCTCGTCTCCATTGGTCATGGGTTCAAATCCCTGCTCTGCCGCTTGTCAGCTGTGTGACTTTGAGCAAGTCACTTAACTTCTCTATGCCTCAGTTACCTCATCTGTAAAATGGGGATTAAGATTGTGAGCCCCACATGGGACAACCCGATCACCTTGTATCCCCCCCCCCAGTGCTTAGAATAGTGCTTTGCACATAGTAAGCGCTTAACAAATACCAAAATTATTATCATTATCGTTGTCCTAGTCTTGTCTGATTTTGTGTTTTCATTGTTTCCTTTTTCCTGATGTAATAATAGGAATAATAATGGTATTTGTTAAGTGCTTACTATGTGCAAAGCACTGTTCTAAGCGCTGGGGGGGATACAAGGTGATTAGGTTGTCCCAGGTGGGGCTCACAGTCTTAATTCCCATTTTCCAGATGAGGTAACTGAGGCACAGAAAAGTTAAGAGACTTGCCCAAAGTCACACAGCAGACAAGTGGCGGAGCCGGAATTCGAACCCATGACCTCAGACTCCCAAACCCGTACTCTTTCCACTGAGCCACGCCGCTGATGTGTCTGTCGTCCACTCTCACCGTCCCCCTGACCAAAAAAACCCTTCCAACCTA
The DNA here is from genome assembly GCF_015852505.1 of Tachyglossus aculeatus. Lineage (NCBI taxonomy): Eukaryota > Metazoa > Chordata > Mammalia > Monotremata > Tachyglossidae > Tachyglossus > Tachyglossus aculeatus. The sequence continues at coordinate 2,219,587 of NC_052068.1, forward strand.
CTCTTAGATTCTGAGTCTCCTGAGTGTCCCGGGCTGCGTCTAGATCTTATCCTTGTATTTATTTCCAGTGCACGGAACAAGACCGAGCCCACTGTGGACACTTAAATTCTATTTCTACTACCCTCAATCATTTGAAGAATTACACTGGGCTGGGCATTTCCTGGGCACCTACTACAACGATTATCATCAATCAATCTCTCTCCACACTGAGGGAAGGAGAGACAAGACGGCGTGCGTGGGCTACAGTTCTGCCGTCAACCCAGACCACTCAATTAAGGGTATCAAACCCTCCCTCCGGTCCCAGCCCCCGTGCCCACCCCCTGAATGCCCACCCACCCACACACACCCACGTCTGATTACCGCGCCGGCCTGGATGGGGATATTGGATTTTTATCTCCATGTGATTAAGCGCTTCATGGGAGAATGGAAGATCTTTGCTGCAGGCTTTCCTAGTGGAGTCATTAGGGCTTCCCCTTTCAGCCCTCTAGCTCGATGGCACGCGTATGGGGATACACGGGCACATGTGCAAATTCCTTCTTGAGCTCCGGGGTATTTCTGAGGTCCCAGGAATGATGTGATCCTAAGGTTTAACAATCCTCGGTCGTTTTGTGGAGAACCACTGACCGGTCGGTCAGAAACGCCTCCGAATTCTAACATGGGCAAAGGTGGAAAGTGCTCACTCTAAGGACCCGAAAACCAGGAAAATCATCTTACTCAAGAGGGACTCTACTAACCCTCCCACAGCACGGGACATTTTATTTTATGTTATTTCCGTAGCCAATATACCAGAGAAGCAGTGTGGCTTAGTGGAAGGAGCACAGGCTTGGGACTAGACTGTGAGCCCACTGTTGGGTAGGGACTGTCTCTATATGTTGCCAACTTGACTTCCCAAGCGCTTAGTACAGTGCTCTGCACACAGTAAGCGCTCAATAAATACGATTGATGATGATGATGACTGTCTCTATATGTTGCCAACTTGTACTTCCCAAGAGCTTAGAACAGTGCTCTGCACGCAGTAAGCGCTCAATAAATACGATTGATGATGATGATGATGATAACTGTCTCTATATGTTGCCAACTTGTACTTCCCAAGCGCTTAGAACAGTGCTCTGCACACAGTAAGCGCTCAATAAATATGAATGATTGATTGGGAGTCAGAGGTCGGGGGTTCTAATCCCGGCTCCGTCACTCATCAGCTGTGTGACTTTGGGCAAGTCACACTTCTCTGGGCCTCAGTTACCTCATCTGTAAAATGAGGATGAAGACAGTGAGCCCCATGTGGGACAACCTGATCACCTTGTATCTACCCCAGCGTTTAGAACAGTGTTTGGCATGCAGTAAGCGCTTAAAAAAACCCCATCATTATTATTATTATTAGTCACTTATCTTCTCTGTGCCTCAGTTGCCTCATCTGTAAAATGGGGATTAAGACTGTGAGCCCTACGTGGGACAACCTGATTACCTTGTATCTACCCCAATGCTTTCATTCATTCATTCAATCGTATTTATTGAGTGCTTACTGTGTGCAGAGCACTGTACTAAGTGCTCAGGAAGTACAAGTTGGCAACATATAGAGATGGTCCCTACCCAACAGCGGGCTCACAGTGCTTGGTACATAAATGCTCAACAAATAACATCATCATCATCAAATCAATCAGTGGTATTTATTGAGCACTTAGTGTGTGCCGAGCACTGTACTAAGCACTTGGGAGAGTATGTTGGTAGACACATTCCCTGCTGATGCATTGCCCTATAGATTTTTATAAAGAAGGTGAGAAACAGCATGGCCTAATGAATAGAGCACTCGCTTGGGAGTCAGAAGGATCTGGGTTCTAATCCTTGTTCTGCAAATTGCTTGCTGGGTGATCTTGGACAAGTCATGTAACTTCTGTGCCTCAGTTTCCTCAACTGTACAATGGGGATACCTGTTCTCCCTTCTGCTTAGACTGCGAGCCCCATGTAGGATAGGGACTGTATACAACTTGTACCTTTCCCAGCACTTAGAATAGTGTTTGATATAAAGTAATCGCTTAACAAATATCATTAAAAAAGTATATATGCACATATATATATATACACACACACATAAATATTGCTTTTGTCTAATCAGATTGATTGGTTTGTCCAAATATAAACGCCAAACTTGACTTTCTCAAGAGGCAGTTACTAAATATCTCTCAGATTTGTTTGTTTCTCAGATAGTGAGGTGCTTGCAGTCCTTCGGCAGAGCCGGGTAGTGGTTAGGGAAGCTTTGGTGAGTTGGGGGTAGTCCCTTTCAGGTTGTTGGAGTATCTCTTTGGGAATAATAATAATAACGATAGTTGTGGTATTTAAGTGCTTAGTCTGCACCAAGTACTGTACGAAGCGCTGGGGTAGATACAGAATAATTAGGTCGGACACAGTCCCGTGCCCCTCACAGGGCTTATGGACTAAAAGGGAGGGAGAACAGAGATAAATAATAATAATGATAAAGTAATAGTGGAGATAACATTGAGAAGCAGCTTGGCTCAGTGGAAAAGAGCACGGGCTTTGGAGCCAGAGGTCATGGGTTCAAATCCCGGCTCCGCCAATTGTCAGCTGTGTGACTTTGGGCAAGTCACTTAACTTCTCCGGGCCTCAGTTACCTCATCTGTAAAATGGGGATTAAGACTGTGAGCCCCCCGTGGGACAACCTGATCACCTTGTAACCTCCCCAGCGCTTAGAACAGTGCTTTGCACATAGTAAGTGCTTAATAAATGCCATCATTATTATTATTCTTTTAGACTGTGAGCCCACTGTTGGGTAGGGACTGTCTCTATATGTTGCCAATTTGTACTTCCCAAGCGCTTAGTACAGTGCTCTGCACACAGTGAGCACTCAATAAATACGATTGATGATGATGATGATTAAGTGCTCCTTTAGGTCAAGTGCTAAGCACTGGGGTATATTCAGTCCAATCAGGCATAAACGGTGAGCCCCGATCCTGAGTCTTTAGGATGGAAACATTGCATGATAATAATAACAATAATAATGATGGCATCTGTTAAGCGCTTACTATGTGCAAAGCACAGTTCCAAACGCTGGGGAGGATATAAGGTAATAGTAATAATGATGGCATTTAAGTGCTTACTATGTGCAAAGCACTGTTCTAAGCGCTGGGGAGGATACAAGGTGATCAGGTTGTCCCACGTGGGGCTCACAGTCTTCATCCCCATTTTACAGATGAGGGAACTGAGGCACGGAGAAGTGAAATGACTTGCCCAAAGTCATCCAGCTGACAAGCGGCAGAGGCCGGATTTGAACCCATGACCTCTGCCTACAAAGAGGGGGATGGGGAGAGAGAAGGGTGAGCGGGAGAGAAAGAGGGGGAAGGGAGAGAGAATGAGGTGGGGGATGGGGAAATAGAGGGAAAGATGATCTGCAGAGGAATGCTGGTTCTAATAATAATAACTATAACAGTAATTGTGGTTTTTGCTAAGCATTTACTATGTGCCAAGCACTGTACTAAGCACTGGGGTAGACACTGCATTCATCAGGTCCAACTTGGGGCTCACAGTCTGAGTAGGAGGTTGAAAAGGTATCAAATCCCCATTGGACAGATGAGAAAACTGAGGCTCAGGAAAGTGACTTAAGGTCATAAAACAGGCAAGTGCTGGGTTGGGATTTGAACCCAGGTCTTTCTGACACCCAGGATCTATCCACGAGGCCACTCATGTCCATATCTGTAATTTATTTATATTAATGTCTGTCTTCCCCACTCTAGATTGTAAACTCACTGTGCGCAGGGAATGTGTCTGTTTATTGTTACAATTCATTCTCCCAAGTGCTTAGTACAGTGCTCTACACACCATAAACACTCAGTAAAGATGACTGACTGACGCTGCTTCTCTCTCCACTGAATTGCTGTAAACATGGACAATTTCTGCAGAGAACACACAGACAAATCTTCGTTGCTTTCATTTGGGTGACAAGCCGGTAGTTTGGGAGAATAGCCATGCCCTGCCGCCTTCTTTCTCCTTCTCTCCTCCTCTCTCCCTTATCCCCTCCTCCCTCCCTCTCTCTCCCTCCTTTCTGCTCATCTAATAATCCCTGGGCTGTTTGTTAAGCACTTACGCTGGACCAAGAATCGTAATAATAAGAATAATCAATCAATCAATCGTATTTATTGAGCGCTTACTGTGTGCAGAGCACTGTACTAAGCGCTTGGGAAGTACAAGTTGGCAACATATAGAGACAGTCCCTACCCAACAGTGGGCTCACAGTCTAAGAGGGGGAGACAGAGAACAGAACCAAACATACCAACAAAATAAAATAAATAGAATAGATATGTACAAGTAAAATAAATAGAGTAATAAATATGTACAAATAATCAGTGATTATTTATTAATCAATGATTGCGGTATTTCTTAAGCGCTTACAAGGTGCCAGGCACTATACTAAGCACTGGGGTGGATACAGCAAATCGGGTCATTCATTCAATCATATTTATTGAGCTGTTAGCCCACTGTTGGGTAGGGACTGTATGTGTTGCCAACTTGTACTTCCCAAGTGCTTAGTACAGTGCTCTGCACACAGTAAGCGCTCAGTAAATACGATTGATTGATTGATTGAGCGCTTACTGTACTGTACATAGTCCCTGTCCCACGTGGGGCTCACATTCTCATCATCATCATCATCAATCGTATTTATTGAGCGCTTACTGTGTGCTCAATAAATTCTGTGTTCTCAATTTCCATGAGGGAACTGAGGCCCAAGGAATTGAAGTGACTTGCCTAAGGTCACACATTATTATTATTATTATGGTATTTGTTAAGCGCTAACTACGTGCCAGCCACTGTTCTAAGTGCTGGGATAGATACACGTCAATCAGGTTGACACAATCCTGGTCCCACATGGGGCTCACACTCTTAACCCCCATTTTACAGATGAGACACTGAGCAATTAAGTGACTTGCCCGAGTTCACACAGCAGATGAATGGTGGGGACGGGATTAGAACCCAGGTCCTTCTAACTCCCAGGCCCACTACACCATACTGCTTCTTCTCTCTTTTTTTCGCTCTCCTCCATCTCTTTTTCTCTCTCTCTCTCTCTCTCTCTCTCTCTGTGTCTCTGTGTCTCTCCATCCCTCTCTCTTCCTTCTCCACAGCTCCTTCCCTCGTGCCCACCCTGAAGAGTCGCTCGGTGGATGAGGGCCTGGGGAATATTACAATTTCTTCTCTTAGTCTCCAGTCCTCTATTCCACAACGCGTATTTCTGCAACTCGGGGAAAATGGTGTAGAAAACAAATCATCCAAACCCCAGGCCAGAGAAATGAGAAAGGATCATAATAATGCGATATAAAATACAATTTATCTGTCAAGTTTTATTTTGTTTTCTACTTTAGATACTAAATGTTGCTCAATTCTCTTGAAGAATTAGCACAGTCAGCCATTTTCCCGTACTAATATCTAGGCCCCCCCTCCATTCTTGTCTCCCCCAAACCGCCCTAAGCCCTTGTGAACCTCTGGACTGTAAGTTCCTTGTGGGTAGGGAATGTGTCCAATCAGTCAGTCATATTTATTGAGTGTTTACTGTGTGGAGGGCAATGTATTCACACATTAAGCATTTGGGAAAGTGGAACACAGCTATATAGTATAATAATAATAATGGCATTTGTTAAGCACTTACTATGTGCAAAGCACTGTTCTAAGTGCTGGGGGGATACAAGGTGATCAGGTTGTCCTGCATGGGGCTCACAGTCGTCATCCCCATTTTACAGATGAGGTAACTGAGGCTCCGAGAAGTTAAGTGACTTGCCCAAGGTCACACAGCAGACGTGGCAGAGGCAGGATTCAAACCCATGACCTCTAACTCCAAATAATAATAATAATAATAATGGCATTTATTAAGTGCTTACTATGTGCAGAGCACTGTTCTAAGCTAATAATGGCATTTGTTAAGTGCTCTAAGCGCTGGGGAATTTACAAGGTGATCAGGTTGTCCCCCATGGGGCTTGCAGTGTTAATCCCCACTTTACAGATGAGGTAACTGAGGCCCAGAGAAGTTAAGTGACTTGCCCAAAGTCACACAGCTGACGAGTGGTGGAGCCGGAATTTGAACCCATGACCTCTGACTCCAAAGCCCAGGCTCTTTCCACTGAGCCACGCTGACAAATTCCTTGCCCGTGATGAGCTTACAGTCTACAAGAGAGGCAGCGTGGCTTAATGGAAAGAGCCCGGGCTTGGGAGTCAGAGGTTGTGGGTTCTAATCCTGACTCCACCACTTGTCAGTTGTGTGACTTTGGGCAACTCACTTGATTTCTTTGTGCCTCAGTTCCCTCATCTGTAAATTGGGGATTAAGACCGTGAGTCCCACGTGGGACAACCCAGTAATGTTGTATCTACCCCAGCGCTTAGAACAGTGCTTGGCACATAGTAAGTGCTTAACAAATACTATTATTATTATTATTACAGTCTCATGTATAATGAAAAAAATAAAAAGGAGGAGAGGGGCCTGGTGTCAGATAAATAAGAAGCAGTCATTGAGGCAGGGAATATGTCTGCCAATTCTGTGGTATTCTGCCAATTCTGTGGTATTGTACTTTCTCAGCTCAGTACAGTAGTCTGCATGTAATACGTGCTCAAAAAAACCCATTGATTGATTGATTGTTTTATATGTTGTATATTTATATAACGTTATATATATGTTTTATATATTTTATATGTTGCCAACTTGTACTTCCCAAGCGCTTAGTACAGTGCTCTGCACACAGTAAGCGCTCAATAAATACGATCGATTGATTGATTGATTGAGAGAACCACTGTGGCCTAGTAGATAGACTATGGTCCTGGGAGTCAGAAGGACCTGAGTTCTAATCCTCCCTCCACTACTTTTCTGCTCTGTGACCTTGGGCAAGTCTCAACTTCTCTGTCCCTCAGTCACCTCATTTGTGAAATGGGGATTAAACCCGTGAGCCCCATGTGGGACACCGACTGAGTCCAAGTTAATAATTATGGCATTTGTTAAGCGCTTACTATGTGCTTGGCACTGTACTCAGCGATGGGTGGATATGAGCAAACTGGGTTGGACACAGTCCCAGTCCAGCGTGGCTCAGTGGCTTTGGAGTCAGAGGTCATGGGTTCAAATCCCAGCTCTGCCAATTGTCAGCTGTGTGACTTTGGGCAAATCACTTAGCTTCTCTGGGCCTCAGTTCCCTCATCTGTAAAATGGGGATGAAGACTGTGAGCCCCCCGTGGGACAACCTGATCACCTGGTAACCTCCCCAGTGCTTAGAACAGTGCTTTGCACATTGTAAGCGCTTAATAAATGCCATCACCATCATCATCATGTGGGGCTCACAGTCTCAATTTCCATTTTACAGTTGAGGGAACTGAGGCTCAGTGAAGTGAGGTGACTTGCCCAGGGTCAAACAGCAGACAGTGCAGGAACCGGTATTCGAACTCATGATCTTCAGACACCCAGGCCCCTGCTCTAACCACTACGCCATGCTGCTTCCCCATTTGATTATCTTGTATCTGGGTTCAAATCCCGGCTCTGCCAATTGTCAGCTGTGTGACCTTGGGCAAGTCACTTAACTTCTCTGGGCCTCAGTTCCCTCATCTGTAAAATGGGGGTTGACTGTGAGCCCCCCGTGGGACAACCTGATCACCTTGTAACCCCCCAGCACTTAGAACAGTGCTTTGCACATAGTAAGCGCTTAATAAATGCCATCGTAATTATTATTATTATTATTATCTGCCTCAGGGCTTAGTACAGTGCCTGGCACATAGTAAGCGCTTCACAAATACCATTTAAAACAAAAAGATGGAAGAAAAGGCCAAGATAAAATGGAAACAAAAATATAGATCAGGAGGGTCTTGTGCTTCTCCAGCGCTTAGAACATTGCTTGGCACATAGTAAGCGCTTAAGAAATACCATTATTCATTCATTCAGTTGTATTTATTGAGCGCTTATTGTGTGCAGAGCACAGTTCTAAGCGCTTGGAAAGTACAATTCGGCATAAGAGACAGTCGCTCCCCAACTACTGTCTCCCCCTTCTAGATTGTGAGCCCGTTTTTGGGTAGGGATCGTATCTATATGTTGCCAACTTGAACTTCCCAAGCGCTTAGTACAGTGCTCTGCACACAGTAAGCGCTCAATAAATACGATCGAATGAATGAATGAACAACGGGCTCACAGTCTAGAAGTCATGGTTTCTAATCCCGGCTCCGCCGCTGGTCTGTTGTGTGACCTTGGGCAAGTCACTTCACTTCTCTGGGCCTCAGTTCCCTCATCTGTCAAATGGGAATTGAGACAGGGAGCCCCACACGGAACAGGGACTGTGTCCCACTCAGTTTGCTTGTATTCACCCCAGGCCTTAGCACAGTGCTCGGCACCTCATAAGCGCTTAGCAAATAGCATCATTATTATTATGGTTATTGCAGCCCTCTGCACACGGTAGGCAACCAGTACAGTACTCTGCTGACCCAGGAGTCGCAGAGTGTTCTGCACACAGTAGTTGCCTAGTACAATCCACTCTCTTTACAGTAGATACCCAGGACAGTAGTCTGCATGCTGTGGGTACTCAATAGGTGTTCGTTTTTTTGGTTTTTTTTGATGAGATGAGAATCTTCAGTTTTATTGTTCCTTCTTTATTCCTCTCTTGGTGGCTTCAATTTCTCCATCTCAAAAAAGAAAAAAAAAGCCAGTCCCATCACCGGCATTTAGAGATTTATCCACAACCACGGGACGCAGTAGGAAGCATTCTGTGAATTTATCAGTGCTGGGGATATATGCATAAAACATTTCCTTTCTCTGTGGTAGTATTTTGTCGCCTGGCAGTCTGATTAGGTTTTTAATAGCGTATTTTTTTTATATTTTACCTCTTGAGAGGAAAGATAGTCATTTATTGAAAGGAGCTTAAATTAAAATTTATAGTAGCTTATTTTAAAAATTTGAATAATGGGCTTAAACATTTCATTATGATAAGGTATTCAAGAAAAGTCAATGCTTTGGAAGATATAAAAATAATTTTCAAAATGTAAAAAGTTTTTACAGCGCCGAGCTTAGCTTTAATGATGTATAAAGCATTTAAGTTGTCATGTCTCGCATTTCAAAGCATCCCAACTGCACCTGGAGGCCGGAGCTGTAGGAGTAGAAGCAGGGAGGAGGTGAGGGGAGTCGGAGGGACCTGGGTTCTAATTCTGCCTCCGCCACTTGTCTGCCGTATGACCTTGGGCCAGTGGTTTTATTGGTCTGGGCCTTGGTTTCATTCACTGTAAAAGGGGGTTCAGTACCAGCTCCCCACCTCCCCCCAACTTTAGACTGATCCCTGGTTGGAACGGGGACTGAGTCCTACCAGCTCAGTCAGTTGGTCAGTCGTATTTATTAATAATAATAATAATGATGGCATTTATTAAGCGCTTACTATGTGCAAAGCACTGTTCTAAGCACTGGGGTAGATACAAGGTAAGCAAGTTGTCCCACGTGGGGCTCACAGACTTAATCCCCATTTTCCAGATGAGGGAACTGAGCCCCAGAGAAGTGAAGTGACTTGCCCAAAGTCACACAGCTGACAATTGGCGAGCCGGGATTTGCTTCTCTATTATTATTATAATTATTATATATTATTATATTATCTTATTATAATAATTATCATTATATAATTATTTATTGAGCTCTTACTGTGTGCCGAGCACTGTACTAAGCGCTTGGGAGAAGCAGCGTGGCTCAGTGGAAAAGAGCACGGGCTTTGGAGTCTGAGGTCATAGGTTCAAATCCCGGCTCTGCCACTTGTCAGCTGTGTGACTTTGGGCAAGTCACTTCACTTCTCTGGGCCTCAGTTACCTCATCTGGAAAATGGGGATTGAGACTGTGAGCCCCCCGTGGGACAGCCTGATCACCTTGTAATCTCCCCAGCCCTTAGAACAGTGCTTTGCACATAGTAAGCGCTTAATAAATGCCATTATTATTATTATTAACAGTATATTCATTCAATCATATTTATTGAGCACTTACTGTGTGCAGAGCACTATACTAAATGCTTGGGAAGTAAGTTGGCAACATATAGAGACGGTCCCTACCCAACAACGGGTTCACATTCTAGAAGTGTATATTTATAAAACAATATAACAGGCACATTCCCTGCCCACAGAGAGTTTGCAGTCTAGAGGAGGAGACACACATGAATAGAAATCAATAAGTTACTGGTGGGAACATAAGTGGTGGGGGGCTGGGAGGAGGGATGAATAAAGTGGGCCAGTCAGGACGATGCAGAAGGGAGTGGGAGAAGAGGAAAGGAGGGCTTAGTCAGGGAAGGCCTCTACGCATCAAGCAAAAACTCAGCTTCAAGGCTCTGCATCCCCTGGCCCCCTCCTACCTCCCCTCCCTTCTGTCCTTCTCCAGCCCAGCCCGCACCCTCCGTTCCTCTGCCGCTGCTCACCTCCTCACCGGGCCTCATTCTCACCCATCCCGCCGTCGACCCCCGGCCCACGTCCTCCCCCGGGCCTGGAATGCCCCCAATCCCTCCGCCCATCCACCAAGCCAGCTCTCTTCCTCCCTTCAAAGCCCTACTGAGAGCTCACCTCCTCCAAGAGGCCTTCCCAGACTGAGCCCCCTTTTTCCTCTCCTCCTCCCCATCACCCCCAGCCCTGCCTCCTTCCCCTCCTCAAAGCACTTGTATATATGTTTGTACAGATTTATTTTACTTGTGCCTATTTACTATTCTATATATTTCATTAATGATCATCATCAATCGTATTTATTGAGCGCTTACTATGTGCAGAGCACTGTACTAAGCGCTCGGGAAGTACAAATTGGCAACATATAGAGACAGTCCCTACCCAACAGTGGGCTCACAGTCTAAATGATGTGCCTATAGCTTTAATTCTATTTGTTCTGACGACTTTGACACCTGTCTACATGTTTTGTTTTGTTGTCTGTCTCCCCCTTCTAGACGGTGAGCCCGTTGTTAGGTAGGGACCGTCTCTATATGTTGCCAACTTGTACTTCCCAAGCGCTTGGTACAGTGCTCTGCACACAGTAAGCACTCAATAAATATGATTGAATGAATGAATAAATAGAATTATAGATATATACACATCGTTAATAAAATAAATAGAATAATAAATATGTACATATATACTAGTGCTGTAGGGCAGGGAGGTAATAGAGCAGGAGGGGGGAGTCAGGGTGATTGGGAGGGGAGGAGGAGCAGAGGAAAAGGGGGGCTCAGTGTGGGAAGGCCTCCTGGAGGAGGTGAGCTCTCAGTAGGGCTTTGAAGGGAGGAAGAGAGCTAGTTTGGCGGCTGTGTGGAGGGAGGGCATTTCAGCCAGGGGAAGGACTTGGGCCGGGGGTCGACGGCGGGACAGGCAAGAACGAGGCCCAGTGAGAAGGTTAGCAGCAGCAGAGTAGCGGAGGGTGCGGGATGGGCTGGAGAAGGACAGAAGGGAGGTGAGGTAGGAGGGGGCGAGGGGATGGAGAGCTCTGAAGCCAACCGTGAGGAGTTTTTGCTCGATATGAAGGTTGATAGGCAACCACTGGAGATTTTTGAAGAGGGAGTGACATGCCCAGAGTGTTTCTGTAAAAAGAATAGTAATTATGGTATCTATTAAGCACTTACTATGTGCTAGGAACTGAACTAAGTGCTGGGGTAGATACAATCAAATTGCATTGGCCACCGTCCCTGTCCCACATGGGGCTCACAGTCTCAATCCTCATTTTACAGATGAGGTAACTGAGTCATGGAGAAGTGAAGTGACTTGGCCTAGATCACACAGCAGATACTTGGCAGAGCTGGGATTAGAACCCATGACCTTCTAACTCCCAGGCTTGCAATCTATCCACTACTCTGCCCTCTGATTCTCAGCCGTTCACCCGGTTCAGCCCCCCAAATTCCGCTTCAGCTCTGTTCACTTTTCCCCTGGCTCCTCCATCATTTTTTTTTTAATGGTATTTTTTTAAGCACTTACTACGTGACAGGCACTGTACTAAGTACTGGGGTAGATACAAAATGATCAGGCGGGACTCAGGCTCTGTCCCACGTTGGGCTCATAGTCTCAATCCCATTTTACAAATAAGGTAACTGAGCCCAGCAAAGGTAATTGACTTGCCCAAGGTCACACAGCAGGTGAGTGGAGCTGGGATTAGAATAATAATAATAATGATGGTATTTGTTAAGCGCTTACTATGTGCAAAGCACTGTTCTAAGCACTCGGGGGATACAAGGTGATCAGGTTTTCCCACGTGGGGCTCATAGTCACATCCAAGCCGTCACTCACATCCAAGCCATCACTCACATCCTAGCCGTCTCCAAAACCTGCCGGTCTCATCTCCGCAACATTGCCAAGATCCGCCCTTTCCTCTCCATCCACACCGCTACCCTGCTCGTTCAAGCTCTCATCCTATCCTGTCTGGACTACTGCATCAGCCTCCTCTCCAATCTCCCATCCTCTTGTCTCTCCCCACTTCATTCCATACTTCACGCCGCTGCCCGGATTGTCTTTGTCCAGAAACGCTCTGGGCATGTTACTCCCCTCCTCAAAAATCTCCAGTGGCTACCAATCAATCTGCACATCAGGCAGAAACTCCTCACCCTCGGCTTCCAGGCTGTCCATCACCTCGCCCCTCCTACCTCACCTCCTCTCCTTCTCCAGCCCAGCTCACACCCTCCGCTACTCTGCCGCTAATCTCCTCACTGTGCTTTCTTCTCACCTGTCCTGCCATCGACCCCTGGCCTGGAATGCCCTCCCTCCGCACATCCGCCAAGCTAGCTCTCTTCCTCCCTTCAAGGCCCTACTGAGAGCTCACCTCCTCCAGGAGGCCTTCCCAGACTGAGCCCCTTCCTTCCTCTCCCCCTCCTACCCTTCTCCATCCCTCCCACCTTACCTCCTTCCCTTCCCCACAGCACTGTATATATGTATATATGTTTGTACGTATTTATTACTCTATTTATTTATTTATTTTACTTGTACATATCTATTCTATTTTATTTTGTTAATATGTTTTATTTTGTTCTCTGTCTCCCCCTTCTAGACTGTGAGCCCACTGTTGGGTAGGGACCGCCTCTATATATTGCCAACTTGTACTTCCCAAGCGCTTAGTACAGTTCTCTGCACACAGTAAGCGCTCAATAAATACGATTGATTGATTGATTGATTAATCCCCATTTTCCAGATGAGGGAACTGAGGCACAGGGAAGTTAAGCGACTTGCCGAAAGTCACACAGCTGACAGTTGGCGGAGCCAGGATTTGAACCCATGACCTCTGACTCCAGAGCCCAGGCTCTTTCCACTGAGCCACGCTGCTTCTCTAGGTCAAAAGAACCCAGGTCTTTTTATGCTGCTTCTCTTCACCTGACTCTTATAATTTCCTCTCATAGAGGGATTTGAGTACATTGTACTTGAGTCACCGTGTTCTTCCTGCCCACGTTAAAAAGAATCACTTTCTCCCAGGGGCGTTCACCGTTCGGCCGCTTTTACTAAACAGGTATGATGATGGCAATTGAAGAAACGTGAGAATTCAGTAGAGCTTCTTAACTGTACATGCCCCTGCCTGACTGATTCACAGGCTGCTAATATACACGACATCTTACTCCATAATGTATTTTCTTCCTGTTGTTCAAAAATTAAATCACCCACTACACAACCCAACATCTCACCTTGTTCCATTTCCTCTTCCGCTACCAGCTCATCACAAAATCGTAAAAACATTTATTTACTCTCAGGAGTCACTCTGTGTGTGAGCATTCAGCGCTGCTGCATCTGAAGGGGTTTTCGCCACACATTTGGTCTAAAGTGCTCTTTTTTCAGTGGTATATACTGAGTTCCCTCATCTGTAAAATGGGGATTAAGACTGTAAGCCCCACATGGGACAACCTGATTAGCTTGTATCTACCCCAGCACTTAAAACAGTGCTCGGCACATAGTAAGTTTTTAACAAATACCATCATTTTTTTTGTAGTACTTTGCACAGGGTAATCACTCCATAAATATGATTGATAGGAGTCCTTCCCAGACGGAGCCCCCTCCTTCCTCTCCCCCTCCTCCCCCTCCCCATCCCCCACCTTACCTCTTTCCCCTCCCCACAGCACCTGTATATATGTATATATGTTTGTACGTATTTATTACTCTAGTTATTTATTTTACTTGTACATATTCTATTTATTTTATTTTGTTAACATGGCTTTTTTAGTTGTCTGTCTCCCCCTTCTAGACTGTGAGCCCGCTGTTGGGTAGGGACCGTCTCTATATGTTGCGAACTTGGACTTCCCAAGTGCTTAGTCCAGTGCTCTGCACACAGTAAGCGCTCAATAAATACGATTGAATGAATTGAATGAATGAATGATTGGATGAATGCTAAACGCTGGAGAAAATACAACAGGGTCACAAGACACGCTCCCCTCCAGAAAGAAGCTTCCATTCTATCAGGGCACATTAGAAGGGGGTGATTGGAATAAGGGGGTTCGGTGCGCTTGCTCCCATTGGATTTCTACCCCGTCCGCCTGCCCAGACTGCCTCTCCGGGCCCTCACTCGCTGTGGGTCTAATTTCGTTGTCAGGATGCTCTTGTTTCTCATCCGCGCTCTTCAATCACACCTTCCAATTGTGTCAAATGAAGCCGGCATGCCAAGCCAGGTGACAAATCACACCGAAGCAAAGGTTGAGACCAAATCCAATGGCCGTTGTTGGAGCCGCGGCGCTGAGACCCCGTCTCCGGAGCCGCCTCGGGAGGAGGAACGTCAACTCCGGAGGCTCCAGGGTCAGGGAGGTCATTTGTTCCAAGCGACAAAATCAGTGCAGGATTGTTTTTCTGTTCTGCTGTCTACCCGGAGCTCACAGCAGCTGGCTGCCTGTTCTAATCTGAGCTGTTGAGCTGGGGAGGTGGACATTAGAGAGATCCACGCCTTCCCCGATAAACCCTTCTTCTCCCCGGCTCCCTCTCCCTTCTGATTAAAAGAATAATTATAATAATAGTAGTATTTTTAAGCACTTACTATGTGCCAGGCACTGTACTAGGCGCTGGAGTGGATACGAGCAAATCGGGTTGGACACAGTCGCGGTCGCACGTGGGGCTCATAGTCGTAATCCCCATTTTACAGGCAAGGGAAATGAAATGACTCGCCCAAGATCACACAGCAGGACGAGTGGCAGAGCTGGGATTAGAATCCAGGTCCTTCTGGCGCCCAGATCTGCGCTCCACTTGTCAGCTGGGTGACTTTGGGCAAGTCACTTCACTTCTCTGGGCCTCAGTTCCCTCATCTGGAAAATGGGGATTAAAGATTGTGAGCCCCCGGTGGGACAACCTGATCACTTTGTAACCTCCCCAGCGCTTAGAACAGTGCTTTGCACATAGTAAGCGCTTAATAAATGTCATTTTTATTATTTATTTATTATATCTACTGGGCCACACTGCTTCCTTTCCACATGGTCTATGCATGTGGTACTGTGACCTTTCAGTATTGATATGAGCCCCGCCCTCAATCCCACATCACGTCTGTACTTATTGATACATATAGTGATAAAAATGATGCAGCCAAATGGATAGAAGGAGAAGTCTAGGTCCTATTTGGTTGTATTTTTCATTTATGGAAATGAATAACTGAATTATTCTCAACATGCAGAACCTCTTATTATATAACAGAGTGCTGTTGGAGTCAATTTGTTGAACACAGTCTGAACTTGTTGAATGAAATTTCCTTCATGAGACGCAGTTTGAATAGCATAATTTACTACCTTCTGTCCTTATAATATTTATATCTGGGGCTTTTAAGAGTTTGTATTTTGAGGCCCCAGGATGGAAATCCTTTTTGGGTTGGGATTTACCTGTATTCTTTTTTTTTTAAAAAAAATCAGGATTTCAACTGTTAAAAAGTAATTGTGATAATTGCCTTATTTAATCACCTTCACATTCATCATTCTGCAGAAGCAGCGTGGCCTAGTGGTAAGAGCACGAGTTTGGGAGTCATAGGTCGTGGGTTCTAATCCCGGCTCCACCACGTATGTGCTGTGTGACCTTGGGCAAGTCACTTAACTTCTGTGTGCCTCAGTTACCTCATCCGTGAAATGGGGATTAAAAGTGTGAGCTTCATGTGGGACAGGTATTGTGTCCAACTTGATTACCTTGTATCTATCCCAGTGCTTAGAACTGCGCTTGGCATAGTAAGCACTTAACAGATATCATCATCATTATTATTACTATTATCATCAATACGTCTCCCAAGTTCAAAAACCATTTTCTGGGCTGTACTCCCTGCCCGAACCACTGCTGTTTGCCCTCTTTCTTGGTCTGCCCCAAAGCATCATTCTAAGGCTTCCTCAGTATAACAGTTGAGTTTAGATTTTAAAGTGCTTTTTGCTCTGTGTCAATCAAAACCTCTTCCCAATTAACCTCTGGGATCCCCATGAGCTCTCTTTTTCTTAGAGATCAGCTCTGTTCACACACCATAACCAACTCAATCAATCAATCAATCAAGTGCTGTACTGAATTCATTCATTCTATCCATTTTTTTGAGTGCTTACTGTATGCAGAGCACTGTACTAAGCACTTGGAAGAATACAATACAACAATAAGTGGATATGTTCCCTAATAATAGTAATAGTAATTATGGTATTTAAGCACTTACTATGTGCCAGGCACCGTACTAAGCGCTGGGCTAGATACAAGCAAATCGGGTTGGACGTAGTGTCTGTCCCATGTGGGGCTCACAGTCTCAATCCCCATTTCCCTGCCCACAGTGAGTTTACAGTCTAGAGCAGGGAGTGTCTCTATATGTTGCCAATTTGTACTTCCCAAGCGCTTAGTACAGTGCTCTGCACATAGTAAGCGCTCAATAAATACGATTGATGATGATGATGAGATTAGGATTGTACAATATACAGTGTTTGGCACATGGTAAGGGCTTAACAAATGCCATCAGTATTATCCCTCAAGACTGTAAGCGCGTTGTGGGCAAGGATTGTCTCTTTATTGCTGTATTGTACTTTCCAATAATGATGGCACTTGTGAAGCACTTAGTATGTGTGAAGCACTGTTCTAAGCGCCCGGGGGGGGGGGGGGGGGGGGGATACAAGGTGATCAGGTTGTCCCACGTAGGGGGTCACAGTCTTAATCCCCATTTTACAGATGAAGTAACTGAGGCTCAGAGAAGTGAAGTGACTTGCCCAGAGTCACACAGCTGACAAGTGGCGGAGCCGGGATTAGAACCCATGACCTCTGGCTCCCAAGCCCATGCTCTTTCCACGGAGCCACGCTGCTTCCAAGTTCTTAGTACAATGCTCTGCACACAATAAGCACTCAATAAATGCAACGTGGCTCAGTGGAAAGAACCCGGGCTTTGGAGTCAGAGGTCATGGGTTCAAATTCCCGCTCTGCCAATTGTCAGCTGTGTGACTATGGGCAAATCACTTCACTTTTTTGTGCCTCAGTGACCTCATCTGTAAAATGGGGATGAAGGCTGTGAGCCCCCCGTGGGACACCTCATCACCTTGTAACCTCCCCAGCGCTTTGAACAGTGCTTTGAACATAGTAAGTGCTTAATAAATGCCATCATTATTATTATTAATGCAAATCAATAAATGAGATTAAATACCAGAGATGGTAGACACATTCCCCACACACAAGGAGCTTACAGTCTAGAGAAGAAGACAGACATTAATATAAATAAATTATGGCTATGTGGCCTATGGATAAAGTACAGACCTGGAATTCAGAAGGTCCTGGGTTCTAATCCTGACTCCGCCACTTGTCCACTGTGTGACCTTGGGCAAGTCACTTCACTTCTCTTTGCATCACCTTGTCTCCCCCATCTTACCTCCTTCCCTTCCCCACAGCACCTGTATATATGTATATATGTTTGTACATATTTATTATTCTATTTATTTATTTATTTTACTTGTACATATCTATCCTATTTTGTTTTGTTAATATGTTTGGTTTTGTTCTCTGTCTCCCTCTTCTAGACTGTGAGCCCACTGTTGGGTAGGGACTGTCTGTATATATTGCCAACTTGTACTTCCCAAGCGCTTAGTACAGTGCTCTGCACACAGTAAACGCTCAATAAATACAATTGATTGATTGATTGATTGTGGAGATTAAGATTGTGAGCCCCATGTGGAACAGGGACTGTGTCCAATCCAATTTGCTTGTATGCACCCAGTGCTTCGTATAGTGTCTGGCACATAATAGAAGCAGTGTGGCTCAGTGGAAAGAGCCCGGGCTTGGGAGTCAGAGGTCATGGGTTCAAATCCCAGCTCTGCCACTTATCAGCTGTGTGACTTTGGGCAAGTCACTTAACTTCTCTGTGCCTCAGTTACCTCATCTGTAAAATGGGGATTGAGACTGTGAGCCCCACGTGGGACAACCTGATTACCTTGAATCCCCCCCAGTTTTTAGAACAGTGCTTTGCACATAGTAAGTGCTTAACAAATGCCATTATTGCAAAGAATCAGCATGGCTCAGTGGAAAGAGCCCGGGCTTTGGAGTCAGAGGTCATGGGTTCTAATCCCAGCTCTGCCAGTTGTCAGCTGTGTGACTTTGGGCAAGTCACTCAACTTCTCTGGGCCTCAGTTCCCTCATCTGTAAAATGGGGATGAAGACTGTGAGCCCCCTGTGGGACAACCTGATCACCTTGTAACCTCCCCAGCACTTAGAACAGTGCTTGGCACATAGTAAGCGCTTAACAAATTCCATCATTATTATTATCATTATAATAAGTGCTTAGCGAAAACCGCAATTATTATTATTATTATTATCATTATTATTATTATTATAAGTGCTTTGGGGCTGAGGGAGGGGCTAATAAAGGTTGCAAATCCAAGTTCCAGGATGATGCAGAAGGGAGTGGGAGAAGAGGAAATGAGGGCTTAGTCAGGGAAGGCCTCTTGGAGGAGATGGGCCTTCAGTAAAGCCTTGAAGTTGGGGAAAGTCATTGTCTGTCAGATATAGAGAGGGAAGGCATTCCAAGCCGGGAGCAAGAAGTGGGTGAGAGGTTCGCAACGAGATAGACGAGATCCAACTTGTACTTCCCAAGCGCTTAGTACAGTGCTCTGCACATAGTAAGCGCTCAATAAATACAATTGAATGAATGAATAAATCAACATATAGTGAGTAAGTTGGTGTTAGAGGAGGGAAGCACACGGGCTTGTTATAGTAGGAGAGCAGCGAGGTGAGGTAGAAGGGAACGAGGTGATTGATTGCTTTAAAGCAGATGGTGAGGAGTTTCTGTTTGATGCAGAGGTGGATGGGCAACCACTGGAGCTTCTTGAGGAGTGGGGAAATATGAACTGAACGTTTTTGTAGAAAAATGACCCGGGCAGCAGAGTGAAGTATGGACTGGAGTGGGAAGGGAGGCAGGAGGCAGGGAGGTCGGCGAGGAGGCCGATACAGTAATCAAGGTGGGATAAGTATTTGGATTAACGTGGTAGCGGTTTGTATGGGGAAGAAAGCGTGGCTCAGTGGGAAGAGCCTGGGCTTTGGAGTCAGAGGTCATGGGTTCGAATCCCGGCTCCGCCGCATGTCTGGTGTGTCACCTTGGGCAAGTCACTTCACTTCTCTGAGCCTCAGTGACCTCATCTGTAAAATGGGGATTAAGACTGTGAGCCCCACGTGGGACAACCTGATCACCTTGTATCCCCCCCAGCGCTTAGAACAGTGCTTTGCACATAGTAAGCGCTCAGTAAATATGATTGAATGAATGAAAGGGTGGTTTTAGTGATGTGAGTTTACAGACTGCATTCTACTGTGCCTAACTGCCAGACCCCTCAGACCCCCTTTTTCCCCCTCATCGGACCCTCCCCACACCCTCCCTCATCCCAAAAGCTTTTCCCAAGGAATTCTCCCCACTCAAGGGACGCTAAACCAACAGGCCGATTTCATTCCTTTTCCCCAACGTCTCTATTCAGTACTCGGTTCTTTTCTGTAAGCCCCTTGAGGGCAGGGCTCATGTCTAACTGACTCTATTGGACTCTACTTTCCCAAGTCCTTTGTACAGTGCTCTGCATGCAGTAAGCACTCAATAAATACGATTGAATGAATAACTACCCCTCTGCATACTAACTAGTAATATTAATAATGATGGTATTTGTTAAGTGCTTACTATATGCCAAGCACTGTTCTAAGTGCTGGGGTCGATACAAGGTAATCAGATTGTCCCACATGGGGCTCGCAGTCTTAGTTCCCATTTTACAGATGAGATAAATGGGGCCCAGAGTGTGATCTTGGGCAAGAAGTGAAATGACTTCAGTTCACTTCTCTGGGCCTCAGTTCCCTCATCTGCAAAATGGGGATTCCCTGTTCTCCCTCCTCTTTAGACCTGAGCCCCACGTGGGACCTGATTAGCTTGCCTCTAGTACAGTGCTAGGCACATAGGAAGTGCGTAATGAAACATATTATCATTATTATTATTATTATTACAAGCCTGACTTGAAAATGGAGTGGGAATGATGTCTGGGAATGACAGGGGAGAGAGGCCTGGCTGTGTTGAGTAGGGATATGGACATCAGTCACACCTCCTCTCCAAGTGCTCATTTTCACTTACAGCTTTGGCCTTGCTGGGCACCAAGGAAGCTGCGGCCTGGCAAGAACTCTACCGATTTGTACTGAAATCCTAAATCCTGCCACCCTGCTCCATCCTTTCCCCACAACGGCTTCTGGCTCTCCATTCAAGATCCTTTTTTAGACCTGTTTACACAGTGCATTTGGTTCTCCCGGGCATAAAAATGGCAACAATTCCATTTAGCATCATCTCAGCCATCTTAGGTAATTAATACGGTGCTCCATTTTCCAATTTTGGAGATTTGGGAAAGTAATTAAAGTTAGTCATTATATACGATTTTGTGCATTGAATTTATTAATAAGTGGCAGCTGGAATCTGTTCAGAATTAGTCATTATATATGACTTTGTGGATTGAATTTATCAATGAGTGGAGCCGGAATCTGTACAAAGAGTCCAAGGGAAAGATCTTGGCAGAAGCATCTGTTGCTTCCAGTTGACTTCCCGTGAACAGTTATTTCTGCTTTTTCGAGTAGTAGGAGAGTTTTTTTTTGTACAGGGAGGCAGTGGGCCCTAGTGGAGAGAGCATAATAATAATTATGGTACTTGTTAAGCGCTTACTAGGTGCCAAGCACTGTTCTAAGCGCTCAGTTCAGACAGCATGGGATTGGGAGCCAGAAGACCCAGATTCTGATTCTGGCTTTGCCTCTTACCTGCCGTGTGACTGTGCTCAAGTGACTTAGCTTCTCTGGGCCTCGGTCTCCTCACCTGTAAAGTGGGGTTTCAATACCTGTTTTCCCTTTTTCCCTCCTATTTAGACTGTGAGCCTCAAGCGGGACAGGGACTGTGTCTAACCTGTTGATCTTGTGTCTACCCCAGGGCTTAGCAAAGTGCTTGGCACAGAGTAGGCGTATGACAAGTAGCACTTATTGTAATTTCTTAGCATTATTTCTGGGCCCAATTTAGCGGGGGTTTCTGGTTGGACTGTGTCCAACCCAATTTGCTTGTATCCAGTACTTAGTACAGTGCTTGGCACATAGTAAGCGCTTGACAGATACCATTATTATTATTATTATTACATTTGGCTGGCAGGTAGGCAGGGCTGGAGGTGTTGACTGAGCGGGCCGGAGGTCTGCCTGGTGAGCAGGCAGGGCTGGGGGTCCATTCATTCATTCACTCATTTATTGAGCATTTACTGTGTGCAGATCACTGTACTAAGCACTTGGAAGAGTGCAATACAACAATAAACGGACACGTTCCCTGTCCACAATGAGCTTATTCATTCATTCAGTCGCATTTATTGAGTGCTTACTGTTTGCAGAGCACTGTACTAAGCGCTTGGGAAGTACAAGTTGGCAACATATAGAGACAGTCCCCACCCAACAGCGGGCTCACAGTCTAGAAGGGGGAGACAGACAACAAAACAAAACATATTAACAAAATAAAATAAATAGAATAAATATGTACAAATAAAATAAATAAATATACTAATAAATATGTACAAACACATATATACATATATACAGGTGCTGTGAGGAGGGGAAGGAGGTAAGGTGGGGGGGGATGGGGAGGAGGAGGAGGGGGAGAGAAAGGAGGGGGTTCAGTGTAGGAAGGCCTCCTGGGGGAAGTGAGCTCTCAGTAGGGCTTTGAAAGGAGGAAGAGAGCTAGCTTGGCGGATGTGCGGAGGGAGGGCATTCCGGGCCAGGGGGAGGACGTGGGCCGGGGGTCGATGGTGGGACAGGGGAGAACGAGGGCCAGTGAGGAGATTAGTGGCAGAGGAGCAGAGGGTGTGGGCTGGGCTGGAGAAGGAGAGAAGGGAAGTGAAGTAGAAGGGGGCGAGGTGATGGACAGCCTTGAAGCCGAGGGTGAGGTGTTTCTACCTGATGCGTAGGTTGATTGGTAGCCACTGGAGATTTTTGAGGAGGGTAGTAACATGCCAAGAGCGTTTCTGCTCAAAGACGATCCAGGCAGTGGTGTGAAGTATGGATCGAAGTAGAGAGAGACAGGAGGATGGGAAATTGGAGAGGAGGCTGATGCAGCTTATAGTCTGGAGGGGAAGAGGGAGTGTTTGACCGGTCCGGGCATCCAGCCGGTGCGCCTTGGTGTCAGAACACGAGTGCTCGCCGACAGTAGAGACAGGAGAGAATTTCAGTGTGAAATTCCCCAAAGCGGACTTCCGCCCGGCCCCAGGGAGGGACAACTCTTGGGGTGGGGCCCACCAGCATCGGAAGAGCCGACCGCTCTGCCATCATGGTCACCACTGCTCTAGCCGGCTATCTTCATTTCTCAGGACCACCCTCCTCGGGGCACAGAGCTCCCCTATACCATACACCCCTTAACTGCTCCCTTTTTTAATGACATTTGTAAGCACTTATTCTCTTCCAGCACCACATTTAGCGGCGTGGCTCCGTGGAAAGAGCACGGGCTTGGGAGTCAGAGGTCATGGGTTCTAACACCGCCTCCGCCACTTGTCAGCTGTGTGATTTTGGGCAAGTCATTTAACTTCTCTGTGCCTCAGTTACCTCATCTGTAAAATGAGGATTAAGACTGTGAGCCCCACATGGGACAACCTGATTACCTTGTAACCTCCCCCGTGCTTAGAACAGTGCTTTGCACATGATAAGCGCTTAATAAATGCCATTTAAAAAAATTAGCACTGGGGTAGATACAAGATAATCAGATTAGACACAATCCCTGTGCCACATGAGACACACAGTCTTAATCTCCATTTTATAGATGAGGTAACTGAGGCACAGAGAAGTTAACTAGTTTGCCCAACATCAGACAGCAGACAAGAGGTAGAATCAGGATTAGAACCCAGGTCCTCTGACTCCCAGTCTTGGGCTCTTTCAACTAAGCCAGAATCGCTGGGGTTTAAATGCGCTTCTACTGTTTGTCCCCAAACTAATGTCAAGCCGATTCTAGGAGAGGGAGAGGAGAAGGGAGAGAAAGAAGGAGAAGAAAAGAGGGAGAGAGAGGGTAAGGGAGAAGAAGGTGTAGAGGGAGAGGGAGAAAGAGATGAAGAGAGTGAGTAGAACAGGTAGAAAGAGAGAGAGAGAGAGGAAGAGCAAGAAGAGAGGAAGAGGGAAGGAGAGAGGGAGAGGAAGAAAGAGGGGGAAGGAGGGAAAGAGATAGAAGGATAGGGTGAGATAGAGAGAGGGGGAAGGGAAAAGGAGAGGGAAAACGAGAGAGAGAGGCGAGGAAGAGAGAAAAGAAGAGGGAGAAGAATTTAACGAGTAACGATTATCCCCACTGTTATGGAATCCATTATGGACAGAAGTCAACGTTTTTTTCAATGGGTAGACTTATTGATCTTTCCTTCAATCCTAAGGGTTTATTAAGACTGAATTACTCCCATTTCTATTAAGACCTGTTGCAAACCCAGTAAATCATGAAATAATACGTCGAGAAGCACAAGCCTTCTTAGGTCCTAGTCTGTCCCGCAATATTGATTTTATAAAAAAGTCATTTTTCAGCTCCTCTAAGTTTCTTTGGTCTCGCACTGTGCTGAGTGCATCTTGTGGGGAGATTTTAAGAAAAGTGTATTTTGCGGACGTTGCAGGAGAAACCCTGTCTGTTCCACGGAGAGTCCAGCTACCCCTTGGTTTCTCGATTTTCTCTGGCGGAGCTCTGGGGAGCGGGGATTTTTGCAGCACGATTCTCCCACGCTTTGAATCATGGCTAATAATGGCAAAGGACGGCGGGTCCCGTTACCGGCTTTCTCTCTATTTGTTATTCCAACGTCGGCCTACAATTACTGCTACTGTTAAATTGAAATTGATTTTTTTGAAAATTAGATTTCTCTTTTCCCCCATGCCGGGACTGACGTGCCGGGGAGACAGAGAGACTCTCAGAAAGCAGCTAGTCATTTAAGGGAATTTAGGGCACCAACTCAATAATGTTGCTAGTTATTGCTTGGATGACAATAGATCAGACGAACTGTCTTCTCGCCATAACACGTGGCTGTTCCGTGGCTTCTCCCGTCTGTCATATTTTGTGACATGGGACGCTGCACCTAAAGAGAAAAGATTCCTTTCTGCAGGCTGCTAATGATGCTCTGATGCTGACTTGGCTTCAGATGGCACTTGTTAAGCGCTTGCTATGTGGCATGCACTTGACCCATCTGTGGGGTAGATACGGGGTGATCAGGAAAGCAGCCTGGTGAAGTGGACAGAGCCCAGGCCCGAGAGTCACAAGGACCTGGGTTCTAAACCTGGCTCTGCCAGTTGTCTGCTGGGTAACCTTAGAGAAGTCGCTTCACTTCTCTGGGCCTCAGTTCCCTCACCTGTAAAGTGGGGATTAAGGCTGTGAGCCCCGAGGGGTACGGGGAGGGTGTCCAACCTGATTATCTTGTATCTACCCCGGAGTTTAGACATATAATAAGCACTTAACAAATACCATCATCATCATTATCAGGGCAGACACAGGAGTCCTGTCTCCCATGGGGCTTCCAGTTGAAGTAGTCAGTAGAGCAGGAATTGAATCTCCTTTTTACAGATGAGGTTTTTGTGAAGCAGCGTGGGGCGGTGGAAAGAACCCGGGCTTAGGAATCAGAGGATGTGGGTTCTATTCCTGGCTAAGGCCACTTCACTTCTCTGTGCCTCAGTTACCTCATCTGGAAAATGGAGATTAAGACTGTGAGCCCCTCTTGGGACAATGATTACCATGTATCTACCCCAGCACTTAGAACAGTGCTCGGCACGTAAGCACTTAACAAATACAATAATCATTATTATTATTATTATTTTGTGGGGTTTTTTGGTTGTTGTGAAGCACTTACTATGGATGAAGGCCTAGTGGATGGAGCGTGGGCTTGGGAGTCAGAAGGACCTGGCTTCTAATCCCTACTCTGCCGCTTATCTGCTGTGTACAGTGCTCTGCACATAGTAAGCGCTCAATAAATACGATTGATGATGTGTGACCCTGGACAAGTCACTTCACTTCTGTGGACCTCAGTTACCTCACCTGTAAAATGGGGATTAAGACAGTGAGCCCCACGTTGGACAGGGACTGTGTCCGACCCAATTTCCTTGTGTCCACCCCAGTGCTTAGTATGGTTCCTGACTCACAGTAAGCTCTTAACAAATACCACAATTAGTATTATATTATTATGTGCCAAATACCGTACTAAGCGGTGGGGTAGATAAAAGAAAATCGGATCCCACAAGGGAGAGAGAAGTTAAATGACTTGCCCATACTCACACAACAAGACAAGAGATGGAGCGGGGGTTAGAACTCAGGTGACTTGACTCCGAGGCCCAGACTCTTTTCAGAGGGCCATGCTGCTTCTCCTGGAAACATTATCCAAAGTCAAACATTATCCAATGGGAAGAGTCCGGGCTTTGGAGTCAGAGGTCATGGGTTCAAATCCCGGCTCTGCCACTTGTCAGCTGTGTGACTTTGGGCAAGTCACTTCACTTCTCTGTGCCTCAGTTACCTCATCTGTAAAATGGGGATTAAGACTGTGAGCCCCTCCTGGGACAACCTAATCACCTTGTAAACTCCCCAGCGCTTAGAACAGTGCTTTGCACATAGTAAGCGCTTAATAAATGCCATTGTTATTATTATTATTACTATTATCATTATTATTATTATTATTATTATTCTCCATCCTCGGCTTCACCGACACTGTCCTCTTCTGGTTCTCCTCCTATCTCACTGGCCGCTCCTTCTCGGTCTCTTTCATGGGCTCCTCCTCTGCTTTCCATCCCCTAACTTTTGGAGTCCCTCAAGGCTCAGATCTGGGTCCCCTTCTATTCTCCATCTACACCCACTCCCTTGGAGAGCTCATTCGCTCACATGGCTTCTACTACTGCTTCTATGAGGATAATTCCCAAACCTACATCTCTAGCCCTGATCTCCCTTCCCCTCTGCAATCTCACATTTCCTCCTCCCTTCAAGACATCTCTACGTGGCTGTCCTGCCTTCACCTCAAGCATAACGTGTAAAACTCCTTATTTTCACACTCAAAGCCTGTCCTCCCCCTCACTTTCCCACTACTATAGACAACAACATCATCCTTCTGTCTCACAAGCCCATAACCTTCGCATTATCCTTGACTTCTCTCTCTCATTCAACCCACATATTCAATCTAACACTAAATCCTGTCGGTTCAACCTTAACATCTCTAATATCCGCCCTTTTCTCCCCATCCGAAGTGCTACCACATTAATGCAAGCACTTATCCTCTCCGGCCTTGATTACTGAATCAGTCTCTTCACTGACCTCCCTGCCTCCTGTCTCTCCCCTCTCCAGGCCATACTTCCCTCTGCTGCCTGGATTGTTTTTCTGCAAAAATGTTCAGTCTGTGTTTTCCTCCTCCCCAAGAACCTTCAGCAGCTGCCCAGCTGAAGAAGCAGCGTGGCTCAGTGGAAAGAGCCCGGGCTTTGGAGTCAGAGGTCAGGGGTTCAAATCCTGCTTCCACCAATTGTCAGCTGTTTGACTTTGGGCAAGTCACTTCACTTCTCTGGGCCTCAGTTCCCTCATCTGTAAAATGGGGATTAAGACTGTGAGCCCCCCGTGGGACAACCTGATCACCTTGTAACCTCCCCAGCGCTTAGAACAATGGCTTAATAAATGCCATTATTATTATTATTATAAAGGCCCATCTCCTCCAAGAGGCCTTCCCTGACTAAGCCCTCCTTTCCTTGTCTCCCGCTCCCTTCTGCATCTCCCTGACTTGCTCCCTTTTTTCATCAGCTCTCTCAGCCCCAAGCCACTTATGTATAAATCTGTTTTTTGTTTATTCATATTAATGTCTATCTTCCCCTCTAGACTGAAAGCTCATTATGGGTTGGTAAAATGTCTTTTATATGGTTATACTGTATTCTCCCAGGCACTTAGTGCAGTGCTCTGCACACAGTTAAAAGCTCAATAATTACGACTGATTAACACATCTTGTGTGGGAAACAGCCTGACCCAATAATAATAATAATGGCATCTGTTAAGCGCTTACTATTTGCAAAGCACTGTTCTAAGCACTGGGGAGGTGACGAGGCGATCAGGTTGTCCCACGGGGACCTCACAGTCTTCATCCCCATTTTACAGATGAGGTAAACGAGGCACAGAGAAGTGAAGTGACTCACCCAAAGTCACACAACTGACAATTGACAGAGGCGGGATTCGAACCCATGACCTCGGACTCCAAAGCCCTTGCTCTTTCCACTGAGCCACGCTGCTTCTCTTGGAAAGAGCTCAGACCTGGGATTCTGAGGAGTTGGGTTCTTATCCCGGTTTTGCACCTTTCTTTTTTGGATGACCTTGGGCAAATCCCTTCACTTTTCTGGGCCTCCATTTCCTCTTCTCGCAATATATTATCCTGGGCTCAGCATACTACATTTTCAGGTTCTCTTCTCAATCTCTTTGCTAGACAGTATATTTTAACATATAATTTTCACACAAAATGCAAAGAAACAGCACAGTTGAATAGGAAACATTATCCATTCTTACTCCACTGGAACTGTGATTTCAGCAATACTGGAGCATCAGATTTAATAAAAAAAAGATCTTCCTCTCAGCACTCTTCTTTTTATTGGCAATATTAAAATGGTTCATAAAGAAACATTCCGGGTAGTAAAAAAAAAAGGACTGATTGGGCAGAGGCTGGAGAAATAGGACTGTACAAGGGAAAACTCACTGCTAGCAGTGTTAGCTTTGGTTAATTTCACATTTAAAGAGCAAAGAGAGGACAAGGAAATTGACTTCTCGATTTAATGCCCAGTTTAATCAGTCGATCACTGGTATTTATTGAGCGCTTACTGTGTGCAGAGCACTGTATTAAGCACTTGGATGAGTACAATGCAATGAGGGAATGGGTCTACCAACTGTCTTATGTCGTACTCTCCCAAGTGAGAAGCAGCGTGGCTCAGTGGAAAGAGCACGGGCTTTGGAGTCAGAGGTCATGGGTTCAAATCCCGGCTCCACCAACTGTCGGCTGTGTGACTTTGGGCAAGTCACTTCACTTCTCTGTGCCTCAGTTACCTCATCTGTAAAATGGGGATTGAAACCGTGAGCCCCCCCCATGGGACAACCTGATCACCTTGTAACCTCCCCAGTGCTTAGAACAGTGCTTTGCACATAGTAAGCACTTAGCAAATACCATTATTATTATTATATTATTATTGTAATAATAATATAATCTCTTCCCCTTTTAGACTGTGAGCCCACTATTGGGTAGGGACTGTCTCTATATGTTGCCAACTTGTACTTCCCAAGTGCTTAGTACAGTGCTCTGCACACAGTAAGCTCTCAATAAATACGATTGATGATGATTATTATTATTATTAAGTGCTTAGAACACTGCTCTCGCCCAGAGTAAATGCTCAGTAAGTACAGTTGATTATTGATTGATTGAGTTGGTAGGCAGGTTCCTGGCCCACAGGGAGCTTTCAATGCAGAAATATCAATGTGTTTGAAAGTCTGTGGTAACAGATGAAGACCACCCATTTTTCTCCCATCCATTGTTCTAATGAGAAGCAATGTGGCCTAATGAAAAGAGCCCAGGCCTGGCCCAGCAGAGGACCTGGGTTCTAATCCTAGCTCTCCCCCTCGTCCCCCTCTCCATCCCCCCATCTTACCTCCTTCCCTTTCCCACAGCACCTGTATATATGTATATATGTTTGCACATATTTATTACTCTATTTATTCATTTATTTATTTTACTTGTACCTATCTATTCTATTTATTTTATTTTGTTAGTATGTTTGGTTTTGTTCTCTGTCTCCCCCTTCTAGACTGTGAGCCCACTGTTGGGTAGGGACTGTCTCTATATGTTGCCAGCTTGTACTTCCCAAGCGCTTGGTACAGTACTCTGCACACAGTAAGCTCTCAATAAATATGATTGATTGATTGCTGTGTGATCTTGGGCAACTCACTGCCCCTCTCTGGACCTCAGTTATATCATCTGCAAGATGGGGATTGAATCCCTGTTCTCCCTCCTCCTTAGACTGTGAGCCACCTTGTGAGACCTGATTATTTTGCATCTATCCCAGAGCTTAGTACAGTGCTTGGCACATTGTAAGCATTTAAGACTGTGAGACCCCGTGGGACAACCTTATCACCTTGTAACCTCCCCAGCACTTAGAACAGTGCTTTGCACATAGTAAGCGCTTAATAAATGCCGTCATTATTATTATTATTTAACCAGTATCACTATTATTATGAATGGATGGAAACATTGTGCTGCTCATTCCCTGGTTAGTCAGTGGTGTTTATTGAGTGCTTACTGTACTAAGCGCTTGGGAGAGTACAGTATCACAGAGTTGGCAGACATGTTCCCTGCGTTGGCTACCACCTGGGCATCTTTTGTTTTCTTTTCTCGTCTTTTCTTTTCTTTCAATTCTTTCCAGTTAATTTTCTCATGAGCTTCTCCTGGACTAAGAGTTTTCATTCATCCCCTTCAGAATTTACTGAGTGAACACTCACTCAGAAACAGTGTGGCTTAGTGGATAGAGCACGGCTCTGGGAGTCAGAAGGACCTGGGTTCTAATTCCGCCTCCACCACTTGTCCTCCGTAGACCTTAGGAAAGTCACTAAACTTCTCTGTGCCTCAGTTCCCTCATCTGTAAAATGGGGATTAAGACTGAGCCCCAGGTGGGACAGTGTTGTGGGTGGGGAATGTGTCTGTTCATTATGGAGAAGCAGCATGACTCAGTGGAAAGAGCACGGGCTTTGGAGTCAGAGGTCATGGGTTCGAATCCCGGCTCTGCCACATGTCTGCTGGGTGACCTTGGGCAAGTCACTTAACTTCTCAGAGCCTCAGTTACTCCATCTGTAAAATGGAGATTAAGACTGTGAGCCCCATGTGGGACAAATTGACCACCTTGTATCCCCCCCCCAGCGCTTAGAACAGTGCTTTGCACATAGTAAGCGCTTAACAAATGCCATTATTATTATTCTTATTATTACTTAACTTCCCTGGGCCTCAGTTCCCTCATCTGTAAAATGGGGATGAAGACTGTGAGCCCCCCGTGGGTTAACCTGATCACCTTGTAACCTCCCCAGTGCTTAGAACAGTGCTTTACACATAGTAAGCACTTCATAAATGTCGTTATTATTATTATTATATTGTGCTCTCCCAAATGCTAAGTACAGTGCTCTGCACACAATAAGTGCTCATGATTGAATGAATGAGTGAATGACTGACAGGGACTGTGTCCAATCTGACTAGCTTGTATCTACTTAGAAGAGTGCCTGGAACAGAGTAAGCGCTTCACCAATATCACAGTGCTCACAATGTGCAGAGCAATGTACTGGGCATCTGCAATGTGTAAATCACTGTAATAATAATAATAATAATAATGATTATTGTATTTGTTAAGTGCTTACTATGTGCTAAGCTCTGTTCTAAGCGCTGGGGTGGATACAAGATAACCAGGTTGTCCCACGTAGGGCTCACAGTCTTAATCCCCATTTTACAGATGAGGTAACAGAGGCACAGAGAAGTTAAGTAAGTTGCCCAAGGTTACACGAGTGGCAAGTGGCGGAGCCAAGATTAGAACCCATGTTCTCCAACTTCCAAGCCCGTGCTCTTGTCACTAGGCCACGCCACTTCTCAGATGATAAGAGGAAGAGGTGAGGTCTCCTGCCCTTGATGAATTTGTCATCTGCCTATGTGGAGCAGCGTGATTTAGTGGAAAGAGGATGGGCTCGGGAGACGGGACCCGGGTTCTAATCCAGGCTTCGTGACCTTGGGCAAGTCAGAATTTCTCTGTGCCGCCAGTTTCTCGTCTATGAAATTCTGGGCCTAGAACCCAGGTCTCTCAACTCCCGGTTCTGTGTTCTTCACCTTTAAAGAGTGTTGCCAACTTGTACTTCCCAAGCGCTTAGTATAGTGCTCTGCACACAGTAAGCGCTCAATAAATACTATTGATTGATTGATTGATTGTCAGGGTTTGGGCCAGGGGCTGGGCCAGGGGCTGACCTCCCACTGGGGCGTCAATCTCTGGAGCAGATGAGTTCCTGGCTGGGTGGCCTCAGGGTCGAGGTTGATTCTGATTGCCAGGAAACTGGATTCATGACATGGTCAGCGTGGCTCAGTGGAAAGAGCCCGGGCTTTGGAGTCAGAGGTCATGGGTTCAAATCCCGGCTCCGCCAACTGTCAGCTATGTGACTTTGGGCAAGTCACTTCTCTGGGCCCCAGTTACCTCATCTGTAAAATGGGGATGAATAATAATAATAAATAATGATGCCATTTGTTAAGCATTTACTATGTGCAAAGCACTGATGAGGATACAAGGTGATCATGTTGTCCCATGGGGGGTTCACAGTCTTCATCCCCGTTTTACAGATGAGGTAACCGAGGCCCAGAGAAGTTAAGTGATTTGCCCAAGGTCACACAGCTGGCATTTGGTTTGGCTTTTAGACTGTGAGCCCACTGTTGGGTAGGGACTGTCTCTATATGTTGCCAATTTGTACTTCCCAAGCGCTTAGTACAGTGCTCTGCACACAGTAAGCGCTCAATAAATACGATTGATGATGATGATTTGGTGGAGCTGGCATTTGAACCCATGACCTCTGACTCCAAAGCCCGTGCTCTTTCCATTGAGCCACGCTGCTTCTCTGAAGCACAGTCTGATGACGACTGTGAGCCCGCCATGGGATAACCTGATCACCTTGTTACCTCCCCAGTGCTTAGAACAGTGCTTTGCACATAGTAAGCGCTGAATAAATGCCATAATAATAATAATAATAATAATAATTATTATTATTATTATTATTATTATTATGGTCTCAGTGCATTCTGGGAAGTGCGGCCCATCAGGGCACAGTCTCCATCCGTCCTGTGCTGGCTCAACTAGGCAAGGGGTGAAACAATTCCTCCAACTGGATCGTTTCCGAGCTTCTTGACACGTCCTTGAATTTCACCTCCGTTAGCAAGCGCGGCTCGAAACCCAGAATAGCTGCCGGGAAACTCCCAGCTAAATTTAAAATGGCAGGTATACGGAAGGGGACAACAGTGCCCATCAGCCAGAGGGATTTCCGTGCTGGTACGAGCAGAATGGAAACGGGGCCTGGTGTCAACATCCCCAGCGCTCCCGGCCACATCCCAAGAAGAAAGATTCTGCTTTTCTCAAACGGGCTTGGCTCCCTCTCAATTTTGCCTCTCTGTCCATTACGTTCACAGGGAAACTTTGTGGCCAGCATGACCGCCATTTTACGACAGATGGAAGACTACCATTATGCCCATCTCATCAAGACCTTGGGGAAGATGAGGACGGATGTCGTGGTGAGTTTCATCTTGGGCATGCAACCGTCTCATCTGATGCCCTTCTCGTTAGCGTTTTGTTATTTCCTAATCAATCACTCAATCAATCGTATTTATTTAGCACTTACCATGTGCAGAACACTGTATTTAAATGCTTGGGAGAGTAAAATGCAAAATAATTAGCGGACGCGTTCCTGACCGTGAGCCTGTTGTTGGGTAGGGACCGTCTCTATATGTTGCCAGCTTGTACTTCCCAAGCGCTTAGCACAGTGCTCTGCACACAGTAAGCGCTCAATAAATATGATTGAAGGAATGAATGCCCATAATGCTGAGAGCAGCAGTGTGGCTTAGTGGAAAGAGCCTGGGCTTTGGAGTCAGAGGTCATGGGTTCAAATCCCAGCTCTGCCAATTGTCAGCTATGTGACTTTGGACAAGTCACTTCACTTCTCTGTGCCTCGGTTACCTCATCTGTAAAATGGGGATTAAGACTGTGAGCCCCCTGTGGGACAACCTGATCACCGTGTATCCTCCCCAGCGCATAGTACAGTGCTCTGCACATAGTAAGCGCTCAATAAATACGATTGATGATGATTACTATTATTAGAGGTGGAGACAGACATTAATATGAATAAATAAGTAATTTATAATATACAATTTAAAATGCATACATAAGTGGTGTGGGATGGATATCAAATGTCCAAAGGTCACAGATCTTTAAAAATCCAAACCCCTCAGTCGTATTTATGGAGCAATTATTGCCTGTAGAGCACTGTACTAAGTAAGCGTTTGGGAGAGTACAATATAGTTACAACCTCATATCCTCCCCTGATTATTATTATCATTATAGTTGCTGCTTAGAACGTGTCAAGCACTGTTCTGAGCTCTGGGGTAGATTTGAGGTAGTCAAGTCGAACACAGACCCTGTCCACATGAGGCATACAGTCTAAATAGGAGGAAGAAAAGGTATTTAATCCCCATTTTACAAGTGAAGAGACTGAGGCATAGAGAAGTGAGGTTACTTGTCCAAGGTCACACAGCAGACAAGTGGCAGAGCCAGGATTTGAACCCAGGTCCTCTGACTCGCAGGCCCGGGCTCTCAACATAAGGTCACACTGCTTCTCCTGGAATGTATTTCCTTCCATAATAATAATAATAATAATAATAATAATAATAATAATGATATTTGTTATGCACTTAATATGTTCCAAGCACTGTTCTAAGC
The DNA here is from genome assembly GCF_015852505.1 of Tachyglossus aculeatus. Classification (NCBI taxonomy): domain Eukaryota; kingdom Metazoa; phylum Chordata; class Mammalia; order Monotremata; family Tachyglossidae; genus Tachyglossus; species Tachyglossus aculeatus. The sequence continues at coordinate 2,253,460 of NC_052068.1, forward strand.
ACTGGGGTAGATACAAGGTAATCAGGTTGTCCCACGTGGGGCTCACAGTCTTAATCCCCATTTTATAGATGAGATAACTGAGGCACAGAGAAGTTTAGAGAAGCAGCTAGAGAAGCAGTGTGGCTCAGTGGAAAGAGCACGGGCTTTGGAGTTAGAGGTCCTGGGTTCAATTCCTGGCTCTGCCCATTGTCAGCTGTGTGACTTTGGGCAAGTCACTTACCTTCTCTGTGCCTCAGTTACCTCATCTGTGAGCCCCCTTGTAACCTCCCCAGCACTTAAAACAGTGCTTTGCACATAGTAATCGATCAATCGTATTTATTGAGCACTTACTGTGTGCGGAGCACTGTACTAAGTGCTTGGGAAGTACAAGTTGGCAAAAAGCGCTTAATAAGTGCCATCATTATTATTATTATTAACTTGCCCAAAGTCACATAGCTGACAAGTGCCAGAGCCGGGATTAGAACCCTTGACCTCTGACTCCTAAGGCCGGGCTCTTTCCACTGAGCCATGCTGATTCTCCATTACTTCTCCCTACATTCCCCACCTCCATGCATCCACTGTGCCAAACCATACCTGTCCCTGCTGATCTCTCTGTCAGGGACTTCTGCCTTGTCCTCGTCTCTTCCCTGCTGGCTTTCCTGGAGTTGGAAAATTCCGGTGCTTCGGGAGCCTGTGTTGACTCCCGACTTCCGGGATCCCACATTCCATCAGCAAATGTGGTGGTCCATCATCATCATCATCATCAATCATATTTATTGAGCGCTTACTGTGTGCAGAGCACTGTACTAAGCGCTTGGGAAGTACAATTTGGCAACATATAGAGACAGTCCCTACCCAATAGTGGGCTCACAGTCTAAAAGGGGGAGACAGAGAACAAAACCAAACATACTAACAAAATAAAATAAATAGAATAGATATGTACAAGTAAAATAAATAGATAGAGTAATAAATATGTACAAACATATATACATATATACAGGTGCTGTGGGGAAGAGAAGGAGGTAAGATGGGGGGGATGGAGAGGGGGATGAGGGGGAGAGGAAGGAAGGGGCTCAGTCTGGGAAGGCTTCCTGGAGGAGGTGAGCTCTCAGTAGGGCCTTGAAGGGAGGAAGAGAACTAGCTTGGTGGATGGGCAGAGGGAGGACATTCCAGGCCCGGGGGATGAGGTGGGCCGGGGCCAGGCCCCCAAATCCGCTCCACGTCACGTGGCCTAGTGGAAAGAGCCCATCAATCAATCAATCAATCATACTTATTGAGCGCTTACTGTGTGCAGAGCACTGTACTAAGCGCTTGGGAAGTACAAGTTGGCAACATATAGAGACAGTCCCTACCCAACAGTGGGCTCACAGTCTAAAAGGGACTCCTTTTAGTCCCTGGGACTCAGAAGGACCTGGGTTCTAATCCAGTGCTTAGAACAGTGCTTTGCACACAGTAAGCGCTTAACAAATACCATCATTATTATCATTATTATCCCGGCTCTGCCACTTGTCTGCTGGGTGAATTTAGGCAAGTCATTTCACTTCTCTGGGCCTCTGTTCCCTCATCTGTAAGGTGCGGCTTAAGACCGTGAGTCCCACGTGGAACAGGGTTTCCAACCCAATTTGCTCATAAATGCCATCATTATTATTATTATTATTATTATTCTCTGGGCCTCAGTTACCTCACCTTGTATCCCCTCCAACGCTTAGAACAGTGCTTTGCACATAGTAAGTGCTTAACAAATGCCATCATCATCATATCCTCCCCAGCGCTTAGTACAGTGCCTGGCATATAGTAAGTGCTTTACAAATACCACAATTATTATTATTAGAAGGGTTAATAATAATATTATTATTATTGAGGAGTACAATTAACAGACACCTTCCCTGCCCTCAACGAGCTTACGCTCTAGAGCCGGGGGAGACCGATATTGATATAAATAAATAATTGACAGATCGGGAGATGAGGTCTGTGGGGCTGGGAGGGGGATGAATAATTGGAGCAAGTCATCATCATCATCAATCGTATTTATTGAGCGCTTACTTTGTGCAGAGCACTGTACTAAGCGCTTGGGAAGTACAAATTGGCAACATATGGAGACAGTCCCTGCCCAACACTGGGCTCACAGTCTAAAAGTCATCATCAGGGCGATGCATAAGGGAGTGGGAGAAGAAGAAAGGAGGGCTCAGTGCAGAGCGGAAGATTCGCCAAGTGCTTTTGTCCCATTTATCAGTCCGAGTTTTGCTCTGCACACAGGTGAATACAGCAGATTCATCGATCCGTCAGGGATCACACACTCCCGTCCCTCGCGTTCAGATAAATCTCACACCCCCTACATCGGACCGATCATATTTCAATCGATGAAAGCGATAGAGACGGTTGTAACAAATTGCAAAAGCCTCCGTATAGACCTGCCCGGGTAACCGGTTGAGCTTTCCCACGGATAACATCTTAAATTACAGTCAGAGAGGGAGCGGACGGATAATTTGTCTTTTCACAGGATTCGTTACCTAATCAAAACCTACAGGTAGCAATTATTGGGAGATTTTAATCAAGGGATATCATTGTTGTTTAGGGGAAGCGCTACAGTGAGATGATTAGCTTTCGTATCCCATTTCTGCGTGGTAATTTTTTTTATGGTATTTGCTAAGGGCTTACTTTGTGCCAGGCACTGGAGTAATCAGCTAATCAGGTTGAGGCACGGTCCATGTCCCCATGGGGCTCACAGTCTTAATCCCTATTTTCCAGATGAGGGAACTGAGGCCCGGAGGAGTGAAGTGACTTGCCCAAGGTCACCCAAGCAGTCAGGTGGCAGAGCTGGGATTAGAACCCAGGTCCTTCTGACTCCCAGGACTGCTTTAAGCCCCCTCTTTTAGACTGTGAGCCCACTGTTGGGTAGGGACTGTCTCTATATGTTGCCAACTTGTACTTCCCAAGCGCTTAGTACAGTGCTCTGCACACAGTAAGCGCTCAATAAATACGATTGATTGATTGATTGATTGATTTAGCCACCAGGCCACACTGCTTCTCTAGTGATAGAAAGTGCTTAATTCACTGAGTTCTGACTGGGGCCTTCTGTGACTGCCCAGGTGAGAATCGCAGGGTCAAGATTGGGAATTTTACGGAGATCCTTACTTTCCTGGATATCTCTGCCTTGAGTTTGGGAGGGCTGAGGCTGAGACTGATTCGAATTCCTTGTCAGACAGGCATTTTCCATTGGATTGTCATTCATTCATTCAATTGTATTTACTGAATGCTTACTGTGTGCAATGCACTGTACTAAGCGCTTGGGAGAATACAGAGGAGCAGCGTGGCTCAGTGGAAAGAGCATGGGCTTGGGAGTCAGAGGTCATGGGTTCGAATCCCAGCTCCTCCACATGTATGCTGTGTGACCTTGGGCAAGTCACTTAACTTCTCGGAGCCTCAGTTACCTCATCTGTAAAATGGGGAGGATGACTGTGTGGGACAAGTTGATCACCCTGTATTCCCCCCAGCACTTAAAACAGTGCTTTGCACATAGTAAGCACTTAACAAATGCCATTATAATTATTATTATAACAAAAAACACACACATTCCTGCTCACAGTTGTCAAGCCAAAGAACCCGTGAGCATTATTGTTGTTGGGTAGGGACCATCTCTATATGCTGCCAACTTGTACTTCCCAAGCGCTTAGTACAGTGCTCTCTCTGCACACAGTAAGCGCTCAATAAATATGATTGAATGAATGAATTATTGCAATTGGAGTTGATTACTTCCAACAGTCAATTTATCGCTACCTCAAGCTCCTCTTGAATTCTCTCCTTGACCCCCTCCAATCTTGCTTCCGTTCCCTTCATTCCACAGAAACCGCCCTCTCAAAGGTCACCAAAGACCTCCTTCTTGCAAATCCACGAGCCTCTACTCCATCCTAATCCTTCTGGACCTCTCAGCTGCCTTCCGATACTGTTGACTACCCCCTTCTCCTGGAAACGTTATCTAACCTTGGTTTTACTGACTCTGTCCTCTCCTGGTTCTCTTCTTATCTCTCTGGCCGCTCATTCTCAGTCTCCTTGGTGGGCTCCTCCTCTGCCTCCCACCCCCTAACTGTGGGGGTCCCTCAGGGTTCAGTTCTGGGTCCCCTCCTATTCTCCCTCTGCACCCATTCCCTTGAAGAACTCATTCTCTCACATGGTTTCAACTACCACCTCTATGTGGGTGATAACGCCTAGCACTTAGTACAGTGCTCTACACTCAGTAAGCCCTCAATAAATACGGTTGAATGAATGAATGATACCCAAATCTACATCTCCAATCCTGATTTCTTCCCTTCTCTGCAGTCTCGCATTTTCTCCTGCCTTCAAGACATCTCTACTTTCATTCAATCATATTGACTGAACACTGTGTGCAGAGCACTGTACTAAACACTTGGATGCCCTTCCGTCACCTCGAGCTTAACATATCCAAAACAGAAGTCCTTATTTTCCCACCCAAACCCTGTCTTCCCCTTCACTTTCCCATCACTGTAGAAGGTACTACGGTTCTTCCTGTCTCATAAGCCCTTAACTTTGTTGTTATCCTTGACTCCTCTCTGTCTTTCAGCCCATGTGTTCAATCCATCACTGAATCCTGTCGGTTCCACCTTTACAACATCGCTAAAACCTGCCCTTTCCTCTCCATATAAACTGGCACCACATTTATTTAAGCGCTTACTCTATCCCGGCTTGATTAAATGTATCAGCCTTCTCGCTGACCTCCCAGCTTCCTGTCTCTCCCCACTTCAGTCCATTCTTCACTCTGCTGCCCAGATCATTTTTTTACAGAAATGTTCAGGATATGCTTTCCCATTCCTCAAGAACCTTCAGTGGTTTCCCATCCACTTCCACATTAAACGGAGACTTTTCACCGTTGGCTTTAAAGCAGTCAATCCCCTTGCCCCCTCCTACCTCACCTTGCTACTCTCTTACTACAACCTAGCCCACATACTTGGCTCTTCTAATGCCAACCTTCTCACTGTGCCTCCATTCATTCAGTTCATTCAATTGAATTTATTGAGCGCTTACTGTCTGCAGAGCACTGTACTAAGTGCTTGGAAAGTACAATACAGCAATAAAGAGAGACAACCCCTGCCCACAACAAGCTCTAAGTCTAGAGGAGCTCACAGTGTAGAGGCCTCCATCTCATCTACCTTGCCGCCGACCCCTCGCCCACATCCCAAGAGAAGCAGCGTGGCTCAGTGGAAAGAGCATGGGCTTTGGAGTCAGAGGTCATGGGTTCGAATCCCAGCTCTGCTACATGTCTGCTGTGTGAACTTGGGCAAGTCACTTAACTTCTCGAAGCCTCAGTTACCTCATCTGTAAAATGGGGATGAAGACTGTGAGCCCCACGTGGGACAAACTGATCACTTTGTATCCCCCCAGAGCTTAGAACAGTTCTTTGCACATAGTAAGTGCTTAACAAATGTCATTATTATTATTATTATTATTATTATCCTGCCTGTGACCTGGAACTCTCTCCCTCCTCAAATAAGACGGACAATTTCTCTCCCCTCCTTCAAAGTCTTATTGATGATACATCTCCTCCAAGAGGCCTTCCCTGACTAAGCCCTCCTTTCGTCTTCTCCGTATTCCTTCTGTATCACCCTGACTTGCTCCCTTCATTCATCCCCACTCCCAGCCCTCCACCAGTTAATAATAATAATAATAATAGTAATAACTGTGGTATTTGTTAAGTGCTTACTGTGTGCCAGGCACTGTACTAAGCACTGGGATGAATATAAGCAAATGGGGTTGGACTCAGTCCCTGTCCCACTTGGGGCTCCCAGTCTCAATCCCCATTTTGCAGATGACGTAACTGAGGCCCAGAGAAGTGAAGTGGCTTGCCCAAGGTCACACGGCAGACAAGTGGCAGAACTGAGATTAGAGCCCATGACCTTCTGAGTCCCAGGCCTGTGCTCTACCCACTATGCCATGCTGCTGTAATTTATTTGTTCCTATCAATGTCTGCCTCCCCCTCTAGTCTCTAAGCTCATTGTGGGCAGGAAATGTGTCTGTTCATTGTTATATTGAACTCTCTCAAGTGCTTAGTATTCATTCATCTATTCAATCATATTTATTGAGCACTTACTGTGTGCAGAGCACTGTCCTAAGTGCTTGGGAAGTGCAAGTTGGCAACATACAGAGATGGTCCCTACCCAACAACAGGTTCACAGTCTAGAAGGGGGAGACAGACAACAAAAAGAAACATGTGGACAGGTGTCAAGTCATCAGAATAAATAGAAATAAAGCTAGATGCACATCATTAACAAAATAGAATAGTAAATATGTAAAGTAAAATAGATAGAGTAATAAATCTGTACAGACATATGTACAGGTGCTGTGGGGAGGGGAAGGAGGTAGGGCAGGGGGGATGGGGAGGAAGAGAGGAAAAAGGGGGCTCAGTGTGGGAAGGCTTCTTGGAGGAGGTGAGCTCTCGGGAGGGCTTTGAAGGGAGGAAGAGAGCTAGCTTGGCAGATGTGCGGAGGGAGGGCATTCCAGGCCCGGGGGAGGACGTGGGCCGGGGGTCGACGGCGGGATAGGCGAGAACGAGGCCTAACGGTGAGGAGGTTAGCGGCGGCAGAGGAGTGGAGGGTGCGGGCTGGGCTGGAGAAGGAGAGAAGGGAGGTGAGGTAGGAGGGGGCGAGGGGATGGACAGCCTTGAAGCCGAGAGTGAGGAGTTTTTGCTTTAGTACAGGGCGCTGTGCACAGTAATCCCTCAATAAATACAACTGACTGACTGACATCACTCTTATTTATCGATCAGTCAATAAGTCAACATCCCAAAGAATCCAGCTAACAGCCTGCTGTTTCCATCTTGGTGGGGAAGATGGGCATTGTCTTGTCAACCTAAATGATCCATCATGGAATGGATGTACTGAGTGCCCATGGAGCACAAAGCACTGTGTGAAGTGCTTCGGAGCGTACAACTAGCTGTTGATAATTTTTATTGTGTACCTCCTCTTTACAGAGCACTGTTTGCAGCCCTTGGGATAATTTAATAGAAGCAAGTAAGACATTCCCTGCCCTCACAGGGCTTAGAATCTGACTCTGACAACCAGATATTCATTCATTCAATTCATTTGATCGTATTTATTGAGCGCTTACTGTGTTCATAGCACTGTACTTAGTGCTTGGGCAGTACAATTCAGCAACAAATAGAGACGATCCCTGCGCAATACAGGCTCACAGTCTAGAAGGGGACAGACTCCTGTGTTTATCTTTTCATTTTCTATTGTTTTAGCGTGAATGGTTAAGTTATAAACTAAGCTCCTTGGGATAGAGATGGTGTCTACTAAATGTTTTCGCTGATTTCCCACAACCTAACTCATGTACTTCTCTCCTTTAACACGAAACTACTCACCTCTCACACATGTCCTGCCTCTGGTGTGGAACGCCTGCCCTCTTCGTATCTGACAGACCATCACTCTCTCCACCTACAAAGCCTTATTAACATCCCATCGCTCTCTTTTCCCCTACTCCCTTTCCCTTCTGCATCACTCTTCCACTTGGATTTATACCCTTTATTTACCCCCTCTCAACCCTACAGCACTTATGTCCAAATTCTTAAATATTTCAATGTCTGCTTCCCCCAGAAGACCGTGAGCTTGTTATAAGCAGCGGCTATGTCTACCAACTCTGTTATATTGCACTGCCAAGCACTGCTGTGCTCACAGTAAGAGATCAGTAAATACTATTGACCGATTGATTGATTTCCAAGTGCTTCACACAGTGTTCTGATTACAGTTGAGTGTAAGCTACCTGAGAGCAGGGTTTGTGTCTATAAAAATAATAACAATAATAATGATGGCATTTATTAAGCACATACTATGTGCAAAGCACTGTTCTAAGCGCTGGGGAGGTTACAAGGTGATCAGGTTGTCCCACGGGGGGCTTACGGTGTTAATCCCCATTTTACAGATGAGGTATCTGAGGCCCAGAGAAGTGAAGTGACTTGCCCAAAGTCACACAGGTGACAACTGGCGGAGCTGCCGTTTGAACCCACGACCTCTGACTCCAAAGCTCGGCTCTTTCCATTGAGCCACGCTGCTTCTCTGCTGATTGATTGATTTCATTCATTCATTCATTCAATCGTATTTATTGAGCGCTTACCGTGTGCAGAGCACTGTACTAAGTGCTTGGGAAGTACAAGTCGGCAACAGATAGAGACGTTCTCGACCCAACAACGGGCTCACAATCTAGAAGGGGGAGACAGACAATAAAACAAAACATGTGGATTGGTGTCAAGTGCTTCACACAGTGTTCTGCTCACAGTTGAGTGTAAGCTACCTGAGAGCAGGGTTTGTGTCTATAAGTGTGTGTTTTCTCCCAAGCTCTCAGTACAGTAAAATCCCATCTCCTCAAGAGGCCTTCCCCAACTAAGCCCTTATTTTCCCTTCTCCCACTAGTTTCTATTGGAATTTCACGCTGTATTTACCTCTTCCTTGTACTTCCCAAGCACTTAGTACAGTGCTCTGCACACAGTAGGCGCTCAATAAATACGATTGAATGAATATGTCCTGCTACATAATTTATGTGTTTGTATTAATGTCTGTCTCCCCCTCTAGACTGTAAGCTTTTTGTGGGCGGGCAACAAATCTACCAACTCGGTTATGTTGTAATATTGTACTCTTCCAAGTGCTCAGTATAGTGCTCTGCACACAGTAAATGCTCGATAAATGCAATGGATTGATGGAGTGATTGATAAGGAGCAGCCAGATACTTGCTCTTTGACAAAAGCTCAATAGTGGTGTTTTTCCCTCTAGGCTGTAAGCTTGTAATAATAATAATTATTATTATTATTAATATTACAATATTAATATTATATTAATAGTATATATATTGGGATAGAGATGGCAATAATAATAATATTATATTATTATTATTATTATTATGGTACTGAGAAACAGTGTTGCTCAGTGGAAAGAGCATGGGCTTTGAAGTCAGAGGTCATGAGTTCAAATGCCGACTCCGCCAATTGCCGCTGTGTGATTGTGGGCAAGTCACTTAACTTCTCTGTGCCTTTTACCTTATCTGTAAATTGGGGATTAAGACTTTGAGCCCCCTGTGGGACAACCTGATCACCTTGTAACCTTCCCAGTGCTTAGAACAGTGCTTGGCACATAGTAAGCGCTTAATAAATGTCATTATTATTATTATTATTATTAACACCTATTAAGCACTTACTGTGTGCCAAGCACTGTACTAAACTCTGTGGTAGATACAAATTAATCGCAGTCTTTGTCCCACATGAGGCTCACAGTCTTAATCCCCATTTTACAGGGGAGGTAACTGAGGCACAGAGAATAATAATAGTAATAATGGCGTTTATTAAGTGCTTACTATGTGCAAAGCACTGTTCTAAGTGCTGGGGAGGTTACAAGGTGATCATGTTGTCCCACGGGGGGCTCACAGTCGTGATCCCCATTTTACAGAAGAGGTAACTGAGGCACAGAGAAGTTAAGTGACTTGCCCAAAGTCACACAGCTGATAGAGAAGTGAAGTGACTTGCCCAAAGTCACGCAGCAGACGTGTGGCAGAGGAGGGAGTGTGTCGACCAACTCTGTTTTGTTATGCTCACCTCCCCGACATGTCTGCTGTGTGACCTTGGGCAAGTCACTTCACTTCTCTGTGCCTCAGTTCCCTCATCTGTAAAATGGGGATTAAGACTGTGAGCCCAATGTGGGACAACCTCATCTCCTTGTGTTCCCCCCAGCGCTTAGAACAGTGCTTTGCACATAGTAAGCTCTTAATAAATACCAACATTATTATTATTATACTCTCCGTAGTGCTTAGTAGAGTGCTCTGAACCCAGTACACACTCAGGACTGGGTCCAACCTGATGAACTTGTATTTCCCCCTCCTCCCCCTCTCCATCCCCCCCACCCTACCTCCTTCCCTTCCCCACAGCACCTGTATATATGGATATATGTTTGTACGGATTTATTACTCTATTTATTTTACTTGTACATATCTATCCTATTTATTTTATTTTGTTAGTATGTTTGGTTTTGTTCTCTGTCTCCCCCTTTTAGACTGTGAGCCCACTGTTGGGTAGGGACTGTCTCTATATGTTGCCAACTTGTACTTCCCAAGCGCTTAGTACAGTGCTCTGCACACAGTAAGTGCTCAATAAATATGATTGATGATGATGATGATGTTGGGTAGGGACTGTCTCTATATGTTGCCGACTTGTACTTCCCAAGCGCTTAGTACAGTGCTCTGCACACAGTAAGTGCTCAATAAATACAATTGATTGATTGATTGACTGATTTCCCCAGTGCTTTAGTGTAGTGCCTGGCATATAGTAAACGCTTAACTAATACCATAAAAAGAAAAACAGTTAATGGATGGATGTACGGATTGACTGACAAGGCGTCTCCCCTCACGTTGTAGGACTTCCTCATGGAGACATTCATCATGTTCAAGAACCTCATCGGGAAGAACGTGTACCCATTCGACTGGGTCATCATGAACACGATGCAGAACAAGTGAGTCGGGGGCCGGACGGATTTCACACTGCGACGCATCACACTGTGGTGAAAATCAGTTTTGGGGGGCCCGAGGGACCTCGGTGATGGAAAATGAGCCGTCTGTGATCTCCGGTCGGCCGGATTAGTGCTAGTAGTCGGCCCAGTTGTAGTATTCTTTAAGCCTTTAATAATAATAATATTGGCATTTGTTAAGCGCTTACTATGTGCAAAGCACTGTTCTGAGCGCTGGGGAGGATACACGGTAATCAGGTTGTCCCAAATGGGGCTCACAGTAGTAATCCCCATTTTACAGATGAGGTAACTGAGGCACAGAGAAGTTAAGTGGCTTCCCCAAGGTCACACAGCAGACATGTGACGGAGCCGGGATATGAACCCATGACCTCTGACTCCCAAGCCCGTGCTTTTTCCCACCGAGCCACGCTGCTTCTCTTTACTGTCTGCCGAGCACGGTACCCGTTTATTCATTCAGAGAAGCAGCGTGGCTCAGTGGAAAGAACATGGGCTTTGGAAATACAATTGATTGATTAATAAATGCCATTATGATTATTATTCAGTCTTATTGAGCACTTACTGTGTGCAGAGCACTGTGCTTAGTGCTGGGAGAGAATCCACGGGTGGGAATCAGACATGGAGGCGCTTAACTTCAAAGTGGCTGTGTAGTCGCGTGGTTCCAGGGTCACGGGTCTCCATGGTTACAGGGTCACAGGTCTGTGGCCTACAATGAGGCTCAAGCGGCCTACTCAGTGGCAGGAGCCTGGGCTTGGGAGTCAGAGGTTATGGGTTCTAATCCCGGCTCTGCCGCTTGTCTGCTGTGTGACCTCGGGCAAGTCGCTTCACTTCTCTGGGCCTCAGTTCCCTCATCTGTAAAAATGGGGATTAAGACTGTGAGCCCCAGGTGGGAAAACCTGATTACCTTGTATCTACCCCAGCGCTTAGAACAGTGCTTGGCACATAGTAAGCGCTTAGTAAGTACTATCATTAGTATTATTATTACGGAGAATATGGGAGTTTGAGGAATCAGCAGGTCTGATCCTCAAGGGGCCAGTGAACCTGCCCCGGGGCTTGGCTGACCATCTTCCTAGTAATAATAATAATAATAATAATAATGATGGCATTTATTAATGATGATGATGATGGCATGTATTAAGCGCTTACTATGTGCAAAGCACTGTTCTAAGTGCTGGGGAGGTCACAAGGTGGTCAGGTTGTCCCACGGGGGGCTCACAGTCTTAATCCCCATTTTCCAGATGAGGGAACTGAGGCCCAGAGAAGTTAAGTGACTTGCCCAAAGTCACACAGCTGACAGTTGGCAGAGCCGGTATTAAGTGCTTACGATGTGCAAAGCACTGTTCTAAGTGCTGGGGAGGGGATAGAGTGTAATCAAGTTGCCTTGCAAAGCACTGTTTGAAGTGCAGGGGGGGAATATAAGTTGATCATGTTGTCCCATGGGGGGCTCACAGTCTTCATCCCCATATTACAGATGAGGGAACTGAGGCCCAGAGAAGTGAAGTGACTTGCCCAAAGTCACACAGCTGACAATTGGCAGAGCTGGGATTTGAACTCGTGACCTCTGACTCCAAAGCCCGGGCTCTTTCCACTGAGCCATGCTGCTTCTCTGACAGGAGTTAGGTAATAGAGTGTCCCTGGGGCGGGATGTTGGGAGTAGACACTGTGATCACGTACCCTCCCAACACCCGCCAATCTCCTCCCGGCCTCCGTTCCCCGACACAAGAGGCAGGTGTTCTCTGAAATTAAGAAAGATCTGTTGTATTTGGCAAGAAGAACATTGGTGACCTTTGAGAGGGCGGCTTCCGTGAAATGAAGAGGTCAAGGAGAGAACTGGGGGAAAGGAACTGGAGACAGAGGCTGAAGGCAACTTGCTCAAAGATTTTAGAGAGGAAAGAACAAGATAATTTTCTTAGTGGAATGTAAGCATCCATAATCCAGGGAAATAAGATTTTTTCTGCGTCATTTGCACTGCATTTTTGTTTTGAAAATGTCGCTTTCATTACGTACAGTTAAGCTATGTGTAGCTTACAGATCACTCTCCACAGAGTAAGAGAGTGGGGTCAGGAAATAAGTAGACACACCATTCCACGAAGGGCTAGTGCTTATCCGCAAGGGTGCCACAACCCTGCTTCCCCAAACATGAGAGTCAGAGCCGCTGTCTCCTGTATCCTCATAATAATAATAAATAGATTATTTATTAAATTATGAGAGATTATTAAATTATGAGAAGCAGCGTGGCTCAGTGGAAAGAGCACGGGCTTTGGAGTCAGAGGTCATGGGTTCGAATCCTGGCTCCGCCACATGTCTGCTGTGTGACCTCGGGCAAGTCACTTCACTTCTCTGAGCATCAGTTACCTCATCTGTAAAACGGGGATGATGACTGTGAGCCGCACGTGGGACAACCTGATCACCTTGTATCCCCCCCAGCGCTTAGAACAGTGCTTTGCACATAGGATTTTTTTAGAGAAGCAGCATGGCTCGGTGGAAAAGAGCACGGGCTTTCGAGTCAGAGGTCATGGGTTCAAATCCCAGCTCTGCCAATTGTCAGCTGTGTGACTTTGGGCAAGTCACTTAACTTCTCTGTGCTTCAGTTACCTCATCTGTAAAATCAATCAATCAATCGTATTTATTGAGTGCTTAGTGTGTGCAGAGCACTGTACTAAGCGCTTGGGAAGTACAAGTTGGGAACATATAGAGACAGTCCCTACCCAACAGTGAGCTCACAGTCTAAAAGGGGGAGACAGAGAACAAAACCAAACATACTAACAAAATAAAATAAATAGAATAGATATGTACAAGTAAAATAAATAAATAAATATGTACACACATATATCCATATATACAGGTGCTGTGGGGAAGGAAAGGAGGTAAGATGGGGGGATGGAGAGGGGAACAAGGGGGAGAGGAAGGAAGGGGCTCAGTCTGGGAAGGCCTTCTGGAGGAGGTGAGCTCTCAGTAGGGCCTTGAAGGGAGGAAGAGAGCTAGCTTGGAGGATGGGCAGAGGGAGGGCATTCCAGGCCCGGGGGATGACTTGGGCCGGGGGTCGATGGCAGGACAGGCGAGAAGGAGGCCTAACGGTGAGGAGACTAGCGGCAGAGGAGCGGAGGGTGTGGGCTGGGCTGGAAAAGGAGAGAAGGGAGGTGAGGTAGGAGGGGGCGAGGTGATGGAGAGCCTGGAAGCCCAGGGTGAGGAGTTTCTGTCTGATGTGCAGATTGATTGGTAACCACTGGAGATATTTGAGGAGGGGAGTAACATGCCCAGAGCGTTTCTGGACAAAGACAATCTGGCAGCAGCGTGAAGTATGGATTGAAGTGGGGAGAGACATGAGGATGGGAGATCAGAGAGAAGGCTGGTGCAGTAGTCCAGACGGGATAGGATGAGAGCTTGAACGAGCAGGGTAGCGGTTTAGATGGAGAGGAAAGGGCGGATCTTGGCAATGGTGCGGAGCTGAGACAGGCAGGTTTTGGTGACGGCTTGGATGTGAGGGGTGAATGAGAGAGCGGAGTCGAGGATGACACCAAGGTTGCGGGCTTGTGAGACGGGAAGGATGGTAGTGCCGTCAACAGAGATGGGAAAGTCAGAGAGAGGGCAGGGTTTGGGAGGGAATACAAGGAGTTCAGTCTTGGACATGTTGAGTTTTAGGTGGCGGGCGGACATCCAGATGGAGATGTCCTGAAGGCAGGAGGAGATGCGAGCCTGGAGAGAGGGGGAGAGAGCAGGGGCAGAGATGGAGATCTGGGTGTCATCAGCGTAGAGATGATAGTTGAAGCCGTTGGAGCGAATGAGGTCACCAAGGGAGTGAGTGTAGATCGAGAATAGAAGGGGACCAAGCACTGAACCTTGGGGAACCCCCACAGTAAGGGGATGGGAGGGGGAGGAGGAGCCTGCAAAAGAGACTGAGAATGAATGACTGGGATTAAAATGCGGATGAAGACTGTGAGCCCCCTGTGGGACAACCTGATCACCTTGTAACCTCCTCAGCGGTTAGAACAGTGCTCTGCACATAGTAAGCGCTTCATAAATGCCATCATTATTATTATTATCATTAAATAGATAAATGTGGTGTTTATTAAGCCCTTACTATGTGCCAAGCTAGGGTAGCTACAAGATACAAGATAATCAGGTCCCACATGGGGCTCAAAATCTAAGTAAGAAGAAGAACAAGACGTGAATCCCCATTTTGCAGGTGAGGGCACTTAGACCCAGGGAAGTGAAGTGACTTGCCCGAGGTCACACAGCAGACAAGTGGCGGACGTAGGATTGGAACCCAGATCCTCTCATTCCCGAGCTCTTTCCGCTAGGCCACACTGCTTCTCTGGCTATGCAGCTTCACAAATGGTTTCTACACAAATGGCTCGGGATACATTTCAGCCGGTCTGGGCAGTGTCATCCTCGACATTCATCGTTCTCGACGTTCTTCGCCCTCGACATTGAGCTTGGCATTTGCTGCTCAAGCCTCAGTGATGTTACAAGGTGCCGATATTCCCCGCTCTCCCCTGAGCGCCTAAGATGTTGCAGGGGCTTGGGTGGGTCTCTGATCCTGTCAATCAGAGCAACGTGGCCTAGTTCATTCACTCAATTGTATTTATTGAGCACTTACTGTGTGCGGAGCACTGTACTAAGCGCTTGGGAAGTCCAAGTTGGCAACATATAGAGACGGTGCCTACCCAACAGCGGGCTCACAGTCTAGAAGGGGGAGACAGAGAACTAAACAAAACATATTAAGAAATTAAAATAAGTAGAATAAATATGTACAAGTAAAATAAATAAATAAATAGCTTAGTGACAAGAGCCCGGGCTTGGGAGTTACAGGTTGTGGGTTCTAATTCCGCCTCTGCCACTTATCAGCTGTGTGACTTTGGGCCAGTCTATAACAATAATAATGGTATTTGTTAAGCGCTTACTATGTGCGAAGCACTGTTCTAAGCGCTGGGGAGGTTACAAGGTGATCAGGTTGTCCCACAGCGGGCTCACAGTCTTCATCCCCATTGTACAGTTGAGGTAACTGAGGCCCAGAGAAGTGAAGAGACTTGCCCAAAGTCACACAGCTGACAGTTGGCGGGGCCGGGATTTGAACCCATGACCTCTGACTCCAAAGCCCGGGCTCTTTCCACTGAGCCACGCTGCTTCTATATGTTGCCAACTTGGACTTCCCAAGCGCTTAGTCCAGTGCTCTGCACCCAGTAAGAGCTCAATAAATACGATTGAATGAATGACTCCCAAACCCGGGCTCTTTCCACTGAGCCACGCTGCTTCTATATGTTGCCAACTTGGACTTCCCAAGCGCTTAGTCCAGTGCTCTGCACCCAGTAAGAGCTCAATAAATACGATTGAATGAATGACTCCCAAACCCAGGCTCTTTCCACTGAGTCACGCTACTTCTCGGGCCCCTGAATGCTCCCCGGGGCCGCCCGCTCCCCCACCCTCCTCTCTCCTCTGCGAGTCAAGGGTTTTTGCCTGCCACTTGTCGAGGGCGCGGAGCGATTGGATCTCCGTGGCCATCTGCTCTTCAGATCGAGTGTGATTTCGAGTTGCCTCTTCATTCCGTCTTCATCGCCAAATTTAGCCTCCCCGGGAGGACAAGGGCAGGTTGGAGAAGGCTCCCCTGCGGTCGTGCTGCTGAGCACATAGTGAAGCAGAGAAACAGCGTGTGTCGGTGGAAAGAGCCCGGGCTTTGGAGTCAGAGGTCGTGGGTTCAAATCCCGGCTCCGCCAATTGTCGCTGTGTGACTTTGGGCAAGTCACTTCACTTCTCTGGGCCTCAGTTCCCTCATCTGTAAAATGGGGGTGAAGACTGTGAGACCCCTGTGGGACAACGAGATCACCTTGTATCCCCCCCAGCGCTTAGAACAGTGCTTTGCACATAGTAAGCGCTTAATAAATGCCATTATTATTATTATTATAAATCCCGGTTCCACCACTTATCAGCTGTGTGACTTTGAGCAAGTCACTTCACTTCTCTGGGCCTCAGTTCCCTCATCTGTAAAATGGGGATGCAGACTGTGAGTCCCCCGTGGGACAACGAGATCACCTTGTATCCCCCCCAGCGCTTAGAACAGTGCTTTGCACATAGTAAGCACTCAATAAATGCCATTATTATTATTATTATTATCAGCTCTGTGACTTTGGGCAAGTCACTTCACTTCTCTGGGCTTCAGTGACCTCATCCGTAAAATGGGGATTAAGTTTGTAAGCCCAACGTGGGACAACCTGATCACCTTGTAACCTCCCCAGCGCTTAGAACAGTGCTTTGCACATAGTAAGCGCTCAATAAATGCCATTATTATGATTTGGAGTCAGAAGTCATGGGTTCAAATCCCGGCTCCGCCAATTGTCGCTGTGTGGCTTTGGGCAAGTCACTTCACTTCTCTGGGCCTCAGTTCCCTCATCTGGAAAATGGGGATTAAGACTGTGAGCCCCTTGTGGGACAATCTGATCACCGTGTAACCTCCCCAGCGCTTAGAACAGTGTTTTGCACATAGTATGCGCTTAATAAATACCATCATTAGTATTATTATAGTGCGGGAGCGAGGGGAGAGTCTGGGGGTCTGGGCAAGCCTGCAGGTTCGTGCATGTGGGTCTGTGTGGTGCGTCTGTGTCCACACGTGAGTATGCACGCGTGTGTCAGTCTGTACACATGGGTGACGGGAGAGGTATCACCGAAGCCTCCTGACTACATGGATGTGTTCACGGATTTATTCATTCATTCAGTCGTATTTATTGAGCACTTATTGTGTGCAGAGCACTGTATTAAGTGCTTGGGAAGTTGAAGTTGGCAACATATAGAGAAGGTCCCTACCCAACAACGGGCTCACAGTCTAGAAGGGGGAGATGGATAACAAAACAAAACATGCCTGGCACACAGTAAACACTTAGCAAATGCCATTATTTATTATTATTATTGTTATTATTATTATTATTATTATTATCATCATCAGGTGTTCCAGAGAAAGCCAGCCCTTTACCAAAATGTTCAGCCGCTGGCCTAAGCCCCAACCCCCACCCCTGTAGGAACGCTCTGGTTTGTCGAGAAATAATAATAATAATAATAATGTTGGTATTTTTTAAGTGCTTACTATGCACTCTTCTAAACGCTGGAATACAAGGTGATCAGATTGTCTCACATGGAGCTCACAGTCACAGCGCACCCAGTAAGTGCTCAGTAAATACAATTAACTGTGACTGACTTCTTGTCACTGGCACTGTCACTCCCTGGAACTAATATTTACCGAAAATGTGCATCAGAGATTTTGAATAATTAATAATGATTTTGACATTTATTAAGCATTTGTTCTGTGCCGAAAAGAATCGTGCTAAGCACTGGAGAAGGTGCAGGTCATCAAATCAGACGTGGCCTCACAATCTAAGAGAGAAGGAGAAGAGGGATGTTCCCATTTTTACGGATGAGGAAACCGAGGCCCAGAGAGGTTAGGGGAGTTGTTCAAGGTCACGGGGCAGACCAGGAGCGGAGCTGGGGCTCAAACCCAGGCCTTCTGAACTCGTTCCACTGACTTAGGTCCACTGGTGCAAAATTTGGGTGAGGCAACATGATAAATTGACTGAAATCCAGTCCAGATCAGAGAAAAGTTTTCCGGGCCTTTTTAGAATTTAACTCTCAATTTTGCTAATTAGATCCAGCTAAATAGGCAAAAAAACCCAAACCCTGCATTGACAAGCATGGAGAAGCAGCACGGCTCAGTGGAAAGAGCCCGGGCTTTGGAGTCAGAGGTCATGGATTCAAATCCCAGCTCTGTCAACTGTCAGCTGTGTGACTTTGGGCAAGTCACTTAACTTCTTTATGCCTCAGTTACCTCATCTGTAAAATGGGGATTGAGATTGTGAGCCCACCCGTGGGACGACCTGATCACCTTGTAACCTCCCCAGCACTTAGAACAGTGCTTTGCACGTAGTAAGCACTTAACAAATGCCATTATTATTGTACGATGGGGATAATTGTGTTCTCCATAAACACCAGTCTTTTGGGGCAACAATTATCATCTTTATTTAAACAGCCTAATGAAACAGTGTTAGTCACCTACAAAAATAGATCTTTTTTCCTTTTGACACAAGACGTGTCAGCTACAAGCGTGCGTGGAGACTTGTGAGTCATAATGAAAGCAGTGTAACTAGTTAATTAAGCAAACTCCAAGGTGCTAATTAAATGGGGACTGTTCTAGACCAACAGTGCCAGAATACGTTTCTCTGTCATGGAAGCTGATCTGCTTCCCTGCTACTCTCTGAGCACTCAGTACAGCACTCAGCACACAGACGACGCTCAGTACATTCTGTGGATGGATTGATTGAGCCCTTTCTGCCCATGAGCTGAGTGAAATGTTGGGGCTGGCGTGGCTTAGTGGAACGCGCACGGGCTTGGGTGTCAAAGGTCATGGGTTCTAATCCCGCCTCCACCACTTATCAGCCGTGTGACTTTGGGCAAGTCACTTAACTTCACTGGGCCTCAGTTACCTCATCTGTAAAATGGGGATTAAGACTGTGAGCCCCATGTGGGGACAACCTGATTACCTTATATCTCCCTCAGAGCTTAGAAAAGTGCTCAGCACATAGTAAGCGCTTAACAAATACCAAAATTATTATTATTATTACTAAGCACTTGAGAGAGTATAACATAATATAACAGATGTTATGGTGATGGTGATGTAATGATGGTGTATTATGTTGTATCTACCCCAGCACTTAGACAATGCTTGGTCCATAGTAAGCGCTTAACAAATACCATAATTATTATTATTATTAGTTAGTACGTGGAGAGCAGATGGAATCGTGCTCTCCTCTGCCCTCAGAAACGAGACCAAACCTTCTTCATCTGTGCTCTTGGAGACCAGACCAAACTGTGCTCCCGTCTTCTCTCAGAGACCATTCATTCATTCATTCATTCAATCATATTTATTGAGCGCTTACTGTGTGCAGAGCACTGTACTAAGCGTTTGGGAAGTTCAAGTCGGCAGCATATAGAGACCGTCCCTACCCAACAACGGACTCACATCTAGAAGGGGGAGACAGACAACAAAACAGAGAAGGAGGGTGGCCCAGTGGAAAGAGCCCGGGCTCTGGAGTCAGAGGTCATGGGTTCTAATCCTGGCTCCGCCACTTACTGGCTGTGTGACCTTGGGCAAGTCACTTAACTTCTCTGTGCCTGAGTTACCTCATCTGTAAAATGGGGATTAAGATTGTGAGCCCCACATGGGACAACCTGATCACCTTGTATCCCCCCAGCATTTAGAACAGTGCTGTGCACATAGTAGGCACTTAACAAATACCATCGTTATTATTATTATTATTTAAACAAAATATGTAGACGGGTGTCAAAACCATCAGAATAGAACATCATTAACAAAATAGAGTAGTAAATATGTACAAGTAAAATAGAGTAATAAATCTGCACAAATATATACAAGTGCTGTGGGGAAGGGAAGGAGGTAGGGCCGGAGGGGATGGGGAGACTAGAGAAAATTGTCCTCTCCTCTGCCTTCAGAGATCAGACCGAACTGTGCTCATCTGTGAGCTCAGAGAACATTCATTCATTCAGTCATATTTATTGAGCACTTACTGTGTGCAGAGCACTGTACTAAGTGCTTGGGAAGTACAAGTTGGCAACATATAGAGATGGTCCATATTAACAAAATGAAATAGAATAAATATGTACAAATAAAATAAATAGAGTAATAAATATGTACAAACACATATACATATATGCAGGTTCTGTGGGGAGGGGAAGGAGGTAAGGCGGGGAATGGAGAGGAGGAGGAGGGGGAGAGGAATGAGGGGGCTCAGAATGGGAAGGTGGGTCATGGGTTCAAACTGTGTGGCTTTGGTCAAGCCACTTAAGGATCCCGGCGGACTGTCAGTGAGCTGGGCGTGAGTTTCCTGGGAATCTAATGATGGAGCACTGATGATCAAAGCAGCGTGGCTCAGTGGAAATAAGATGGGCTTTGGAGTCAGGGGTCATGGGTTCAAATCCCTGCTCTGCCAATTGTCAGCTCTGTGACTTTGGGCAAGTCACTTAACTCTCTGGGCCTCAGTTACCTCATGTGGAAAAGGGGGATGAAGACTGTGAGCCCCCCGTGGGACAACCTGATCTCCTTGTAACCTCCCCAGAGCTTAGAACAGTGCTTTGCACATAGTAAGCGCTTAATAAATGCCATTCTTCTTCTTCTTCTTATTGAGCTCTATTGATGGCTCTCTGAAGGTGGGGTGTCCGTGGCTTAAGGAAGCTTCCAGATTTCCATAGGCAGCGACTGGCCAGAAGTCAGGTTCATTCATTCATTCATTCAATCATATTTATTGAGCACTTAACTATGTGCAGAACACTGTACTAAGCACTTGGGAAGTACAAGTCGGCAACATATAGTGACGGTCCCTACCCAACAACGGGCTCACAGTCTAGAAGGGGGGGACAGACAACAAAACAAAACATGGAGACAGTGTCAAAATCATCAGAACAAATAGAACTAAAGCTATGTGCACATCATTAACAAAATTAATAGAGTGATAAATCTGTACAAATATATATACAGGTGCTGAGAGGAGGGGAAGGAGGTAGGGCGGGGGGGAATGGGGAGGAAGAGGAGAAAATGGGGCTCAGTCTGGGAAGGCCTCCTGGAGGAGGTGAGCTCTCAGTAGGGCTTTGAAGGGAGGAGGAGAGCTAGCTTGGTGGATGTGTGGAGGGAGGGCATTCCAGGCCAGGGGGATGACGTGGGCCAGGAGTCGACGGCGGGACAGGCGAGAACGAGACCCGGTGAGGAGATTAGCGGCGGAGGAGTGGAGGGTGCGGGCTGGGCTGGAGAAGGACAGAAGGGAGGTGAGGTAGGAGGGGGCGACGGGATGGACAGCCTTGAAGCTGAGGGTGAGGAGTTTTTGCTTGATAAGTGATGTTGGATGTGAGTGAGATCTGTGGGTGACCTCTGCAGCCCAGCAATTGACGGATCAATCAATTCTTAATACCCAGTAAGTGCTTAACCAATACCATAAATATTTTGGGGGGTATGCTTATTAGATGTAGGTAATGTGTCTACCAACTCTGCTCTATTATACTTTCCCAAGCACTTAGGAAAGTGCTCAATAAATATGATTGATTGATTGATTACTAACTTTGTTGTACTCTTCCAAGTGCTTTGTACAGTGCACTGCACACAGTAAGCGCTCAATAAATGGTATTGGATGGTGGATTGATTGATTGATTGAAAGCATAGGTGGATTACCGTGATTTAGGCAGGCCAGAGGAGTTTCCCACTTAACAAAATATTTCATGTTGACAGCCAGGGTTAAATTTACTGGAGATTGCAGCCTAATGTCTGGAACTTTTTCTGCCTGGGGGTACACATCATTATTATCGTTACTATTAATAATAATAGTAATTATTATCATTATGGTACTTGTTATGCCCTTGCTATGTGCCAAGTTCTGTTCTATGCACTATGGTAGATACAGAGCAATCAGGTTGAACACAGCCTCTGTCCCACATGGAGCTCACAGCCTAAATATGAGGGAGTAGGATTTAATCCCCATGAGGTAACCGAGGCACAGAGAAGTGAAGTGATTTGCCCAAGGTCACCCAGAAGACAAGTGTGGAGCCAGGATTAGAACCCAGGTCCTCTGACTCCTAGGCCTGGCTGTATGCGCTAGGCCAAGCTGCTTCTGACTCGTTGACTGTTTCCCTCATCCCAGAGGAAAGAGCTTCCCAATACCTGCACCCCGTCCGCGAAAGGGCGCTGGGAGATGGCAGGTGGGGGGAAACGGCACGCTCGAGGTGCGGAATGGTCTCTGTGGTTGTTAGCAGGGGAGCCGAAGCAGATCCTGATGAGCCAACAATCCCATTTTATTGTTGCCTTCTAATGGATTTGTTGATTGAAGACAACTTTGCTGTCCGTTCCTGTCACTGTAATTTGATAACCTGCTTGGTTTCTTTAAACCACGTGTTCTGTAACACTCATCACAGCCAAGTCTTGTGTCATTCATTCATTCATTCAGTCATTCGTATTTATTGAGCGCTTACTGTGTGCAGAGCACTGGACTAAGCGCTTGAGAAGTACAAGTTGGCAACATATAGAGACAAACCTTACCCAACAACGGGCTCACAGTCTAGAAGGGGGAGATAGACAACAACAAAAAAACATATAGACAGGTGTCAAGTCATCAGAATAAATAGAAATAAAGCTAGATGCGTATCAGTAACAAAATAAACAAAATAGTAAATAATGTACCAGTAAAATAAATAGAGTAATAAATCTGTACAAACATATATCCAGGTGCTGAGGGGAGGGGAAGGAGGTAAGGCGGGAGGGATGGTGAGGTGGAGAGGAAAAAGGGGGCTCAGTGTCCCCATAACGGTGCAGAGAAACTCTTTCCCGTGCATGGTTGCTAAATCACGCGGTCGTTTTTATCGAGCGCTTACTGTGTGCAGGGCCCTGTGCTAAGCCCTTGGGAGAGTATGACATAGCAGTATCACAGACACATTCCCTGCCCACAGTGAGCTTACTGTCTTGCCAACTTGTACTTCCCAAGCGCTTAATACAGTGCTCTGCACACAGTAAGCGCTCAATAAATATGATTGATTGATTGATTGATAGAGGGGAGACAGGCATTAATAGAAATAAATAAATGACGGATATTAATATAAGTGCTGTGGGGCTGGGGGGGGACGAATAAAGGGCGCGAGTCAGGGAGACGCAGAAGGGAGTGGGAGAAGAGGAAAGGAGGGCTTAATCAGGGAAGGCCTCTTGGAGGAGATGGGCTTTGAAGGAGGGGAGAGTCATTGTCTGTTGGATTTGAGGAGGGAGGGCGTTCCAGGCCAGAGGTAGGATGTGGGCGAGGGGTCAGAGTGAGTTATATAAGATGGAAGTACAGTGAGAAGGTTAGCACTAGAGGAGTGAAGTGTGTGCTCTGAGTTGTAGTAGATTAGTGAGGTGAGGTAGGAGGGGGCGAGGTGATTGAATTCTTTAAAGTCGGGGAGGAGTTTTCGTTTGATGAGGAGTTGGATGGGCAACCACCGGCGGTTCTTGAGGAATGGGGAACATGGCCTGAGCAGTCTTGTAGAAAAAGGATGCAGGCAGCAGAGTGAACTGGAGAGAGGAGAGATAGGAGGCAGGGAGGTCAGCGAGGAGGCTGATACAGTAATCAAGGCGGGATAGGATAAGTGCTACTATTACTTCCAAATTTACTGCTGCTGCTGCTACTACTGCCACTGCTCTGATTGCCAATCTTCTTGCTTTGGAACCGTCATGCGTGATGTCTCTATTGACTTCTCTGCACACAGTAAGCGCTCAATAAATACGATTGATGATGATGATGATGATTTCTTTCCTCATGTAGGTGGGGCTCATCCTTTTTTTAATATAATAATAATAATAGCATTTATTAAGCGCTTACTATGTGCAAAGCACTGTTCTAAGCGCTGGGGAGGTTAGAAGGTGATCACGTTGTCCCGCGGGGGGGCTCACAGTCTTAATCCCCATTTTACAGATGAGGTAGCAGGCACAGAGAAGTTGTGACTTGCCCGAAGTCACACAGCTGACATTTGGTGGAGCTGGGATTTGAGCCCATGACCTCTGACTCCAAAGCCTGTGTTCTTTCCACTGAGCCACGCTGCTTGTGGTATTTGTTAAGCGCTTACTCTGTACCACGGGTTTGGGAGTCAGAGGTCATGGGTTCGAATCCCGGCTCTGCCACTTGTCAGCTGTGTGACCTTGGGCAAGTCACTTAGCTTCTCTGGGCCTCAGTTCCCTCATCTGTAAAATGGGGACTAAGACTGTGAGCCCCACATGGGACAACCACAATCACCTTGTATCCCCCCCCCCCCCAGCGCTTAGAACAGTGTTTGGCACATAGTAAGCGCTTAACAAATAATAATAATAATAATAGTAATAATGGCATTTATTAAGCACTTACTATGTGCAGAGCACTGTTCTAAGTGCTGGGGAATTTACAAGGTGATCAGGTTGCCCCATGTGGGGCTCACAGTCTTAATCCCCATTTTACAGACTGTAAGCCCAGAGAGGTTAAGAAGTGACTTGCCCAAAGCCACACAGCTGACGAGTGGTGGAGCCCGGATTTGAACCCATGACCTCTGACTCCAAAGCCCGTGCTCTTTCCACTGAGCCATGCTGCTTCTCTAATACCACCATTATTATTATTAATATTACCAGGCACCGTACTAAGCACTGAGGTAGATGCAAACTAATCAAAGTTGGAAACAGTCCCATGTGCGGCTCCCATTCTCAGTCCCCGTTTAACATTTGAGGTAACTGAGGCCCAGAGTAGTGAAGTGATTTGCCCAAGGTCACCCAGCAGGCAAGTGGCAGAGCTGGGATTAGAACTCAGATCCTTCTGATTCCCAGGCCCGGGCTCTAGCCCTTGGCCACAGTGTTTCTGTTCTCCCCGGGGTCTGAGGACAGCATCCGCCTTCCGTGAAAATAAGAAATTGAGAAATGGAAAAAAGAACTGAACCGATAGCAAAATCCCAACCAGCGGATGGTGTGAATGCTGATCGTATCACCATGAAAAGATCACGCTTTGCTCTTACAGCTTTAGCCTTTCTTTGGAATGGGCTATTCCATCATCGTCGTAATGTAAAATTGATTTATCTAGGTGGAATGGTTTCCTTAGCCCAGGGAACTAATTTTCTGGTAGTGTATTGTATTGTATTGTATCGAGGGACAGAAGAAAACATCATAGTTAAAATGAATCCAATATAGTTTTATCTGATTCTGTTTACAACGGAGAAATGTAATGTGGTTGTTTTAGATTCATCAATCAGTGGTATTTATCGAGCGCTGACTGTGTGCAGAGCCCTGTTCTAAGCGCATGGGAGAGTACAATCCAACAGGGCTGGTAGACGCATTCCCTGCCCACAAGTTTGAAGATAATTCGCCAATCTTCTGTTCTCCTCTTCCCTTTCAAAAAACTGATAATAATATTTGTGGTATTTGTGCATTTACTCTGTGCTAAGTTCTGGGGGTAGATACAGAATAATCAGTTCCCCAGTGGAGCTTAGTCTAAGTAGAAGGGAGAGCAGGTAATGAATCCCCATTTTGCAGACGAGGGCACTGAGGCCCAGAGAAATAAGTGACTTGCTCAAGGTCACACAACAGATAAGTGTTTCTGTAAGTGTTTCTATTTATTCTGATGACTTGACACCTGTCCACGTGTTTTGTTTTGTTGTCTGTCTCCCCCTTCTAGACTGTGAGCCTGTTGTTGGGCAGGGACCGTCTCTGTATGTTGCCAACTTGTACTTCCCAAGCGCTTAGTACAGTGCCCTGCACACAGTAAGCGCTCAATAAATATGGTTGAATGAATGAATGAATGAATGAATGAACAAGGAGCTCAGAGTCTAGCCGGGGAGACAGGCATTAATAGAAATAAATTATGTGTGTATACATAAGTGCTGTGGGGCTGAGGGAGGGGTGAGTAAAGGGAGCAAATCCAAGTGCAAGGACCAACGGGGAGGAGAGTCAAAGTACGTTTCCACTTTCAGTATTTATAGGTAATTGTTCAGTTCACTCATTCATTCATTCATTCATTTATTCAGTCATTCAATCGTATTTATTGAGTGCTTACTGTGTGCAGAGCACTGAACTAAGCGCTAAGTGCTTAGTCATCAGTCAATCAGTCGTCAGTCAGTCAATAATAATAATAATAATAATGATGGCATTTATTAAGCGCTTACTATGTGCAAAGCACTGTTCTAAGCGCTGGGGAGGTTACAAGGTGATCAAGTTGTCCCATTGGGGGCTCACAGTCCTAATCCCCATTTTACAGATGAGGTAAACTGAGGCACAGAGAAGTGAAGTGACTTGCCCAGAGTCACACAGCTGGCAATTGGCAGAGGCCGGATATGAACCCATGACCTAGGACTCCAAAGCCCGGGCTCTATAATATGATGGCAATAACCTGAGTCACTGGAGGTTATTGAGTACTTACGGTATACAGAGCACTCTTCTAAGCACTTTCATTCGTTCATTCATTCAATCGTATTTATTGAGCGCTTACTGTGTGCAGAGCACTGTACTAAGCGCTTGGGAAGTACAAGTTGGCAACATCTAGAGATGGTCCCTACCCAACAGCGGGTTCACAGTCTAGAAGGGGGAGACAGAGAACAAAACAAAACATATTAACAAAGTAAAATAAATAGAATAAATATGTACAAATAAAATAGAGTAATAAATACATACAAAGATATATACATATTTACAGGTGCTGTGGGGAGGGGAAGGAGGTAAGGCGAGGGGGATGGAGAGGAGGAGGAGGGGAAGAGGAAGGAGGGGGCTGAGTGTGGGAAGGCCTCCTGGAGGAGGTGAGCTCTCAGTAGGGCCTTGAAGGGAGGAAGAGAGCTAGCTTGGCGGGTGGGCAGAGGGAGGGCATTCCGGGCCAGGGGGAGGACGTGAGCCGGGGGTCGATGGCGGGACAGGCGAGAGCGAGGTACGGTGAGGAGATTAGCTGTGGCAGAGGAGCGGAGGGTGCGGGCTGGGCTGGAGAAGGACAGAAGGGAGGTGAGGTAGGAGGGGGCGAGGGGATGGACAGCCTGGAAGCCGAGAGTGAGGAGTTTCTGCCTGATGCGTAGGTTGATTGGTAGCCACTGGAGATTTTTGAGGAGGGGAGTGATATGCCCAGAGCGTTTCTGGACAAAGACAATCCGGGCAGCGGCGTGAAGTATGGACAGTACAACAGAGTTGGTAGACACACTCCCTGCCTACAAAGAGCTTACAGTCTACTGTAAGCAGCATGGCTTAGTGGAAAGAGCACAGGCTTTGGAGTCAGAGGTCATGGGTTCAAATCCCGGGTCCGCCAATTGTCATCTGTGTGACTTTGGGCAAGTCACTTCACTTCTCTGGGCCTCAGTTCCCTCATCTGTAAAATGGGGATGAAGACTCTGAGCCCCCTTGTGGGACAACCTGATCACCTTGTAACCTCCCCAGCGCTTAGAACAGTGCTTTGCACATAGTAAGCGCTGAATAAATGCCATTATTGTTATTATTATTACTGTCTGCTGAGGCTCCGTACTAAGCAATGACACCTGTCCACATGTTTTGTTTTGTTTTCTGTCTCCCCCTTCTAAACTGTAAGCCCATTGTTGGGTAGGGACCATCTCTATATGTTGCCAACTTTTATTTCCCAAGCGCTTAGTACAGTGCTCTGCACACAGTAAGCGCTCAATAAATCCGATTGAATGAATGAATGAATGAATGAATGAATGAATGAAGCAATGCACTTGGAGATAACGGTAGCATCAGTAGATGTGATCCCTGCCCCTTGAAGAGCTTACAGTCCAGTGTGGAAGATAGACATTAAAATAAACTATTCAGTCATATTTATTGAGCGCTTACTGTGTGCAGAGCACTGTACTAAGTGCTTAGGAAGTACAAGTTGGCAACATATAGAGATGGTCCCTACCCAACAATGAGAGAAGTGACAGATTACAAGGATATTGACATGACAAGCAGCGTGGCTTAGTGGCAAGAGCCCGGGCTTGAGAGTCAGAGATCATGGGTTCAAATTCCGGCTCCATCACTTGTCTGTTGTGAGACTTTGAGTAAGTCACTGCACTTCCCCAGGCCTCAGTGACCTCATTTGGAAAATCAGGGTGAAAACTGTGAGCCCCACGTGGGACAACCTGATTAGCTTGTATCCACCCTAGCGCTTAGAACAATGCAGGGCACATAGTGAGCACTTAACAAATACCATCATTATTATCATTATTATTATTATAAGTGCTGTGGGGCTGAGGGTGGTGTGACTATTAAGTACTTAAAGGTAAAGATCCAAGTGCGTTGATGACACAGAAGGGATGGTGAAAAGGGGAAAAGAGTGCTAAATCAGGGAAGGCTTCTTGGAAGAGATGTGGTTTCCCAAGTGTGTTGTATCTAGTGGGCACACAATAAATACATTCATTCAATCATATTTATTGAGCACTTACTGTGTGCAGAGCACTGAACTAAGCACTCTACTACTACTGCTACTACTAATACTGCTACCTAATAGCACTGCTTCAACTCCTGCTACTACCATTTGCTGCAACTACTACTGCTACTAGAAGTAGAAGCAGCGTGGCTCAGTGGAAAGAACACAGGCTTTGGAGTCGGAGGTCATGGGTTCAAATCTTGACCCCACCAACTGTCAGCTGTGTGACTGCGGGCAAGTCACTTAACTTCTCTGTGCCTCAGTTACCTCATAAGTAAAATGGGGATTGACTGTGAGCCCCCTGTGGGACCACCTGATCACCTTGTAACCTCCCCAGTGCTTTGCACATAGTAAGCGCTTAATAAATGCCATTATTATTATTATTACTGCTACTTCTAAAATTACTGCTACTGCTACTACTGCATTATCAGCCTCCTTTCTGACCTCCCAACCTCCTGCCTCTCCCAAATCAGTCCATACTTCACTCCGCTGCCCGGATTTTCTTTCTGAAGAAACGTTCAGGGCATGTTATCCCCCTCCTCAAAAATCTCCGGTGGTTGCCCATCCACTTCCGTAACAAACAAAAGCTCCTCACTATTGAACAGTGCTTTGCACATAGAAAGCGCTTAATAAATGCTATTATTATTATTATTATTATTATTATTATTATTATTGGCGTCAAAGCTCTCCATTCCCTTGCCCTCTCCTACCTCACATCCCTTCTCTCCATTCGATCTGTCACCAAATCATGTAGCATTTTACCTTCGCAACATCGCTAAAATCTGCCCTCTCCTCTCCATCCAAACAGCTATTCTGTTGATCCAGACCCTTATTGTATTGTGCTTTGATTACTTCAACAGCCTCTTCACTGACCTCCCTTCTGCCTTTTCCTCCCAATCAATCAATCAATCAATGGTATTTACTGAGCACTGACTGTATGCAGAGCACTGTAGCAAGCACTTAGAAGACTACAATAAGGCAGAGTTGGTGAATTCCACCTCTACTCACAAGGAGCTTACAGTATAATAGGAGAGACACATGCTAAAATAGATGAGATAAGCAGCATGGCTCAGTGGAAAGAGCCCGGGATTTGGAGTCAGAGATCATGGGTTCAAATCCCGGCTCCTCCTATTGTCAGCTGTGTGACTTTGGGCAAGTCACTTCACTTCTCTGGGCCTCGGTTTCCTCATCTGTAAAATGGGGATTAAGACCGTGAGCCCCCTGTGGGACAACCTGATCACCTTGTAACCTCTCCAAACACTTAGAACAGTGCTTTGCACATAGTAAGTGCTTAATAAATGCCATTATTATTATTGTTATTATTTGCTACCGCTACTACTATCAATCAATCGTATTTATTGAGCACTTACTGTGTGCACAGCACTGTACTAAGTGCTTGGGAAGTACAAGTTGGCAACATATAGAGACAGTCCCTACCCAACAGTGGGCTCACAGTCTAAAAGAATAATAATAAAAATAATAATAAGAATAATAAGAATAATAATACTACTTACTACTGCTACTAATTTTGCTTTTTGTTAAGCGCTTACTATGTGCCAGGCACTGTACCAAGTGCTGGGGTGGGTATAAGCAGATCGGATTCGACACAGTCTCACTCCCCATTTTACAGAGGAGGTAACTGAGGCAGTGAGAAGTGAAGTGACTTGCCCAGGGTCACACAGCAGAGAAGGGGTGGAGCTGGGATTAGAACCCATGACCTTCTGACTCTCAGGCCTGAATTCTATAGCCTCTCCCTTCTCTCCCTCCTTCCATCTTCCTGAGAAAGCAGCATGGCATAAGGCCTTCCCAGACGGAGCCCCCCTTTTCCTCTGCTCCTCATTCATTCATTCAATCATATTTATTGAGCGCTTACTGTGTGCAGAATGCTGTGCTAAGCGCTTGGGAAGTACAAATCGGCAACATATAGAGACGGTCCCTCCCCAACAACAGGCTCACAGTCTAGAAGGGGGAGACAGACAAAACAAAACAAATAGACAGGTGTCAATACTCCCCTCCCCACCCCACAGCACTTGTGTATATATGTGCACATAGCTATAATTCTATTTATTTTATTAATGATATGTATATATCTATAATTCTATTCATCTATTTTGATGCTATTGATGCCTGTCTACTTGTTTTGTAACAACGGGCTCACAGTCTAGAAGGGGGAGACAGACAAAACAAAACAAGTATACAGGTGTCAATACTCCCCTCCCCACCCCACAGCACTTGTGTATATATATGCACATAGCTATAATTCTATTTATTTTATTAATGATGTGTATATATATAGATAATTCTATTCATCAATTTTGATGCTATTGATGCCTGTCTACTTGTTTTGTTTTGTTGTCCGTCTCCCCCTTCCAGACTGTGAGCCCGCTGTTGGGCAAGGATTGTCTCTATCTGTTGCCGAATTGTACTTTCCAAGCGCTTAATACAGTGCTCTGCACGCAGTAAGCGCTCAATAAATACGATTGAATGAACGAATGAATAGAGCACAGGCCTGGGAGTCAGAAGGTTGTGGGTTCTAATCCCGGCTCCGCCCGTTGTCTGCCGCTTGATCTCGGGCAGGTCCCTTCACTTCTCTGGGCCTCATTTTCCTCATCTGTAAAACAAATAATAAATAATGTTGGGTATTTGTTAAGCCCTTACTATGTGCCAAGCACTGTTCTAAGCGCCCATCTCACCTCCTTCCCTTCCCCACACATCTGTATATATGTATATATGTTTGTGCATATTTATTACTCTATTTATTTATTTATTTATTTTACTTGTACATATCTACTCTATTTTATTTTGTTAGTATGTTTGGTTTTGTTCTCTGTCTCCCCCTTTTAGACTGTGAGCCCACTGTTGGGTAGGGACTGTCTCTATATGTTGCCAACTTGTACTTCCCAAGCGCTTAGTACAGTGCTCTGCACATAGTAAGCGCTCAATAAATATGATTGATTGATTGATTGGCACATAATAACAATAATAATAATACTAATAATAATAATGGCATTTATTAAGTGCCAACTACCTGCAAAGCACTGTTCTAGTAGGAGCTTAGCAAATACCATCATTATTACCAACATAATGCCTCCTCCAGGAGGCCTTCCCAGACTGAGCCCCTTCCTTCCTCTCCCCCTCGTCCCCCTCTCCATCCCCCCCCTTCTTACCTCCTTCCCTTCCCCACGGCACCTGTATATATGTATATATGTTTGTACATATTTATTACTCTATTTATTTATTTATTTTACTTGTACATATCTATTCTATTTATTTTATTTTGTTAGTATGTTTGGTTTTGTTCTCTGTCTCCCCCTTTTAGACTGTGAGCCCCCTGTTGGGTAGGGACTGTCTCTATATGTTGCCAGTTTGTACTTCCCAAGCGCTTAGTACAGTGCTCTGCACACAGTAAGTGCTCAATAAATACGATTGATGATGATGATGATGATACAAGGTAATCAGGTTGTCCCACCTGGGGCTCACAGTCTTCACCCCATTTTACAGATGAGGGAACTGAGGCCCAGAGAAGTGAAGCGACTTGCCCAAGGTCACGCAGCTGACAGGTGGCGGAGGAGGGATGAGAACCCACGACCTATGGCTTCCCAGCCCGGGCTCTTTCCACCGAGCCGCACTGCTTCTTTAAATTCATTCATTCATTCATTCAATCGTATTTATTGAGCGCTTACTGTGTACAGAGCACTGTACTAAGCGCTTGGTGGGGATTAAGACGGTGAACCCCATGTGGGAGAGGGATTACGTCCAACCCGATTTGCTTGTATCCACCCCAGTGCTTAGTATAGTGCCTGGCACACAGTAAGCGCTTTGCAAACACCTCCCTTCTTGCTTCTCACCTTTCCTCCTCCCCTCAGTCCCTCCCGCCCTCCTCCTCCCTCTAAATCCTTCCATCTTTCTCTCTCCCCGTCTCTAGACGTTGCCAACTTGGACTTCCTGAGCGCTTAGTGCAGTGCTGTGCACACAGTCGGCGCTCAATAAATACGATTGAATGCATGAATGAGTGAATATTATGTGTCAAGGTCAGACACGGTTCCTTTCCCACGAAGGCAGCGTGGCTCAGTGGAAAGAGCACGGGCTTTGGAGTCAGAGGCCGTGGGTTCAAATCCCAGCCCTGCCACTTGTCAGCTGTGTGACTTTGGGCAAGTCACTACACTTCTCTGGGCCTCAGTTCCCTCATCTGTAAAATGGGGATGAAGACTGTGAGCCCCTCGTGGGACAATCTGGTTACCTTGTATCTACCCCAGCGCTTAGAACAGTGCTTTGCACATAGTAAGCGCTTAACAAATACCAACATTATTATTATTATTATTACTCAACCCCCCATTTCACAGATAAGGCTGTGAGCCCACTGTTGGGTAGGGACTGTCTCTTTATGTTGCCAACTTGTTCTTCCCAAGCGCTTAGTACAGTGCTCTGCACACAGTAAGCGCTCAATAAATACGATTGATTGATTGATCTCCCTCCCTCTGTCTCTCCATCCCTCCCACCACCCCCTCTGCCGCCCTCAATCCTCGCCTTGGGCCAAAGCGGGGAGGAATCCATTTCAGGCCGCGACTCCCTCGCGTCTGATCGGATTTAGCAGCCGTCCGGCCATCCGGAGAACACTTGACCCATCTAGACCCTATTAGATTTCCGAACAAGCCGCTCGGGCGAGTTCCTGACCCGCAGCGGTGGCCGTGATTGCTCCTCGGAGAGGAACGGTTTCGACAATAATTAGTGCGAGAGGGCTGGCAACACTTCAGCTTCCGTAAATGCCAAGAGTCGCACTTCACTGGCGTTTTGCGGTCACTGGAGAGGAGAGCTTAGTACAGTGCGCGGACTGATGGATCGATAGAGGGATGGCGGCAGGGAAGCCGTGTCTCGGGGAAATTGTTCTCCCCTTTTCAAAGCCTTATTGAAGGCCCATCTCCTCCAAGAGGCCTTCCCTGACTAACTCCCACTTTTCCTCATCTCCCACTCGCTTCTGCGTTGCCGTGACTTGCTCCCTTTATTCATCCCCCTCCCAGCCCCACGGCACTTACGTCCAGATCTGTCGTTTATTTATTTCTTTTAATGTCTGTCTCTCCCTCTCTAGACTGTAAGCTCAATGGGGGCAGGGAGTGCATCTGTTTATTGTTCTATTGTACTCTTCCAAGCGCTTAATACAGGGCTCTGCCCACAGTAAGTGCTCAATAAGTACAGTTGACTGGCTGAAAGGCCACCAGAAGTGAAAGAAAGGGGCTCCAATGCCGGTGGCGGCTCTGCCTCCGGCCTGCTCATTCACCATTTGTTTTAATGGCATTTATTAAGCGCTTACTATGTGCAAAGCACTGTTCCAAGCGCTGGGGAGGTTACAAGGTGATCAGGTTGTCCCACGTGGGGCTCACAGTCTTAATCCCCATTTTACAGATGAGGGAACTGAGGCCCAGAGAAGTGAAGTGACTTGCCCAAAGTCACACAGCTGACAAGTGGCAGAGCCGGGATTTGAACCCATGACCTCTGACTCCAAAGCCTGGGCTCTTTCCACTGAGCCACGCTGCCTCTCATTCACCTCGGCTCAATCCCTTAACCTCTCCAGATCCCCATTTCCCACCTGTGAAATGGGTATCATACTAGTGGTCTCCCCCTGATGATGATGATGATGGTATTTGTTAAGCGCTTACTATGTGCGAAGCACTGTTCTAAGCGCTGGGGAGGATACAGGGTGATCACGTTGTCCCACGTAGGGCTCACAGTCAATCCCCATTTTACAGATGAGGTAACTGAGGCACAGAGAAGTTAAGTGACTTGCCCAGAGTCACACAGCTGACAGTTGGTGGAGACGTAAAGGAGATAAACTTCTAGACTTCTAGACTGTGAGCCCGCTGTTGGGTAGGGACCGTCTCTATATGTTGCCAACTTGTACTTCCCAAGCGCTTAGTACAGTGCTCTGCACACAGTAAGTGCTCAATAAATACAATTGAATAAAACTCCTGGCTTAGTGGAGAGACCACAAGCCTGGGAGTCAGAAGGACCTGGGTTCTAGTCCTGGCTCTGCCACTTGTCTGCTGTGTGACCTTGGGTGAGTCACTTCACTTCTCTGGGCCTCAATTCCCTCACCTGTAAAATGGGGATTAGGATTGTGAGCCCCACGTGGAACAGGGACTATGTCCAACCTGATTGGCTTGTATCTACCCCAGCACTTAAAACAGTGCTGGCATATTCATTCAATTGTATTTATTGAGCGCTTACTGTGTGCAGTTAGCAAATCCTATTTTTAAAAAAATCTCCTTTCCTCTTCTCCCACTCCCTTCTGCATTGCCTTGCCTTGCTCCCTTTATTCTCCCCCCTTCCCAGCCCCATAGCACTTATGTCCATATCATTTATTGAATAATGATGGCATGTATTAAGCGCTTACTATGTGCAAAGCACTGTTCTAAGCACTGGGGAGGATACAAGGTGATCAGGTTGTCCCACGGGAGGCTCCTAGTCTTAACCCGACTCTACCACATGTCTGCTGTATGATCTTGGGCAAGTCACATAACTTCTCTGGGCCTCAGTTACCTCATCTGTAAAACGGGGATTAAGACTGTGAGCCCCACGTGGGACAACCTGATCACCCTGTATCCTCCCCAGCACTTAGAACAGTGCTTTGCACATGGTAAGCGCTTAACAAATGCCAATTATTATTGTTATTATTATTATTATTATTATTAACCCCCATTTTACAGATGCAGTAACTGAGGCCCAGAGAAGTGAAGTGACTTGCCCAAAGTCACACAGCTGACAATTGGTGGAGCCGGGATTTGAACCCATGACCTCTGACTCCAAAGCCCGGGCTCTTGCCACTGAGCCAAGCTGCTTACTATTATTATTATTATTTATTTATATTAATGTCTGTCTCCCCACCCCTAGACTGTAAGTTTGTGGTGGGTGGGAAATGTGTTTGTTTATTGTTGTATTGCACTCTCCCAAGTGCATAGTACAGTGCTCTGCACGTAAAAGGCACTTAATAATTTCAACTGAATGAATAAAGAGGTTTTCCAGAAAGAGTTTCACATTCCCCAGAAGAAAGGCCCCTTAAAATATCATGAGAAGCAGCATGGTCTAGAGGAAAGAGCCTGAGCCTGGGACTCAGAAGACCTGGGTTCTAATCCCTGCTCTGCCAATTACCTGCTCTGTGACCTTCGGCAAGTCACTTCACTTCTCTGGGCCTCAGTTTCCTCATCTGTAAAATGGGGATTCAATACTCGTTCTCTCTCCTGCTTAGAACATTACACTGTGAGCCCCATGTGGGAAAGAGACTGTGTCCAATTTAATCAATCAGTCCATCAGTGGTATTTATTGAGCACTTACTCTGTGCCGAGCTCTGTACTAAGCTCTGCAGAGAGTACCATACAACAATAACAATGATGGCATTTATTAAGCGCTTACTATGTGCCAAGCACTGTTCTAAGCGCTGGGGAGGTTACAAGGAGATCAGGTTGTCCCATGGGGGGCTCACAGTCATAATCCCCATTTTACAGATGAGGTCACTGAGGCCCAGAGAAGTGAAGTGACTTGCCCAAACTCACACAGCTGACAATTGGCGGAGCCCGGATTTGAACCCATGAACTCTGACTCCGAAGCCCGGGCTCTTTCCAATGTGCCACGCTGCTTCTCCAGGATCAGTGGACACATTCCCTGGCCATAACACGCTTACGGTCTATAATATGATTAACTTGTATGTAACCCAGCAGGTAGAACAGTGCTTGACATGTAATAAGCTCTTTACAAAGCCCCATAAGACAGGTAGGTGGGTTAGGGACAGATTTTTCTGCAGGCTGTGGAGATCACGTTTTCATTCACAGCCAACATTATCATCATCATCATCATCAATCGTATTTATTGAGCGCTTACTGTGTGCAGAGCACTGTACTAAGCGCTTGGGAAGTACGAGTCGGCAACATATAGAGACGGTCCCTACCCAACAACAGGCTCACAGTCTAGAAGGAGGGACAGACAACAAAACAAAACATGTAGACAGGTGTCAAAATCGTCAGAACAAATAGAATTATAGCTATATGCACATCATTAATAAAATAAATAGAATAGTAAATACGTACAAGTAAAATAAATAGAGTAATAAATCTCTACAAATATATACAAGCGCTGTGGGGAGGGGAAGGAGGTAGGGCAAGGGATCATGTCTACCAACTCTGCTTTATTGTCTTCTCCCAAGCGCTTAGTTCAGTGCTCAGCACATAGTAGGTACTGAATCAATACCACTGGTTGATGAATTGGTAGATTCATTAAACTCATTCAATCATTTTTATTGAGCACTTACAGTGTGCAGAGCACTGTACTAAGCACTTGGGAAATACAAGTCGTCAGCATATAGAGACGGTCCCTGCCCAACAACGGGCTCACAGTCTGGAAGGGGGAGACAGACAACAAAACAAAACATGTAGACTGTTTTGTTTGTTTGTACATTGCCAAGATTCGCCCCTTCCTCTCCATCGCAACCGCTACCCTGCTCGTTCAAGCTCTCATCCTATCCCGTCTGGACTACTGCACCAGCCTTCTCTCTGATCTCCCATCCTCGTGTCTCTCTCCACTTCAATCCATAGTTCATGCTGCTGCCCGGATTATCTTCGTCCAGAAACGCTCTGGGCATATTACTCCCCTCCTCAAAAATCTCCAGTGGCTACCAATCAATCTGCACATCAGGCAGAAACTCCTCCCCCTGGGCTTCCAGGCTGTCCATCCCCTGGCCCCCTCCTACCTCCCCTCCCTTCTGTCCTTCTCCAGCCCAGCCCGCACCCTCCGCTCCTCTGCCACTGCTAATCTCCTCACCGTTAGGCCTTGTTCTCGCCTGTCCCGCCATCGACCCCCGGCCCACGTCATCCCCCGGGCCTGGAATGCCCTGCTCCCTCTGCCCATCCTCCAATCTAGCTCTCTTCCTCCCTTCAAGGCCCTGCTGAGAGCTCACCTCCTCCAGGAGGCCTTCCCAGACTGAGCCCCTTCCTTCCTCTCCCCCTCGTCCCCCTCTCCATCCACCCCCATCTTACCTCCTTCCCTTCCCCACAGCACCTGTATATATGTATATATGTTTGTACATATTTATTACTCTATTTATTTATTTATTTATTTATTTTACTTGTACATATCTATTCTATTTATTTTATTTTGTTAGTATATTTGGTTTTGTTCTCTGTCTCCCCCTTTTAGACTGTGAGCCTACTGTTGGGTAGGGACTGTCTCTATATGTTTCCAATTTGTACTTCCCAAGCGCTTAGTACAGTGCTCTGCACATAGTAATCGCTCAATAAATACGATTGATAATGACGTAGACAGGTGAGATTTGGAGGCTAGAATTGGTAGACATGGATCCCTTCCCTCAAGAAGCTTACTTCAAATGGTAGTCACTTCGCTTCTCTTTGCCTCAGTTCCCTCATCTGTAAAATGGGAATGAAGACTGTGAGCCCCACGTGGGGCAACCGACCACCTTATATCCCCCCCAGCACTTAGAACAGTGCTTGGCATATAGTAAGTGCTTAACAAATGTTATTATTATTATTATTACTATTATTATTAAGACTATGAGCCCCATGTGGAACAGGGACTGTATCCAACCTGATTACCTTGTCGCTACCTCAGTGCTTAGAATAGTGCTTGGCAGTTAGTAAGTGCTTAACAAATACAGAGAAGCAGAGTGGCTTAGTGGAAAGAGCATGGGCTTTGGAGTCAGAGGTCATGGGTTCAAACCCCGGATCCACCAATTGTCAGCTGTGTGACTTTGGGCAAGTCACTTAACTTCTCTGTGCCTGAGTTACCTCATCTGTAAAATGGGGATTAAGATTGTGAGCCCCCCAAGTGACAACCTGATCACCTTGTAACCTACCCCGTGCTTAGAACAATGCTTTCCCTCCTTCCTCTCCCCCTCCTCCCCCTCTCCATTCCCCCCGCCTTACCTCCTTCCCTTCCCCACCTGTATATATGTATATATGTTTGCACGTATTTATTACTCTATTTATTTATTTATTTTACTTGTACATATTTATTCTATTTATTTTATTTTGTTAATATGTTTTGTTTTGTTCTCTGTCTCCCCATTCTAGACTGTGAGCCCACTGTTGGGTAGGGACTGTCTCTATATGTTGCCAACTTGGACTTCCCAAGCGCTTAGTACAGTGCTCTGCACTCAGTAAGCACTCAATAAATATGATTAATTGATTGATTTACACATAGTAAGCACTTAATAAATGCCATAATTATTAAATACCATAATTTTTTTTACTAGTAGTAGTAGAAAGTCTGTAAGGTAGTATCTGTGGTTGCTACTTCAGTAGACTGTAAGCTCGCTGTGGTCAGGGACTGTATCTCCCAACTCTGTTCTCTTGTACTCTGACAAGCACAGAGTCCAGTGCTCTGCATGCAGTAAGTGCTCAGTCAGAACAATAATAATAATAATAAGGGCATTTATTAAGCACTTACTATGTGCAAAGCGCTGTTGTAAGTGCTGGGGGGGTTACAAGGTGATCAGGTTGTCAATCAATCAATCAATTGTATTTATTGAGCACATACTGTGTGCAGAGCACTGTAGTAATCGCTTGGGAAGTACAAGTTGGCAACATATAGAGACGGTCCCTACCCAACAGTGGGCTCACAGTCTAGAAGGGGGAGACAGAAAACAAAACCAAACATATTAACAAAATAAAATAAATAGAATAGATATGTACAAGTAAAATAAATAAATAGAGTAATAAATACGTACAAACATATATACAGGTCCCACGGGACCACGGGAGGCTCACAGTCTTAATCCCCCTTTTACAGATGAGGTAACTGAGGCACAGAGAAGTGAATTGACTTGCCCAAAGTCACACAGCTGACAATTGGCAGAGCAAGGATTTGAACCCGTGACCTCTAACTCCAAAACCCGGGCTCTTTCCCCTGAGCACGCTGCGATGGCCTGATCGATCAAGGCAGTGTCCGCGGGTGTTGTTTCAGTGATTGAAGGGTCGGAGGTAAAGTCAGGCCGACCGCTTGATCTGCCAGGTCGAGGACCGAGCTCACAGCAGGACCAGACGGCCGTTCGGTGCCTTCGTGCTAATCAAGCTCCTTGCCACATCGATCCCGCTCTTGGTTTGATATGTGTCCTACTGCATAGATTCCAAAATGTAGCCGCTATCACGTTCCCCTCACACGCGAAAGGTCCCCGGTCTGGGCTCTAACCATTATCCCGTACTGCTTCTCGCTCCTCAAATAATAATAATAATAATAATAATAATGATGACATTTATTAAGCGCTTACTATGTGCAAAGCACTGTTCTAAGCGCTGGGGAGATTACAAGGTGATCAGGTTGTCCCACGGGGGGCTCACAGTCTTAATCCCCATTTTACAGACGAGGTAACTGAGGCACAGAGAACTTAAGTGACCTGCCCAAAATCACCCAGCTGACAATTGGTAGAGCCGGGATTTGAACCCATGAGCTCTGACTCCAAAGCCCGGGCTCTTTCCACTGAGCCACGCTGCTTCTCCACTTTGCTTCTCAAAGCGTAATGTAGTGGCTAGAGCCCGGGCCTCGGAATCAGAAGGTCGTGGGTTCTAGTCTCGGCTCGGCCACTTGTCTGCTGTGTGACCTTGGGCGAGTCACTTCATCATCATCATCATCAGCAATCGTATTTTTTGAGCGCTTACTGTGTGCAGAGCACTGGACTAAGCGCTTGGGAAGTCCAAGTTGGCAACATATAGAGACAGTCCCTACCCAACAGTGGGCTCACAGTCTAAAAGGGGGAGACAGAGAACAAAACCAAACATACTAACAAAATAAAATAAATAGAATAGATATGTACAAGTAAAATAAATAAATAAATAGAGTAACAAATATGTACAAACATATATACATATATGCAGGTGCAGTGGGGAAGGGAAGGAGGTAAGATGGGGGGGGGGATGGAGAGGGGGACGAGGGGGAGAATTCACTTCTCTGGGCCTCAGTGACCTCATCTGGAAAATGAGGATCGAGACTGTGAGCCCCCCGTGGGACAACCTGATTATCTTGTATAATAATAATAATAATGATGGCATTTGTTAAGCGCTTACTATGTGCAGAGCACTGTTCTAAGCGCTGGGGGGGATACAAGGTGATCAAGTTGACCCACGTGGGGCTCACAGTCTTAATCTCCATTTTACAGATGAGATAACTGAGGCTCAGAGAAGTGAAGTGACTTGCCCAAGGTCACACAGCAGACATGTGGTGGAGCTGGGATTCGAACCCATGACCTCTGACTCCAAAGCCCGGGCTCTTTCCACTGAGCCACGCTTGTATCTTGTATCTACCCTAGCGCTTAGTACAGTGCCTGGCGCATAGTTAAGCGCTTAACAAATACCATCATTATCATTATTATTATTATTCAGCTCCTCCTTCCATCTTTCTGTGTCCCTAATGCTCTCTCGATTTTACATTTAACTTCTTAGTCCTAAAACAAGAGCTTGGCCCAGGGAACTTCCGTTCACGCTCCCGTAATGTAGGGCAAAGCAACATCCCCCTTTAAGTGGGTGTGTTTTTGCATGTGTGTGGGCATCAGTGTGCTTGTGAATGTATAAGTGTGTTTCGCACGTACATTTTTGTGCACGTGTGTTCATCGGCTTGGCTCAGTGGAAAGGTCCCGGGCTTGGGAGCCAGAGTTCATGGGTTCTAATCCTGGTTCCGCCACTTGTCAGCTGTGTGACTTTGGACAAATCATT
Source organism: Tachyglossus aculeatus (assembly GCF_015852505.1). NCBI lineage: Eukaryota > Metazoa > Chordata > Mammalia > Monotremata > Tachyglossidae > Tachyglossus > Tachyglossus aculeatus. Next base: position 2,294,569 of record NC_052068.1, read on the forward strand.
TAGCTTCTCTGTGCCACAGTTACCTCATCCGTTAAATGGGGATTAAGACTGTGAACCCCCGTGGGACAACCTGATCACCTTGTATCCCCCGCAGCGCTTAGAACAGTGCTTTGTGCATAGTAAGCGCTTAACAAGTGCCATTATCATCATCACCAATCTGAGTTTCAGCCACTTGCCTGTTGTGTGACCTTGGGCAAGCCATTTCACTTCTCTGAGCCTCAGTTTCCTTGTCTGTAAAATGGGGATAATAATAATAATGATAATTGGGGTATATATTAAGCGCTTACTATGTGCCTTTTCGACTGTGAGCCCACTGTTGGGTAGGGACTGTCTCTATATGTTGCCAACTTGTACTTCCCAAGCGCTTAGTACAGTGCTCTGCACACAGTAAGCGCTCAATAAATACGATTGATGATGATGATGATGTGCCATGCACTGTACTATGCGCTGGGGTGGATACAAGCAAATTGCGTTGGACACAGTCGCTGTCCCATGAGGTGCTCACAGTCTCCATCCCCATTTTACGGAGGAGGTAACTGAGGCTCAGAGAAGTGAAGTGACTTGCACAAGGTCACAAAGCTGACAAGTGGCAGAGCCGGGTTTAGAACCCATGACGCTCTGGTTCCCAGGCATGCTGCTTCTTGATAAGATGCTTGATAAAATACCTGCTCTCCCTCCTCCTTAGACCGTGAGGCCACGTGTGGGATAGGACCTGAGTTCGATTTTTGTGTGTGTGGTATTTGTTTAACATTTATTATTGGCCAGGCACTGTACTAAGCGCTGGGGTAGATACAAACTAATCTGGTTGGACCCAATCCATGTCCAACATGGGGCTCACTGTCTAATTCATTCATTTCATTCATTCATTCAATCATATTTATTGAGCGCTTACTGTGTGCAGAGCACTGTACTAAGCGCTTGGGAAGTACAAGTTGGCATCATCTGTAAAATGGGGCTGACGACTGTGAGCCCCACGTGGGACAACGTGATCACCTTGTATCCTCCCCAGCGCTTAGAACAGTGCTTTGCACATAGTAAGCGCTTAAGAAATGCCGTCATTATTATTATTATTATTATTATCATATAGAGACGGTCCCTACCCAACAGTGGGCTCACAGTCTAGAAGGGGGAGACAGAGAACAAAATAAAACATATTAACAAAATAAAATAAAGAGCTCTGCCACTTGTCTGCTGTGTGACCTTGGTCAAGTCGCTTCACTTCTCTGTGCCTCAGTTACCTCATCTGTAAAATGGGGATGAAGACTGTGAGCCCCACGTGGGACAACCTGATCTCCTTGAATCTACCCCAGTGCTTAGAACAGTGCCTGGCACATAATAAGCAAATAACAAATACCATTATTATTATTATTATATGCTCTGCACACAGTAAGCGCTCAATAAATACGATTGAATGAATGAATAAAATGTGCCTCAGTTCCCTCATCTGTAAAATGGGGATGAAGACTGAGCCCCATGTGGGACATCCTGATCACGTTGAATCCTTCAGCGCTTTGCACATAGTAAGTGCTTAACAACTTAACTTTTACTTCCCAAGTGCTTTTAGACAGTGAGCCCACTGTTGGGTAGGGACTGTCTCTCCATGTTGCCAACTTGTACTTCCCAAGCGCTTAGTACAGTGCTCTGCACACAGTAAGTGCTCAATAAATACGATTGATTGATTGATTATTGTAATAATTGTAATAATCTCATTTTATAGATGAGGTAACTGAGACCCAGAGAAGTAAAGTGACTTGCCCAAGATCACACAGTAGAGAAAGGGCGGAGTCTAGAATTGGAACCCAAGTCCTTCTGACCCACATTCTAACTACTAGACCACCCTGCTTCTCTGGCCACCTCCTGCTTATATAACCTCTTACCTGGGACCATTCTGTCCCACTTTTAGACCGTGAGCCCGTTGTTGGGTAGGGACCATCTCTTTATGTTGCCAACTTGTACTTCCCAAGCGCTTAGTACAGTGCTCTGCACACAGTAAGCCCTCAATAAATACGATTGAATGAATTCAGTTGGCCGCGTTAGCATTTACTGTCTCCTAGGAGCATCCCCACCTTGAGAACCGGGAAGCAGTGTGGCCTAGTGGAAAGATCCCGGGCCTGGAAGGACCTGGGTTCTAATCCCGGCCCCGCCACGTGTCTACCTTGTGACTTTGGGCAAATCACTTCACTTCTCCGGGCCTCACTTATCTAACCTGTAAAACGGGGATTAAGACTGGAGCCGCAAGGGGACGAGGACTCTGTCCAACCTGATTACCTTGTATCTACCCCAGTGCTTAGTATTCCTTCATGCATTCAATCGTATTTATTGAGCGCTTACAGTGTGCAGAGCACTGTACTAAGTGCTTGGAAAGTACAATTCAGCAATAGTGGGCTTGCAGTCTAAAAGTGGGGAGACAGAAATCAAATCAGATGCTTTCTGATCTCCCAATCTCCTGTCTCTCCCCGCTTCAGTCTATACTTCACTCGGCTGCCCGAATTATCTTTCTACAGAAACACTCTGGGCATGTAACCCCCTCCTCAAAAATCTCCAGTGGTTGCCTGTCAACCTTCGAATCAAGCAAAAACTCCTCACCCTGGGCTTCCAGGCTGTCCATCCCCTCACCCCCTCCTACCTCACCTCCCTTCTCTCCTTCTCCAGCCCAGTCCGCAGCCTCCGCTCCTCTGCTCTGCACACAGTAAGCGCTCAATAAATACGATTGATGATGATTCCACCGCTCACCTCCTCACTGTACCTCGTTCTTGCCTGTCCCGCCGTCGACCCAATTTGTACTTCCAATTTGCCAATTTGTACTTCCCAAGCGCTTAGTACAGTGCTCTGCACATAGTAAGCGCTCAATAAATACGATTGATGATGATGATGACCCCCGGCCCATGTCCTCCCCCTGGCCTGGAATACCCTCCCTCCTCTAATCCACCAAACTAGCTCTCTTCTCCCCATCAAATCCCTACTGAGAGCTCACCTCCTCCAGGAGACTTTCCCAGACTGAGTTCCCCCTTTCCTCTGCTCCTCCTCCCCTCCCCATCCCCCCAACTCCCTCCCTCTACCCCCCTCCCCACCCCACAACACTTGTTTGTATTGGTACATACTTATTATCCTATTTATTTCATTAATGATGTGTATATATCTATAATTCTTCTATAATTCTACAGTTCTTGTCCCACATGGGGATTCACAGTCTTAACCCCCACTTTATAAATGAGGGAACTGAGGCACAGAGAATGAAGTGACTTGTCCAAGGTCACACAGCACACAGTGGGCAGAGCCAAAATTAGAACTCAGGTCCTCTGACTCCGAGGCCCGGACTCTTTCTGCTAGGCCACGCTACTTCTCCTTCTGAGTCTCTCTGTTACCTGCTCCCCAAAAGGAAGAGCCACCCAGTCTGGGCGGAAATTTTTTCTATGGATTTTCATTTTGCGAAGGCAGAATATGTATATATGTTTGTACATATTTATTACTCTATTTATTTATTTATTCATTTTACTTGTACATATCTATTCTATTTATTTTATTCTGTTGGTATGTTTGGTTTTGTTCTCTGTCTCCCCCTTTTAGACTGTGAGCCCATTGTTGGGTAGGGACTGTCTCTATATGTTGCCAACTTGGACTTCCCAAGCGCTAAGTACAGTGCTCTGCACACAGTAAGCGCTCAATAAATACGATTGATGATGATGATGATGATGATGGATACTTCCTGTGGCAGAGTGCAGGAGGGGTAATAAGACATAGCATGGCTTAGTGGAAAGAGCCTGGGCTTGGGTGTCAGAAGTCATGGGTTCTAATCCCGGCTCCGCCACTTGTCAGCTGTGTGACTTTGGGCAAGTCACTTCACTTCTCTGGCCCTCAGTTCTCTCATCTGTAAAATGGGGATTAAGACTGTGAGCCCCACGTGGGACAACCTGATTACTTTGTATTTACCTCAGCACTTAGAACAGTGCTTGGCACATAGTAAGCGCTTAACAAATACCATCGGTATTATAAGGAGGCTTTCAGGAGGAGCAGTGTGTAGTGTGAGGAAGCAGAGAAAGCTGATGTGGAGTAATAGTAGTAGTAGAAATAGGAATGGGAGTGGGGGTAGTAGTAATGATAATCATAGAGTATCAGCTTCAATTAAACATCCCATTAGTGGTATTTGTTGAGCACTTGCAGCATCCTGAGCACATAGTAGCACCTGTCTACGTGTTTTATTTTGTTGTCTGTCTCCTCCTTCTAGACTGTGAGCCCCTTTTGGGTAGGGACCGTCTCTATATGTTACCAACTTGTACTTCCCAAGTGCTTAGTACAATGCTTTGCACAAGTAAATGCTCAATAAATACGATTGAATGAATGAATGAAAGTAGCATTAGTAGCCATGATAATTACTGAGCACCACTTTCAACCACTCAATCCACCAATGGTATATATTGAGCGCCTAGTAGCAGTAGTAGTAATAATGATGATAATCAGTGAGCACTAGTTTCAATCAATCAATCCACCAGTGGTATTTATTGAGCACCTAGTAATAGTACTAATAGTAGTAGGAGGAGTAATTGAGAAGTAACATGGCGTAGTGGATTAAGCACGGGCCTGGGAGTGAGAAGTTCATGGGTTCCAATACCGGCTCTGCCACTTGTCTGCTGTGTGACTTTGGGCAAGTCACTTCACTGCTCTAATCCCGGCTCCACCACTTGTCTGCTGTGTGGCCGAGGGCAAGCCACTTAACTTCTCTGGACCTCAGTTACCTCATCTTTAAAATGTGGATTAAGTCTGTGAGCCCCAAGTGGGACAACCTGATTACCTTGAAGCCGCATGGCTTATTAGAAAGAGCCCGGGCTTTGGAGTCAGAGGTCATGGGTTCAAATCCCGACTCCACCAGTTGTCAGCTGTGTTACTTTGGGCAAGTCACCTAGCTTCTCTGGGCGTCAGTTACCTCGTCTGTAAAATGGGGATTAGGACTGTGAGCCCCCCCATGGGACAACCTGATCACCTTGTAACCTCTCCAGCGCTTAGAACAGTGCTTTGCACATAGTAAGCGTTTAATAAATGCCATCATCATTATTATTATTATTACCCCATTGCTTAGAAAAGTGCTTGGAACATAGCGCTTAACAAATACCATTATTATTATTATTTTCTGGGCCTCAGGTTCCTCTTCTATAAAACTGGGGATTGAGACCATGAGCCCCATGTGGGACAGGGACTATGTCCAACCCAATTTGCTTATATCCACCTCAGCGCTTAGTACAGTGACTGGCACATAGTAAGTGCTTAATCAATCAATCACTCATATTTATTGAGCGCTTCCTGTGTGCAGAGCACTGTACTAAGTGCTTGGGAAGTACAAGTTGGCAACATATAGAGACAGTCCCTACCCAACAGTGGGCTCACAGTCTAGAAGGGGGGGGGGGGACAGAGAACAAAACCAAACATATTAACAAAATAAAATAAATAGACTAGATATGTACAATTAAAATAAATAAATAAATAGAGTAATAAATGTGTACAAACATATATACATATATACAGGTGCTGTGGGGAAGGGAAGGAGGTAAGACGGTGGGGATGGAGAGGGGGATGCCATAGCTATTATTATTAGTAGTAGTAATGATAATCATTGAGCTCCACTTTCAATCAATCAATCCACCGGTGGTATTTATTGAGCACTTACACTATACTGAGAAAGTAGTAAGTTAGTAAATAATAAGCACTCAGTAAATACGATTGACTGCGGACTGATTGGCTTGTCTTATCTTTTGCCGTCAAGTTGTGTCTGACCCATAGCGACACAACAGACACATCTCTCCCAGGAGGCCCCGCTCTCCATCTGCAATCGTTCTGGCAGTGGATCCACAGAGTTTTCTTGGTAAAACACCCAGAAAAGGTTTATCATTGCCTCCTTCCGCACAGTAAACTTAAGTCTCCGCCCTCGACTGTCTCCCCTGCCTTGGCTGCCCAGCACAGGGGAGTTTACTGAACGCTAACTGCATGTATAGCACACAGTTCTGGACCCTGGGTAAGTCTACAGGGGAAATAAAAGAGCCCACCCTTTCCCTCAAAGAGCTTACAAGCTAAGAGCAACAAGGAAGCATTTTCGGGGAAAGCACATAACAAGCTATCAAGGAAAGGGGAATTTGATTGGGGAGAGTGAAAATCAGAGCCTCAGGGATACTCCCAACCTGGTAACAGCATTTTGTTATTCTTGAAAGCTCTGTGGGATCTTCTGAATAGTGAAGACTGCTCTGCATTAGCATTTAGAAAGCAAGGCAGTAAAGGAGGAAGGAGTCGGAGAGCTTCTGGGAGTGGTTGATATTCCCAAGGAGTGGTGACAGGCCAGCAGGAGGCTGGAACTGCCCTAACTTGAAAATCAGGCTAAGAGTAAGAGCATGGATTTCCAGTGGCTTCTCACCCATGGCTTTCAAACCTGCTGATGTCTCCCTCATCCTAAAAATCCCCTCCCTCGACCCCACGGCTCCCTCCAGCTATCGCCCTATCTCCCTCCTACCATTCCTCTCCAAACTCCTTAAGTGAGTTGTCTACATCTCCTGACTCCAGTTCCTCTCCTCTGATTCTCTCCTTGACCCCTTCCAATCTGGCTTCCACCCCCTTTGCTCCACCAAAGGTCACAAGTGATCTCCTTTTACCAAGTCCACTGGCCTCTACTCCACCCTGTTCGTCCTTGGCCTCTCAACTGCGTCTACACTGTGGACCATCCCCTTCTCCTGGAAACATTATCCAACCTGGGCTTTACTGACACCGTCCTCTCCTGGTACTCCTCCTATCTCTCTGGCAGCTCATTCTCAGTCTCTCTCATGGACTCCTCCTCCTCCTCCTCCCACCCCCTAATTGTGGAGGTTCAGTTCTGGTTTCCCTCCTCTTCTCCATCTCCACCCACTACCTTGCAGAAATCATTCGCTTTCATGACTTCAACTACTATCCCTTTGTGGTTGATTCCCAAATCTCCCTCTCCAGGCTTGCTCTATCCCCTCTGCCTTCTCACATTTCCTCTTGCCTTCAGGACATCCCTACTTGGGAGTCCCACCTTGAACTTAAGTCCAAACAAAACTCCTCATCTTCCCACTTAAGTCCTCCCCTCCCCCATCTTCCCCGCACAGTAACAAATGCCATTATTATTATAATTATTATTATTATCTCCCCTGTCTCACAAGCCCATAATCTTGTCGGTTTCCTCCACTTATCACTCTAATTCATCCAAAAATTCACTCTGTCACGAAATCCAGGTGGTCTCCCTTCACAACATTGCCAAAATCCTCCCTGTCCACATCCAAAGTACTGCCCATTCTCCTCTTTCTCTCTCTTTCCCCATCTCCCCCCTCATTCTCTCTCCCTTCCCCCTCTTTCTCTCCCTCTCACCCTTCTCTCTCCCCCATTCCCCTTTCTCTCTCCCTCCCCATTTCCCCCCTCATTCTCTCTCCCTTCCCCCTTTCTCTCCCTCTCTTCCTCCTCTCTCCCCCATTCCCCTTTCTCTCTCCCTCCCCATCTCCCCCCTCATTGTCTCTCCCTGCCCTCTCTTTCTCTCCCTCTCACCCTTCTCTCTCCCCATCCCCCTCTTTGGAGTCAGAGGTCATGGTTCAAATCCCGGCTCTGCCACTTGTCAGCTGGATGACTTTGGGCAAGTCACTTCACTTCTCTGGACCTCAGTTACCTCATCTGTAGAATGGGGATGAAGACTGTGAGCCCCACATGGGACAACCTGATCACCTTGTATCCTCCCCAGCGCTTAGAACAGTGCTTTGCACATAGTAAGCACTTAACAAATGCCATTATTATTATTATTACCATGCTGATCCGAGCACTTATCCTATCCTGCCTTGATTACTGTATCAGCCTCCTTGCTCACCTCCCTGCCTCCTGTCTCTCCTCTCTCCAGGCCATACTTCACTCTGTTTCCTGGGTCACTTTTCCAAAAAAATTTGAGTCCAAGTCTTCTCACTCCTCAAGAATCTCCAGTGGTGGCTCATCCAGCGCTTAGAACAGTACTTTGCACATAGTAAGTGCTTAATAAATGCCAGTATTATTATTATTATTATCCACCTTTGCATCAAAGAGAAACTCCTTACGATCTGCTGTAAAGCCGTCAATCACAATAATAATAATAATGATGGCATTTATTAAGCGCTTACTATGTGCAAAGCACTGTTCTAAGTGCTGGGGAGGTTCCAAGGTGATCAGGTTGTCCCACGGGGGGCTCACAGTCTTCATCCTCATTTTACAGATGAGGGAACTGAGGCCCAGAGAAGTGAAGTGACTTGCCCAAAGTCACCTTCCTCCTCCTATCTTACCGCTCTGATTTCTCGCTATAACCCAGCCTGCGCACTTCATTATAATAATAATAATAATAATGGCATTTATTAAGCGCTTACTGTGTACAAAGCACTGTTTTAAGCCCTGGGGAGGTTATAAGGTGATCAGGTAGTCCCACATGGGGCTGACAGTCTTCATCCCCATTTTACAGATGAGATAACTGAGGCACAGAGAAGTGAAGTGACTTGCCCAAAGTCACACAGCTGACAAGTGGTGGAGCCGGTATTTGAAGCCATGACCTGTGACTCCCAAGCCTGGGCTCTTTCCACTGAGCCACGCTGCTTCTCATCCTTTAATGCCAACCTACTCACTGTACCAAATCTTGTTTTTCCTGCTGCCAACTCCTTGCCCACATCCTGCCGCTGGCCTTGAACTTCCTACCCCTTTAATAATAATAATAATAATAATAATAATAATGGCATTTATTAAGCGCTTACTATGTGCAAAGCACTGTTCTAAGCACTGGGGAGCTTACAAAGTGATCAGGTTGTCCCATGTGGGGCTCACAGTCTTAATCCCTCTTTTACAGATGAGGTAACTGAGGCCCAGAGAAGTTAAGTGACTTGCCCAAAGTCACACAGCTGACAATTGGTGGAGCCAGGATTTGAACCCATGACTCTGACTCCAAAGCCCGTGCTCTTTCCACCGAGTCATGCTGCTTCCCTACTGTTCCTTACTGCTGGTTATGTCCAACAGACCACCACTTTCCCCACCGTCAAAATCTCATTAAAGTCGCATCTCCTCCAAGAGGCCTTCTATGACTAAGCCCTTATTTTTCCTATTCCCTCTCTCTTCTGTATCATCTATGCACTTGGATCTGTGAGCTTTAAGCACTTATTATGCATCCCACCCTGAGCCCCACAATTTTTATGTGCACATCTGAAATTCATTTTAATGTCTGTCTCCTCCTCTACACTGTAATTTATGCTCCCCATGGGCACGGGAACAGGTCTACCAACTCTGTTATACTGTACTTTTCTATCCACATAGTACACTACTCTTCACACAGCAAGTGCTCAATAAATTTGATGGATTGACTGATTGAGTGCTTTACTAATGCCACGTGGAAGCAGTTGGGAATCGGCACCTTTTCTTTCTAACTCCGGAATTTTAGGGGTGATGGTTATTTGGGTTTGGCATCCTCCCTTCCGCAGTGCCCAATTCCGTGTGTCGAATCCAGAGAGCTCCTTTCCACCAGTTTGGGTTCTTTCCGCTGGTGAGATTTCACGGCGTTTCAAATAATTGCTTCCTCAGCTCCCCAGCTCACCAACATGCCAGACAAGGAGAGGTGCCAACGTGCCCGTGTGTAATTACAGCACTTCCCCTTCATCTTTCAGGGTCTTCCTGCGAGCGATCAATCAGTACGCGGATATGCTCAACAAGAAGTTTCTCGACCAAGCAAACTTTGAACTCCAGGTAAGAAGTGTCCTGTGGTCGACGCTCGTCGGACACTTTGGTCTCTGTTCCAGCCAGTCTGCTGGTCTCCAGTCTGGGAGGTAGGAGGTTTGCGTGGGAGACTGGCACGGGAGGGTGGTGGGTTCACGGTGTTTCCTCCCCTGCCCGGCAAGTGCCGGGATCAGGGATGGAGCTGTCACAACCGGGAGCCCCCAGGTCAGAGCAGACCAGGGACTCCATCCATGAGAAAGCTGCAGAAATTCCTGGTTTGATTGGCTTCCGGGGACTGAAAGCACACTCAGTCTGGTGGTAAGGGAGGATGGGGGAGTTATTCCTAACTGCGGGAGCCCCTCCAGGCTCAGTTTTGGGTCCCCTTCATTCTCCATCTACACCCACTCCCTTGGAGAACTCATTCACTCCCATGGCTTCAACCTCCACCTGTAATAATAACAATAATGATGGCATTTATTAAGTGCTTACTATGTGCAAAGCACTGTTCTAAGAGCTGGGGAGGTTACAAGGTGATCAGGTTGTCCCACGGGGGGCTCACAGCCTTAATCCTCATTTTACAGATGAGGGACCTGAGGCCCAGAGAAATGAAGTGACTTGCCCAAAGTCACACAGTTGACAATTGGCAGAGCTGGGATTTGAACCCCTGACCTCTGACTCCAAAACCCGTTCTCTTTTCCACCGAACCACGCTGCTTCTCTATGTATTCTCTTTTCTTCTGCTTCTCTTCTGTACGTGGATGATTCCCAAATCTCCGTCTCCAGCCCCGACCTCTGTCCTTCTCTTCAGTCTTGCATTTCCTTCTGCCTTCTGGACATCGCTACTTGGATGTCTCGGCGACTCCTCAAATTTAGCTTATCCAAAACAGAACTCATCTTCTCACTCAAACTCCGCCCTCTCCATAACTTTCCAGTTGCGGTAGACAGCACCCCCATTCTCCCTGTCTAGTAAGCCCATAAAATTGGCATTATCCTCGACTCATCCTTCTCAGTCCATTCACTTATTCAATCTTTCACCAAATCCTGTCGGTCCAACCTTTACAACATTGCTAAAATCCTCCCTGTCATCTTCATCCAAGCTGCTACCATGGTAATCCAAGCACTTATGTGTTCTGACTTGATTACTGCATCAGCCTCCTTGCTGACCTCTCTGCCTCCTGTGTCTCCCTACTCTAGTCTATACTCCATTCTGCCGCCCGAATCATTTTCTTTCAAAGAAGTTCAGACCCCGTTTCCCCACTCCTCAAGAGCCTCCAATGGTTACCCGTCCATCTCTGCGTGAAACGGAAACTCCTCACCATTGGCTTTAAAACATTCACTCAGCGTCTCCCCACCTACCTTACTATTATTAGAATGATGATGCTATCATCTGTTATCAGCAACAGCATCATCAGTGGTATTCATCAAACGGTTATCGTGTGCGGAGCACTGTACTAAACACTTTAGAGAGTACAGTAACCCAGAGTTGGTAGATGCATTTCTGGCCCACAGAGTCTACAGTCTACAGGAGGAGATAGACATTAATAGAAATAAATAAATTAAGAATATGGGCATTAGGGCTGAGGGGTTGAGGGTCGGGTGAATATCAAATGTCGAGACACGGATCCAAGTGCGTCGATGATACAGAAGGAAGAGGGAGTCAAAGAGGGCTTAATTGGGGAAGGACTTTTTCACTTTTTTGCCCCACTTTTGAAGGTGGGGAGAGATGTGATGTAAAATCTATTTATTTTATTTTGTTAGTATGTTTGGTCTTGTTCTCTGTCTTCCCCTTTTAGACTGTGAGCCCACTGTTGGGTAGGGACTGTCTCTATATGTTGCAAACTTGTACTTCCCAAGTGCTTAGTACAGTGCTCTGCACACAGTAAGTGCTCAATAAATACAATTGATGATGATGATGATAATGATGATGTGACCTTAGTAAGAGTTTGAAGGTGGAGAGTGTGGTGGTCTGGCAGATATGGAGGGAGGGACAGGGAGTTCCAGACCAGAGCGAGGGCAAAGCAGTCAGTTTAGGGAGACTAGGTACTGAGTCACCATTTTACATTTGAACAAATGTAGCAGTGTGGCCTAGTAGATAGAGCCCGGGCCAGCGAGTCAGAGGACCTTGGTTCTAATCCCAGCTCTCCCACGTGTCTGCTGTGTGACCTTGGGCAATTCACTTAACTTCTCTGTGCCTCAGTGACCTCATCTGTAAAATGGGGATTACATCCTACTCCCTCCTACTTAGACTGTGAGCCCCATGTGTGACAAGGACTATGTCCAACCTGATTAACTTGAATTTACCCCAGTGCTTGGAACAGTGCTTGACACTGTTAATCATTCAGTCACATGTTTTGTTTTGTTGTCACATGTTTTGTTTTGTCGTCTGTCTCCCCCTTCTAGACTGTGAGCCCGTTGTTGGGTAGGGACCGTCTCTGTATGTTGCCGACTTGTACTTCCCAAGCGCTTACTACAGTGCTCTGCACACAGTAAGCGCTCAGTAAATACGATGGAATGAATGACACTGTTAATCATTCAGTCACATGTTTTGTTTTGTTGTCACATGTTTTGTTGTGTCGTCTGTCTCCCCCTTCTAGACTGTGAGCCCGTTGTTGGGTAGGGACCGTCTCTATATGTTGCCAACTTGTACTTCCCAAGCACTTAGTACAGTGCTCTGCACACAGTAAGCGCTCAATATATATGATCGAATGAATGAATGAATGAATTCAGTCAGTTACATATACTGAGTGTTTACCGTATGCAATGAAGCGGCGTGGCTCAGTGGGAAAAGCACGGGCTTGGGAGTCAGAGGTTATGGGTTCTAATCCCGGCTCCCCCACTTATCAGCTGTGTGACCTTGGGCAAGTCACTTAACTTCTCTGTGCCTCAGTTCCCTCATCTGTAAAATGGGGATTAAGACTGTGAGCCCCATGTGGGACAACCTGATTACCTTGTATCTCCCTCAGCGCTTAGAAAAGTGCTCAGCACATAGTAAGCGCTTAACAAATACCAAAATTATTATTATTATTACTAAGCACTTGAGAGAGTATAATATAACAGTCAGTAATAATAATAATAATGATGGCATTTATTAAGCACTTACTACGTACAAAGCACTTTTCTAAGCGCTGGGGAGGTTACAAGGTGATCAGGTTGTCCCACGGGGGGCTCACAGTCTTCATCCCCATTTTATAGATGAGGTAACTGAGGCCCAGAAAAGTGAAGCTATTTGCCCAAAGTCACACAGCTGACGGTTGGCGGAGCTGGGATTTGAACCCTTGACCTCTGACTCCAAAGCCTGGGCTCTTTCTACTGAGCCAAACTGATTCCTGCCCACATTGAGCTCACAGTCTAGAGGGAAATTGCGGGTATGTCATAAAGGCTTTGGGGCTGAGGGAGGAGGGAATAAAGGGAGCAAACCAAGGGAGCACAGAGGGAGTAGGGAAAGAAGAAATGAGGGATTAGAGAAGGCTTTGAAGGTGGGGAGAGCGATGGTCTCTCAGGTAGGAAGAGGGAGGGCATTCCAGGCCAGAGGCAGGACGTGGGCAAGAGGTTGGCAGTGAGAAAGACGAGATCATACTACAGTAGTGGGTTGGCATTAGAGGAGCCAGGTCTGTGGGCTGAGTTGCAGGAGGAGAGTAGTGAAGCGAGGTAGCATTCGGCAAGGTGATTGAGTGCTTGAAAACTGACAGTAAGGAGTTTCTGTTTAATGTGGAGGTGGATGGGTACCCACTGCAGGTTCTTGAGGAGGGGGAAGCAGGGACTGAATGGTTTAGTAGCAAAATGATCCAGGCAACAGAGTGAGGTATGGACTGGAGAGGGAAGACCTCCGTGCCTCCCTAATCCAGTCCATACTTCACTATGCTACCTGGATCATTTTGCTACAAAAGCATTCAGCTCATGTTTCCCCACTCGTCGAGAAACTCCAGTCTCCGGTGGTTTCCCATCCACCTCTGCATCAAACAAAAACTCCTCACCGTTGGCTTTAAAGCAGTCAATCACCTTGCCCCCTCCTACCTCACCTCACTTCTCTCCTACTATAACCCAGCCCTCCAACATTGCTCCTCTACTGCTAACCATCAAACTGTGCCTCCGTCTCATCTGTCTCTCCACTGACCTCTTCCCCATGTCCTGCCTCTGGCCCGAAACAGCCTCCTTCCTCAAATCTGACAGACCATTACTCTCCCCGCCTTCAAAGCCCATCTCCTCCAAGAGGCCTCCCCTGACTAAGCCCCTTTCCTTTTTTCCCTCTCCCTTCTGCACCACTCTGACTTGCTCCCTGTATTCATCCCCCCAACCCAGCCCCTCAGCACTTATGAACATATCTGTAATTTATTTATTTTTATTAATGTCTGTCTCCCCCTCTAGACTGTAAACTTGTTGTGGACAGAGAATATGTCTGGTGTTTGTTGTATTCTATTCTCCCAAGCATTTAGCTCAGCACTATGCACACTGTAAGCGCTCAATAAATATGAATGAAGGGTGCTGTCTAGAGTGACGGGAAAATCAGAGGCAGCCCAGGGTTTGAGAGGAGCGCTATGCACACTGCAAGCACTCAATAAATAATAATAATAATAATAATAATAATATTGGTATTTGTTAAGCATTTACTATGTGCCAAGCACTGTTCTAAGAAGTGGGGGGATGCAAGGTAATCAAGGTTTTCCCATGTGAGGCTCACAATCTCAAACCCCATTTTACAGATGAGGGAACTGAGCCACAGAGAATAATAATAATAATGGCATTTATTAAGTGCTTACTATGTACAAAGCACTGTTCTAAGCACTGGAGAAGTTAAGTGACTTGCCCAAAGTCACACAGCTGAAAAGTGGCAGAGCAGGGATTAGAACCCACGACCCCTGACTCCCAAGCCCGGGCTCTTTCCACTGAGCCACGGTACTTCCCCTGAAGGGTGCTGTCTAGAGTGATGGGAAAATCAGAGGCAGCTCAGGATTTGAGTGGGAAAATAAGGAATTCTGTTTTGGACATATTAAGTTTGAGGTGTCAGTGGGACATCCAAGTAGAAATGTCTTGAAGGCAGGAGGAAATGTGAGACTGCAGAGAGGGAGAGAGATCAGGGCTGGAGAGGGAGATTTGGGAATCATCTGCATAGAGATGGCAGTTGAAGCCGTGGGAGGAAATGAGTTTTCCAAGAGAGTGGGTGTGGATGGAGAATAGAAAGAGACCCAATACTGAACCTTGAGGGACTCCCACTTAGAGGATGGGAGACAGAGGAGGAGCCCGTGAAAAAGACTGAGGGAGTGGCCAGAGAGATAGGAGGAGAACCAGGTGAGGACAGTGTGAGTGAAGCTGAGGTTGGATAATGTTTCCAGAAGTAGATAGTCAACAGTCGAAGGCAGCAGAGGGGTCAAGGTGGATTAGAATGGAGAAGTGGCCTTTGGATTTGGTGAGAAGGAGGTCATTTGTGACCTTGTTTCTATAGAGTGAAGGGGACTAAAGCCAGATTGGAGGGGATCGAGGAGAGAAGTGGAGGAGAGGAACTTGAGACACCGGGCATAGATGGCTTGTTTAAGGAGATTGGAGAGGAATGGTAGGAGGGAGATGGGGCGATAACTGAAGGGAGCCATGGGGTCAAGGGAGCCCTTACCAAACACAGCCCTTATGTACGTATCTATAATTTTTAAATTATTATTAATTCCCTTACCAAATACAGCCCTTACCAAATACAGCCCCTAAGTACATATCTATAATTTTTAGATTAATATTAATGCCTGACTCCCCCTCTAGACTGTAGTCTTGTGGCAGGGAATATTTCTGTTATAGTGTCCTACTGTACTCTCCCAAGTGTGTAGTACAGTGCTCTGCATACAGTAAGTGCTCAATAAATATGATTGACTGACAAATACGATAATAATATTAATAATGACATGCATTTTGCCAGGGTTTGTGCCCCTGCCCAACTACTGACTCGTGGCACTTGGGGCCCAAATAGGAACCCTGCCCTCTCCCTGGCTTTCCCATCTCTGTTGACTGCACTACCATCCTTCCCGTCTCACAAGCCCGCAACCTTGTTGTCATCCTCGACTCCGCTCTCTCATTCACCCCTCATATCCAAGCCGTCACCAAAACCTGCCGGTCTCAGCTCCACAACGTTGCCAAGATCCGCCCTTTCCTCTCCATCCAAACCGCTACCCTGCTCGTTCAAGTTCTCATCCTATCCCGTCTGGACTACTGCATCAGCCTTCTCTCTGATCTCCCATCCTCGTGTCTCTCTCCACTTCAATCCATACTTCATACTGCTGCCCGGATTATCTTTGTCCAGAAACGCTCTGGGCATGTTACTCCCCTCCTCAAAAATCTCCAGTGGCTACCAATCAATCTGCGCATCAGGTAGAAACTCCTCACCTTCAGCTTCAAGGCTCTCCATCACCTCGCCCCCTCCTACCTCACCTCCCTTATGTCCTTCTCCAGCCCAGCCCGCACCCTCTGCTCCTCTGCTGCTAATCTCCTCCCCGTGCCTCATTCTCGCCTGTCCCGCCATCGACCCCCGGCCCACATCCTCCCCCGGGCCTGGAATGCCCTCCCTCTGCCCATCTGCCAAGCTAGCTCTCTTCCTCCCTTCAAGGCCCTACTGAGAGCTCACCTCCTCCAGGAGACCTTCCCAGACTGAGCCCCTTCCTTCCTCTCCCCCTCATCCCCCTCTCCATCCCCCCCATCTTACCTCCTTCCCTTCCCCACAGCACCTGTATATATGTATATATGTTTGTACATATTTATTACTCTATTTATTTATTTATTTTACTTGTACCTATATATTCTATTTATTTTATTTTATTAGTATGTTTGGTTTTGTTCTCTGTCTCCCCCTTCTAGACTGTGAGCCCACTGTTGGGTAGGGACTGTCTCTATATGTTGCCAGCTTGTACTTCCCAAGCGCTTAGTACAGTGCTCTGCACACAGTAAGTGCTCAATAAATACGATTGATTGATTGATTGATTGAACGTGATGAGCAGGGGCCAGAGAGAGCAACTGGCTCCGTGAAAACTCCCAGCGGTAGAAACAGTTCCTCTGGGGAGGGACTCCATCCTGAAGATAGAATCAGAAACAAGATTCAACCATCGTTTGATGATGATGGCATTTGTTAAGCGCTTACTATGTGCGAAGCACTGCTCTAAGTGCTGGTGGGAATACAAGGTGAGTAGGTTGTCCTACGTGAGGCTCACAGTCTTAATCCCCATTTTACAGATGAGGGAACTGAGGCACCGAGAAGTGAAGTGACTTGCCCAAAATCACACAGCTGACAAGTGGCAGAGTCGGGATTAGAACCCATGACCTCTGACTCTTTCCACTGAGCTACACTGCTTCTCTAACTTTTCTAACAGGAGACTCCTTGCCATTTAAACAAATGCCATTGTGGGGGCGTTTCTGGGCTTATTTAAAATTTCAGGAGGGGAGTGCTGGGAAGAAGGAAATGTGATGAGTGTTCAGATTTTCTTTGTGATTCTAATGGCAATATTTTTTCTCTGTTTGTGATTCCAGCTGTGGAATAACTATTTCCATCTGGCTGTGGCTTTCCTTACTCAAGAATCTTTGCAATTGGAGAACTTTTCAAGCGCCAAAAGAGCCAAAATCCTGAACAAGTAAGTCCTGTTGGAATGGTAACACCATGGACAAGAGGGCGAGGTACAAAGCCCAGTGTTGGGTAGGGACCGTCTCTCTATGATGCCAATATGTACTTCCCAAGCGATTAGTACAGTGTTCTGCACACAGTAAGCGCTCAATAAGTACGACTGAATGAATGGCACTTGGGCGAGGCTGGGTGCCAGCTTCATGGGAACTGATAAGTGGGCAAGATTTTGGTAAAGTGGGATTCCACTGCGCGGATCAACTATCAACTATGTTCAAACCCAGGAACCACAGACAGTTGTTCTCTCCGTTACTGCATTCTGTATATTTCAGGAAAATCAATGGAGCACAAAGCCACACTCTGGAGAATTATCAATCTATCAGTCGTATTTGATTTGTGTCTGTGTATTATTGTATTGTACTCTTCCAAGCTCTTAGTACAGTGCTCTGCCCACAGTAAGTGCTCAGTAAATATGATTGAATGAATGAATGACAGTGAAAAAAGAGCTTAGTCAGGGAAGGCCTCTTGGGTTTTGAAGATGGAGAGAATGATAAACTGACAGATATGAAGGGGGAAGCAGCATGGCCTAGAAGATAGAGTCCTGGCCTAGGAATCAGAAGGACCTGGGTTCTAATCCTAGCTCTGCCACTTGTCTGCTGTGGGACCTTGGACAAATCACTTCACTTCTCTGAACCTCAGTTCCTTTGTTTGTAAAATGGGAACTAAGACCGTGAGCCCCATGCGGGACAGAAACTTTGTCCCAACCTGATTATCTTGTATCTATCTCAGTGTATACTACAGTGCCTGGTACATACTAAGCGCTTAACAAATGCCATTTAAAAACAATGTTAAGCAGAATGGCTTAGTGGAAAGAGCCCGAGCCTGAAAGCCAGAGGACCTGGGTTCTAATCCTGGCTCTGTCACTTGTCTGCTGTGTGATCTTGGGCAAGTCATTTCACTTCTCTGGGCCTCGGTTGTCTCATAGCAAAATGAAGGCAACTACTGTGAGCCCCATTTGGGACATGGACGGTCTCCAACCTGATTAGCTTGTGTCTACCCCAGCTCTTGGTACAGTGCCTAATAATAATAATAATAATAATAATAATAATAATAATAATAATAATGTTTGTTAAACGCTTACTATGTGCAAAGCACTGTTCTAAGTGCTGGGGAGGTTACAAGGTGATCAGGTTGTCCTACGGGGGGCTCACAGTTTTAATCCCTATTTTAATAATAATACTAATGACATTTATTAAGCGCTTACTATGTGCAAAGCACTGTTCTAAGTGCTGGGGAGGTTACAAGGTAATCAGGGTGTCCCATGGGGGGCTCACAGTCTTAATCCCCATTTTACAGATGAGGGAACTGAGGCCCGGAGAAGTGAAGTGACTTTCCCAAAGTCACCCAGCTGACAGTTGGCAGAGCCGGAATTTGAACCCATGACCTCTGACTCCAAAGCCTGGGCTCTTTCCACAGAGCCACAACATCATCAGCCCTGGGTTTGGGCCTGCTGAGATTCCGGGGGGCTGGAAAACGCGCAGGGCATCCCACGGCCTCAAACGACGATGATGGGCGGGGGGGCCGGGCAGATCCCAGTCGGTGCCCTTATCGTATCAGCGCTGCTCAATTCCCTTCGGACGGAATGCTTAATAAATGCCACACAAAGAGGCAGGAGTGGAGGGAGAACTTGGGAAAGGGATCAGTTTTGAGAAAAAGATGAGGTCAGGGCACAGTTAGAGGATCCTGATTAGCTTGCCTGCCTTGCCTGCCTTGCCTGCCCAGGCAAGCTGGGCAGTAATAGGAAATCAGTGAAGTAAGGTAGTGGGGTGTGAGCTTATTGAGAGCTTTAAAGCTCCCCTCTTCTAATAATAATAATAATAATAATAATAATAATAATAATAGCATTTATTAAGCGCTTACTATGTGCAAAGCACTGTTCTAAGCACTGGGGAGGCTACCAGGTGATCAGGCTGTCCCACAGGGGGCTCACAGTCTTACTCCCCATTTTACAGATGAGGTAACTGAAGCCCAGAGAAGTGAAGTGACTTGCCCAAAGTCACACAGCTGACAAGTGGCGGAGCCGATATTTGAACCCATGACCTCTGACTCCAAAGCCCGGGCTCTTTCCACTGAGCCACGCTGCTTCCTTCTAGACTGTGAGCCCGTTGTTGGATAGGGACCGTCTCTATATGTTGCCGACTTGTACTTCCCAAGTGCTTAGTACAGTGCTCTGCACACAGTAAGGGCTCAATAAATACAACTGAATGAATCAATGCATGAATGAAGCTGGTGGTACCGAGTTCTGTTTGATGTGGAGGTGAATGGGCTGCCACTGGAGGTTCTAAAGGAGTGGGAAAACATGGACTGAATGGTTTTGTAGAAAAATGATCCGGGCAACAGAGTGAAATATGGACTGGATCATATCTCTTCCAACAGGCCTTCTCTGACTATCCCTTTTATTTCTCCTATCCAGCCCACCCTCAGTATCAATTATGCACTTGGCTTTGTACTTAAACACTTTTCTGGACTGTAAGCTGTTGTTGGGCAGGGGATGGGTCTTTCATATTGTTATATTGTACTCTCCCAAGCACTTAATACAATGCTCTGTACACAGTAAGCACACAATAAATAGGATTGACCGACTGACTTTGATACACTGACTTTGATCATTATTATTACTCCCCCTTCTAGACTGTGAACCCGCTTTTGGGTAGGGACCGTCTCTATATGTTGCCAACTTGTACTTCCCAAGTGCTTAGTACAGTGCTCTGCACACAGTAAGCGCTCAATAAATACGATTGAATGAATTAAATGAACACACTCCCCAGCCCGACAATACTTATGTAAATATTCTGATGCTCTACTATTATCCCTATCTCTCATAACAATAATAATGATAGCATTTATTAAGCGCTTATTATGTGCAAAGCACTGTTCTAATAATAATAATGTTGGTATTTGTTAAGTGCTTACTATGTGCCAAGCACTGTTCTAAGCACTTGGGAGGCTACAAGGCAATCAGGTTGTCCCACTGGGGGCTCACAGTCTTAATCCCCATTTTACAGATGAGGGAACTGAGGCCCAGAGAAGTGAAGTGACTTGCCCAAAGTCACACAGCTGACAGTTGGAGGTGCCGGGATTTGAACCCATGACCTCTGACTCCAAATCCCGGCCTCTTTCCACTGAGCCACGCTGCTTCTCTCATCATCATCAATCATATTTATTGAGCGCTTACTATGTGCAGAGCACTGTACTAAGCACTTGGGAAGTACAAATTGGCAACATATAGAGACAGTCCCTACCCAACAGTGGGCTCACAGTCTAAAAGGGGGAGACAGAGAACAAAACCAAACATACTAACAAAATAAAATAAATAGAATAGATATGTACAAGTAAAATAAATAAATAGAGTAATAAATATGTACAAACATATATACATATATACAGGTGCTGTGGGGAAGGGAGGGAGGTAAGATGGGGGAATGGAGAGGGGGACGAGGGGGAGAGGAAGGAAGGGGCTCAGTCTGGGAAGGCCTCCTGGAGGAGGTGAGCTCTCAGCAGGGCCTTGAAGGGAGGAAGAGAGCTAGCTTGGCGGATGGGCAGAGGGATTGGGGGCATTCCTGGCCCAGGGGATGACGTGGGCCGGGGGTCGACGGCGGGACAGGCGAGAACGAGGTACGGGGAGGAGATTAGTGGTGGAGGAGCGGAGGGTGCGGGCTGCGATGGAGAAGGAGAGAAGGGAGGGGAGGTAGGAGGGGACGAGGAGATGGACAGCCTGGAAGCCCAGGGTGAGGAGTTTCTGCCTGATGCGCAGATTGATTGGTAGCCACTGGAGATTTTTGAGGAGGGGAGTAACATGCCCAGAGCGTTTCTGGACAAAGACAATCCGGGCAGCGGCGTGAAGTATGGATTGAAGTGGGGAGAGACAAGAGGATGGGAGATTGGAGAGGAGGCTGATGCAGTAGTCCAGACGGGATAGGATGAGAGCTTGAATGAGCAGGGTAGCGGTATGGATGGTGAGGAAAGGGCAGATCTTGGCAATGTTGCGGAGCGGAGACCGGCAGGTTTTGGTGACGGCTTGGATGTGAGGGGTGAATGAGAGAGCGGAGTCGAGGATGACACCAAGGTTGCGGGCTTGTGAGACGGGAAGGTTGGTAGTGCCGTCAACAGAGATGGGAAAGTCAGGGAGAGGGCAAGGTTTGGGAGGGAAGACAATCAATCAATCAATCAATCGTATTTATTGAGCGCTTACTATGTGCAGAGCACTGTACTAAGCGCTTGGGAAGTACAAATTGGCATCACATAGAGACAGTCCCTACCCAACAGTATTTTTAACATGTGTCTCTCCTATTATACTGTAAGCTCCTTGTGAGCAGAGGTGGAATTCACCAACTCTGCCTTATTGTAGTCTTCTAAGTGCTTGCTACAGTGCTCTGCATACAGTCAGTGCTCAGTAAATACCATTGATTGATTGATTGATTGGGAGGAAAAGGAAGAAGGGAGGTCAGTGAAGAGGCTGTTGCAGTAATCAAAGCACAATACGATAAGGGTCTGGATCAACAGAATAGCTGTTTGGATGGAGAGGAGAGGGCAGATTTTAGTGATGTTGCGAAGGTAAAATGCTACATGATTTGGTGACAGATCGAATATGTGGGTCAAATTAGAGACATGAGTCGCGGGTAATGCCAAGCAGCGTGGCTCAGTGGAAAGAGCCCGGGCTTTGGAGTCAGAGGTCATGGGTTCGAATCCCGACTTTGCCACATGTCTGCTGTGTGATCTTGGGCAAGTCACTTAACTTCTCTGGGCCTCAGTTACCTCATCTGTAAAATGGGGATTAAGACTGTGATTCCCCCGTGGGACAACCTGATCACCCTGTATCCTCCCCAGCGCTTAGAACAGTGCTTTTCACATAGTAAGCACTTAACAAATGCCAATTATTATTATTATGATTATTATTATGAGGCCGGGAGGATAGTGGTGCTGTGTACAGTGATGGGAAAGACTGACAGGGTTTGGATGGGAAGATGAGTTCTGTTTTTGGACAGGTTAAGTTTGAGGTGTCACTGGCACCTCCAAGTAGAGACGTCCTGAAGGCAGGAGGAAATGTGAGACTGCAGAAAAGGCGAGAGATCAGGACCGGAGAGGAGGATTGGGGAATCATCCATCTAGAGTTGGTAGATGAAGCCATGTGAGCATATGAGTCCTCCAAGGGAGTGGGTGTAGATGGAGAATAGAAGGGGACCCAGAACTGAGCCTGAAAAGAATATGTTTATTGTGTTTCTATAGACTTGAATTATTTCCTCCCTTAAAAGGATTTCACTGTCTTCTAGTCAGGGGATTGGAGCTGTCAGCCTCATAGTCTGAATTTCACAGTAAATAAAGCCTGTCAACAGGAAACAGCTGCCAGTATCGGATGGCGGGGGTGAGGAGATAAAGGATTACCCTGGTGGGCTTCTTTCAATTTCTTCGGCTTCTTTCAGGGTGTGTTTTGTCATTGGACTGCTGAGCTGTAGCTAATAGGAAAACTGCGTGTCACATAACGCCGTTTCCCTTGAAATCTTGAAGGCGTTCAGGTTTTTGGTTGTTTTTAATTCGGTGTGCCGGGCATTTCCGGACACGCAGTCCACGTACCCTGTTTCCCTGGTCTGGCATCGATAGCCTGTATGTCCATTGGTTCCCATCCTGAGCCCTGAGACCAGTGTCTACCCATTGCTCATGATGCCGTGCTTGAGGATTTAAGCCAAACAGAGGAGTCAGAGGATGGAAAGCGGCGGTCCCCGTCCCGTTTCCGAGCTGCCCTCTCTGGACCCCCTCTCATCGCGGCCAGTGAGACCCGGATTCTGACCATGGGCGGCGTCTGATCTTGTCCTTTAGAGCACTGTTTGACCCATAGTAAGCCCTCAACACACAATAATCATAATAACAACAATAGTAATGGTATTAAGCACTTACTATGTGTCGAGCACTGTTCTAAGCGCTGGGGTAGATACGAGCTAATCAGGTTGGACACAGTCTCTGCCCCACATGGGGCGCACAGTCTTAATCCCATTTTACAGACGAGGGAACTGAGGCCCAGAGAAGTGAAGTGACTTGGCCAGGGTCACACGGCAGTCAAGTGGTGGAGCCGGGATTAGAACTCAGGTCCTTCTGACGCCCAGGACAGGGCTCTGTCCACTAGGCCACGGCGATAGTTCCCTTACAGCAGGTTTCATGGTTTATCGAGTGCTAAGCGAGTTCGAGTGCTGGGCCATTCCATCTGAGCTGTTTTGTTTCTAAACCTGTTTGATTGCCTCCCAACCACCTTTTCTGAGTGACAAGAGAACTCCAGTGACGAGATCCTAGTACGTTCATTCTTTCACTCAGTCATATTTATTGAACGCTTACTGTGCGCAAAGCACCGTGCTATGGGCTTGGGAGAGTACCATACAACAATCGACACATTCTCTGCCCACAGTGAGCTTACGGTGTCGAGACGGAGACAGACATGAATATAAATAAATAAATGACAGTCATGAACATGTGTTGAGGGGCTGGGAGGAGGCGATGAATAAAGGGAACAAGTCAGTACCTGGGTTCAAATCCCATCTCCTCCATTTGTCTGCTGTGTGACCTTGAGCAAGTCATTTCACTTCTCTGGGCCTTGGTTCCCTCTTCTGTAAAATAATAATAATAATAATAATAATAATAATAATAATAATAATAATAATAATAATGGCATTTATTAAGCACTTACAGCACTTTATTAAGCACTTTATTAAGCAGAAGGGTGCACGAGAAGAGGAAAGGAGGGCTAATTTGGGAAGACCACTTGGAGGAGATGGGCCTTCGGTAAAGCTTTGAAGATGGGGAGAGTAATGGTCTGTTGGATACGAGGAGGGAGGGCATTCCAGGCCAGAGGCAGGACATGGGCAAGGTAGAATCCCAAGAGAGTGAACGTGGTGGGCAACTTGTACTTCCCAAGCGCTTAGTACAGTGCTCTGCACACAGTAAGTGCTCAATAAATACGATTGAATGAATGAATGAATGAATGAATGAATAGGCCTTCCAAGCCACCATTTACTACAAGCGGGTACATCACGTAACCTCTTCTCTCTTTTGTTTCATTTCATCAGTCTTATCAGGAAGTTAGGTTTGCCAAGTTCTTAAGACAGGGTGAAGCTATATCAGGATTTCTGACCTGCTTATCCATAGCCATTTCACTTCTCTGGGCCTTGGTTCCCTCTTCTGTAAAATAATAATAATAATAATTATGATGGCATTTATTAAGCGCTTACTATGTGCAAAGCACTGTTCTAAGCGCTGGGGAGGTTACAAGGTGATCAGGTTGTCCCACGGGGGGCTCACAGTCTTAATCTCCATTTTACAGATGAGGTAATTGAGGCACAGAGAAGATCCCTATAAGCACAAGATCCTTATAATGGAAAGAACCAGGCAGGGCCTAATAATTACCTCAAGTAGAATTTACTGCTGTTTGTATTAAGGTATATAGAATGTGAGAAGCAGTGTGGCTCAATGGAGAGAGCACAGGCTTTGGAGTCAGAGGTCATGGGTTCAAATCCCGGCTCTGCCACTTGTCAGCTGTGTGACTTTGGGCAAGTCACATAACTTCTCTGGGCCTCAGTTACCTCATCTGTAAAATGGGGATTAAAATGGGGATTAAGACTGTGAGCCCCCTTGGGACAACCTGATCACCATGTAACCTCCCCAGCGCTTAGAACAGTGCTTTGCACATAGTAAGCGTAACAAATGCCATTATTATTCTCTGAGAAGCAGCGTGGCTCAGTAGAAAATGCCCGGGCTTTGGAGTCAGAGGTCATGGGTTCAAATCCCGGGTCCTCCAACTGTCAGCTGTGTGACTTTGGGCAAGTCACTTCACTTCTCTATGCCTCAGTTACCTCATCTGTAAAATGGGGCTTAAAACTGTGAGCCCCCCGTGGGACAACCTGATCACCTTGTAACCTCCCCAGCGCTTAGAACAGTGCTTTGCATATAGTAAGCGCTTAGCAAATACCATCATCATCATTATTATTACTGTGCTCTTGGATCATGCATGAAGCTAGGATGCTGTACCAACTGAATGGCCTAGTGGATAGAACACAAGTCTGGGAGTCAGAAGTACCTGGGTTCAAATCCCATCCCCTCCATTTGTCTGCTGTGTGACCTTGGGCAACTCATTTCACTTCTCTGGGCCTTGGTTCCCTCTTCTGTAAAATAATAATAATAATAATGATTAAAATAATAATATTATTATTATATAATAATAATGCCAATTGTCGGCTGTGTGACTTTGGGCAAGTCACTTAACTTCTCCGTGCCTCAGTTACCTCATCTGTAAAATGGGGATTGAGACTGTGAGCCCCACGTGGGACAACCTGATCACCTTGTATTCATTCAATTGTATTTATTGAGCGCTTACTGTGTGCAGAGCACTGTACTAAGCGCTTGGGAAGTACAAGTTGGCAACATCAAGTTGGCACTCCATCTGCAAAAAATAACTCACCCACCTTAAATGGATATAAGGAAGCATTGTATCTATTCAGAATCACACTGAAATAAGAAGAGTATTTAGTCTGTAACCAGAACTATCCACTAATCATAAATATTACATTTGTGGGTAGGAAGGACAATGACAATACCCAAGATCCTTTTAATACACACACTTGTATCCACTTGTATCCACCCTAGCCCTTAGAACAGTGCTTGGCACATAGTAAGCGCTTAAGAAATGCCATCATTATTATTATAGTGATAAAATTGTGTCTGACATACCCTTTGGAACACAACACAGTCTGTGCAATTTTCTTCTACACTCCCCTTATGTAGAACGGGCTCTGGAGTCAGAGGTCATGGGTTCAAATCCCGGCTCCGCCAACTGTCAGCTGTGTGACTTTGGGCAAGTCACTTAACTTCCCTGTGCCTCAGTTACCTCATCTGTAAAATGGGGATTAAAACTGTGAGCCCCCCGTGGGACAACCTGATCACCCTGTAACCTCCCCAGCGCTTAGAACAGTGCTTTGCACATAGTAAGCTCTTAACAAATACCACTATTATTATTATTATTATTATTATTATTATTATTTCCCCGATGTCCCGGGCTTCAGAGTCCCGGCTGAGACCCCGTATAGATTTCCAGCCAGGGATGAAATAATCCAGTATGACAGCTTTCTGGCCTGCTGGCTCTTTGACGTCCGCTACAATTAAAGAGAGATACGGGCATTCAATTTTATTATATTCTCCCAAATGACTAGTGCAGAGCTCTGCACACCAGAAGTGCTCAGTAATTGCTATTGATTCTCTCCCAAGTGCTTAATACAGTGCTCTGCACACAGTAAGTGCTCAGTAATAATAATTTACTGCACTCAGTAAATACCACTGATTGATCTATGATGATGATGATGGTATTTGTTAAGCGCTTACTATGTGCAAAGCACTGTTCTAAGCGCTGGGGGGGATACAAGGTGATCAAGGTGTCCCACGTGGGGCTCACAGTCTTCATCCCCATTTTACAGATAGGGGAACTGAGGCTCTGAGAATTTAAGTGACTTGCCCAAAGTGTTTAGTACAGCCCTCCGCACACAGTAAGAGCTCAATTAGACTGTGAGCCCACTATTGGGTAGGGACTGTCTCTATATGTTGCCAACTTGTACTTCCCAAGCGCTTAGTACAGTGCTCTGCACACGGTAAGCGCTCAATAAATACGATTGATGATAATACAATTGACTGATACTTTCCCAAATGCTTAATATGATAATGATAATGACGGCATTTATGAAGCGCTTACTCTGTGCAAAGCACTGTTCTAAGCGCTGGGGAGTTTACAAGGTGATCAGGTTGTCCCACGGGGGGCTTACAGTCTTCACCCCCATTTTACAGATGAGGGAACTGAGGCCCAGAGAAGTGAAGTCACACAGCTGACAATTGGCGGGGCCAGGATTAGAACCCAGGACCTCTGACTCCAAAGCCCGGGCTCTTTCCACGCTGCTTCTCTAATTTAGTGCTTTGCACACAGTAAGTGCTCCATCATTAGCACCTATTGATTGGCCTGAAGGATGACTCTGCCACTAAGTGTCAAAGCCCTGGGAAGTCTCTAATCGAGCAAATTTTTTTTGTAGAGGGGATCCATTAAGTCAGAGGATGAAGAAAACGCATCCATGAGTCCCAGTGACAGCTGGAGATTATTTCAGGATGGCTCTCGCCAAAGATGGGCATTTCCAGTCCGCTCCTGCATTAGCACGGCAGCAAGGACCGATCCCCCCTCCGGGGTTTAGGCCTGGTTTTGTCCTCAGATAATAATAATAATGATGGCATTTGTTAAGCGCTTACTAAGCGCTGAGGGAGATACAATAATAATAATAATAATAATAAAGTTGGCATTTGTTAAGCGCTTACTATGTGCGAAGCACTGTTCTAAGCGCTGGGGGGGGGCTACAAAGTGATCAGGTTGTCCCACGGGGGGCTCACAGTTCTCATCCCCATTTTACAGATGAGGGAACTGAGGCTCAGAGAAGTGAAGTGACTTGCCCAAGGTCACACAGCAGACATGCGGCGGAGCCGGGATGCGAACCCATGACCTCTGACTCCAAAGCCCGGGCTCTTTCCACTGAGCCACGCTGATACAAGGTAATCAGGTTGTCCCGTGTGGGGCTCACAGTCTTCAATCCCCGTTTTACAGATGAGGTAACCGAGGCACAGAGAAGTTAAGTGACTTGCCCAAAGTCACACAGCTCGGATGGAGCCTGGGGACTCACGCTTCATTTTGGGATTGATAAGATTCCTAGGAGTTGCCGTCGAATGGTTCCCTCTGTTGACGCCGAAGTCTCCCTTGCTTTGGAATCGGGGGAGTTTTCTTGGAAAAGATGCTGGAGGGAAGGGGAGGCAGCCTGGCCTAGAGGATAGAGCCCGAGCCTGGGAGTTAGAAGGACCTGGGTTCTAATCCTGGCTCTGCCACTACTCTACTGTGTGACCTTGAGCAGGTCACTTCACTTCTCTAGGCCTCCCTTCCCTCCCTCATCTGTAAAATGGGGAATAAGACTGAGCCCCATGTGGGACGGGGAACATGTCCAACCTGATTAGCTTGTATCTGTTCTAAGCGCTGGGGGGGGATACACGGTGATCAGGTTGTCCCATATGGGGTTCACAGGCTTCATCCCCATTTTACAGATGAGATAACTGAGGCCCAGAGAAGTGAAGTGACTCGCCCAAAGTCACACAGCTGACAA
This sequence comes from Tachyglossus aculeatus, assembly GCF_015852505.1. Taxonomy (NCBI): domain Eukaryota; kingdom Metazoa; phylum Chordata; class Mammalia; order Monotremata; family Tachyglossidae; genus Tachyglossus; species Tachyglossus aculeatus. The sequence goes on from NC_052068.1 coordinate 2,323,071, forward strand.
GAGAAGCAGAAGCAGCATGAGAAGAGAAGAGAAGAGAAGCAGCATGGCTCAGTGGAAAGAGCACAGGCTTTGGAGTCAGAGGTCAGAGGTCATGGGTTCAAATCCCGGCTCTACCAATTGTCAGCTGTGTGACTTTGGGCAAGTCACTTCACTTCTCTGTCCCTCAGTTCCCTCATCTGTAAAATGGGGATTAAGACTTTGAGCCCCCCGTGGGACAACCTGATCACCGTGTAACCTCCCCAGCGTGTAGAACAGTGCTTTGCACATAGTAAGCGCTTAATAAATGCCAAAAAAAAAAGGGGCGGAGCCGGGATTAGAACCCACGACCTCTGATTCCCAAGCCTGTGGAAGGGCCGCGGAAGGCTCGTGGAGATGGACGGGTCTGGGGGGAATCCTGAAAAGTGGCCACCTCAAGGGGGTGGGGAAAACCAGGGTGGTCGCTAAGGCAACCGCCCTCTGGGTCACGCTGCTCCGACCCAGGGTCATCATCATCATCAATCGTATTTATTGAGTGCTTACTGTGTGCAGAGCACTGTACTAAGCGCTTGGGAAGTACAGGTTGGCAACATATAGAGATAGTCCCTACCCAACAGTGGGCTCACAGTCTAAAAGGGGGAGACCCTTTTCCCCAGGGCCTGGCCCACGTTCTGCGTACACTTCGGCGGGTGCTGCGCCCCTGCCCGCCTTATGGCTCGTGGCGCCTGGGGCCCTGGTGGGAACGTGATGGACAGATGGGGGTGGGGGTGGGGGATTGGGGTGTGTGTGTGTGTGTGTGTGTGTGTGTGTGTGTGTGTGTGTGTGTGTGTGTGTGTGTGTGTGTGTGTGTGTTGGAGAAGCAGCGGGGCCCAGTGGAAAGAGCCCGGGTTTTGGAGTCAGAGGCCATGGGTTCAAATCCCGGCCCCGCCAATTGTCAGCTGGATAACTCTGGGCAAGTCACTTCACTTAGAGGAGCAGCGTGGCTCAGTGGAAAGAGCACAGGCTTTGGAGTCAGAGGTCACGGGTTCGATTCCCGGCTCCACCACATGTCTGCTGTGTGACCTTGAGCAAGTCACTTAACTTCTCGGAGCCTCAGTTACCTCATCTGTAAAATGGGGATGATGACTGTGAGCCCCACGCGGGACAACCTGATCACCTTGTCTCCCCCCAGCGCTTAGAACAGTGCTTTGCACATAGTAAGCGCTTAACAAATGCCATCATTTTTATTTTATTTTTTCTCTGGGCCTCAGATAACTCATCTGTAAAATGGGGGATGAAGACTATGAGCTCCCCGTGGGACAACTTGATCACCTTGTAACCTCCCCAGTGCTTAGGACAGTGCTTTGCACATAGTAAGCACTGAATAAATGCCATTATTATTATTATTGTGATTTTAGAGAAGCAGCATAGCTTAGTGGAAAGAACCCGGGCTTGGGAGTCAGAGGCTGTGGGCTTTAATCCCGGCTCCACCACTTGTCAGCTCTGTGACTTTGGGCAAGTCACTTCACTTCTCTGTACCTCAGTTACCTCATCTGTAAAATGGGATGAAGACTGTGAGCCCCATTTGGGAAAACCTGATTACCTTGCATCTACCCCAGCACTTAGAACAGTGCTTGGCACATTGTAAGCACTTAACAAAAGCCACCATTATTATTATTATTGTTATACGCACACATTTGTTCATTTTCATTCAATTATATTTATTGAGCGCTTACTGTGTTCAGAGCACTGTACTAAGTGCTTGGGAAGTACAAGTTGGCAACATATAGAGACAGTCCCTACCCAACAGTAGGCTCACAGTCTAGAAGGGGGAGACAGAGAACAAAACAAAACATATTAACAAAATAAAATAAATAGAATAGATATGTACAAGTAAAATAAATAAATAAATAGAGTAATAAATATGTACAAACACACAAACACACACCCACTGTTGGGTAGGGACTGTCTCTGTATGTTGCCAACTTGTACTTCCCAAGTGCTTAGTACCGTGTTCTGCACACAGTAAGCGCTCAATAAATACGATTGATTGATTGATTAATATATATACATAAATGTATGTGTGTGTTTTACCCCCGCCGACAGGATCTCACTGCCCAAATCTCAGTCAGGGCTCATCCATCTCCTGGAGACGCACCAGGAGACTCGCTGAAATCCCCCAGGCGCCGCACGGCACCTGCTAAATCCTAATAGAGGCTGATAATCTTGCCAGTTATTATTGTTAATAGAACCGAGCCATGGGCATTTTCTTTCTCTCATAAGCGATGATGTGAAATTGCTCCTGACCGAATAACGATCCGTCTCGGGAAACGAGATGAGGTGTTAATTTGAGAAGCAGCCGTCTCCCCTTCTCATCCCCCGGGGAGGGGCGGGGGGAATGGTCCTTCGGTTTTCTAGATGGAGGAGCTTTGGTGTGCTGGGCACTGGGAAGTCCCGGGGACGAGGGGTGGGGACAGGACTCCCCGAAACTCTCCTAGGCCCACCTGCAGGTCCGTAGCGAGGGCAGAGCATCCTATGCCCCTAGGAGGATGCAGCCGGGCCACTCTCCCATCCAGCCGTGTGGAAATAAATCAATCAATCGATTAATCAATGCTAATCATTGAGCACTTACCAGGTGCAGAGCACCATACTAAGCGCAGTAGTCCCGTCTGGACTACTGCATCAGCCTTCTCTCTGATCTCCCATCCTCGTGTCTCTCCCCACTTAAATCCATACTTCACGCCGCTGCCGGGATTGTCTTTGTCCGAAACGCTCTGGGCATGTTACTCCCCTCCTCAAAAATCTCCAGCGGCTGCCAATCAATCTGCGCATCAGGCAGAAACTCCTCACCCTGGGTTTCCAGGCTGTCCATCCCCTCGCCCCCTCCTCCCTCACCTCCCTTCTGTCCTTCTCCAGGCCAGCCTGCACCCTCCGCTCCTCCGCCGCTGATCTCCTCACCGTTAGGCCTCGCTCTCGCCTGTCCCGCCATCGACCCCCGGCCCACGTCCTCCCCCTGGCCTGGAATGCCCTCCCTCTGCCCATCGGCCAAGCTCACTCTCTTCCTCCCTTCAAGCCCCTACTGAGAGCTCACTTCCTCCAGGAGGCCTTCCCAGACTGAGCCCCTTCCTTCCTCTCCCCCTCGTCCCCCTCTCCATCCCCCCCATCTTACCTCCTTCCCTTCCCCACAGCACCTGTATATACGTATATAGGTTTGTACATATTTATTACTCTATTTATTTTACTTGTACATATCTATTCTATTTATTTTATTTTGTTAGTATGTTTGGTTTTGTTCTCTGTCTCCCCCTTTTAGACTGTGAGCCCACTGTTGGGTAGGGACCGTCTCTATGTGTTGCCAACTTGTACTTCCCAAGTGCTTAGTACAGTGCTCTGCACACAGTAAGTGCTCAATAAATACAATTGATTGATTGATTGATTGACACTCCAATTCAACTTTATTTATTAGGCTCTCACTATGTAATAATAATAATAATAAAATTATAATGGCATTTATTAAGTGCTTACTCTTGCATCAAAGCGAAACTCCTTAGGATCTGCTGTAAAGCCGTCAATCACCTTCCCCCTCCTACCTTCCTGCTCTGATTTCTCACCACAACCCAGCCTGCACACTTCATAATAATAATAATAATAATAATAATGGCATTTATTAAATGCTTACTGAGTGCAAAGCACTGTTCTAAGCTCTGGGGAGGTAACAGTGTGATCAGGTTGTCCCGCGGGGGGCTCATAGTCTTAATCCCCATTTGACAGATGAGGTAACTGAGGCCCAGAGAAGTGAAGTGACTTGCCCAAAGTCACACAGCTGACAATTGGCGGAGACAGGATTTGAACCCATGATCTCTGACTCCAAAGCCCCTGCTTTTTCCACTGAGCCACGCTGCTTCTCTAGAGCACTCTACAGGGCACTGTACTAAGCACTTGGGAGAGTCCAATTCAATCATATTTATTGAGCACTTGCTATGTGCAGAGCACTGTACTAAGCAACTGGGAGAGTACAAAACAAGAGAATTAGCAAATAAATATGTTCCCTGTCCATCTATTTATTTATTTATTATCTATTTACTTATTTTTATTAATGTCTGCCTTCCCCCTTTAGACTGCAAACTTGTATGGGCAGGAATGTGCCTGTTTGGTGTTATATTGTTCTTTCCCAAGCACTTAGTACAATGCTTTGCACACACAGTGTGACTTAGTGGAAAGAGCTTAGGCTTGGGAGTCAGAGGACACGAGTTCTAATCCTGGTTCCGCCACTTGTCTGCTGAGTGACCCTGAGCAAGCTACTTAACTTCTCTGTGCCTCAGTTACCTCATCTGTAAAATGGGGATTTAAGGCTGTGAGTCCCACGTGGGACAGGGACTGTGTCCAACCTGATTAGCTTGTATCTACCCCAGGAATTAGCACAGTGCTTGGCACATAGTAAGCACTTAACAAATACCATTAAAAAAACCAAAAAACCTCTCTTGCCTCCAGCCCCATGTCCCCGCCTCCCTGGGGCTGGCATAGGATGTGTCTATTTATTGTCATACTAGAGAAGCAGCGTGGCTCAGTGGAAAGAGCGTGGGTTTGGGAGTCAGAGGTCATGGGTTCGAATCCCGCCTCCCCCACATGTCTGCTGTGTGACCTTGGGCAAGTCACTTCACTTCTCTGTGCCTCAGTTCCCTCATCTGTAAAACGGGGATTAAGACTGTGAGCCCCATATGGGACAACCTCATCTCCTTGTGTTCACCCCAGCGCTTAGAACAGTGCTTTGCACATAGTAAGTGCTTAACAAATACCAACATTATTATTATACTCTCCCAAGCCCTTAGTACAGTGCTGTGCACAAACTAAGCGCTCAATAAGTATGACTGAATGAATAAATGTTTTGTTTTGTTGTCTGTCTCCCCCTTCTAGACTGTGAGCCCATTGTTGGGCAGGCACCGTCTCTATATGTCGCCAACTTGTACTTCCCAAGCGCTTAGTACAGTGCTCTGCACACAGTAAGCGCTCAATAAATACGATTGAATGAATGAATAAACGAAGGGACGTGGTCAGACTCCCCACCTCCAGCTCCATCTCCCAGGGAACTCGGTTGAGGGAGATGTATCTGGCTCCCATCATCTCACGCAATCATCATCATCAATCGTATTTATTGAGTGCTTACTATGTGCAGAGCACTGTACTAAGCGCTTGGGAAGTACAAACTGGCAACATATAGAGAAAGTCCCTACCCAACAGTGGGCTCACAGTCTCAGTCAGTCATATTTATTGAGCGCTTACTGTGAGCAGAGTCGTCTAGAAAGGGTACAGCCCCCGCTGTCCGACACTCTTCAAAGTCGCCTGACCTTGCTGTGTTTGATGCGTTTGCAGATACGGCGATATGCGGAGGCAGATTGGCTTTGAGATCCGGGACATGTGGTACAACCTGGGTGAGTAGTCTAGCAGCCTCTGGCCGCACTGAAGCGTCGAGGGCGAGGCTGGTAGGGATGGGGATAATAATAATAATAATAATAATGATAATAATAATAATAATGGCATTTGTTAAGCGCTTACTATGTGCAAAGCACTGTTCTAAGCGCTGGGGAGGTTACAAGGAGATCAGGTTGGCCCACGGGGACAGTCTTAATCCCCATTTTCCAGATGACGGAACTGAGGCCCAGAGAAGTGAAGTGACTTGCCCAAAGTCACACAGCTGACAAGTGGTGAAGCTGGGATTTGAACCTCTGATCTCCTGATGCCAAAGCCCGGGCTCTTTCCACCGAGCCACGCTGCTTGGGAGGCAGCGGCGGGACTTACAAAAAGGACGCCCTACCTCCTTCCCGTCCCCACAGCACTTGTATATATGTTTATACAGATCTATTACTCTATTTTACTTGTACATATTTACTATCATATTTATTTTGTTGATGCTGTGCATTTAGCTTTAATTCTGTTTGTTCTGACGACTTGACACCTGTCCACATGTTTTGTTTTGTTGTCTGTCTCCCCCTTCTATTCATTCATTCATTCAATCGTATTTATTGAGCACTTACTGTGTGCAGAGCACTGTACTAAGCGCTTGGGAAGTACAAGTTGGCAACATATAGAGACGGTCCCTACCCAACGGTGGGCTCACAGTCTAGAAAGAGGAGACAGACAACAAAACAAAACATGTAGACAGGTGTCAAAATCATCTGAACAAATAGAATTATAGCTATAATGCACATCATTAACAAAATAAATAGAATAGTAAATATGTACAAGTAAAATAGAGTCATTCATTCATTCATTCAATCGTATTTATTGAGTGCTTACTGTGTGCAGAGCACTGTACTAAGCGCTTGGGAAGTACAAGTTGGCAACATCTAGAGACGGTCCCCACCCAACAGTGGGCTCACAGTCTAGAAAGGGGAGACAGAGAACAAAACAAAACATATTAACAAAATAAAATAAATAGAATAAAAATGTACAAATAAAATAGATAGAGTAGTAAATATGTACAAACATATATACAGGTGCTGTGGGGAGGGGAAGGAGGCAAGGCGGGGGGGATGGGGAGGGGGAGGAGGGGGCTGTGAGCCCATCGTTGGGTAGGGACTGTCTCTATATGTTGCCAACTTGTACTTCCCAAGCACTTAGTACAGTGCTCTGCACACAGTAAGCACTCAATAAATACGATTGAATGAATGAATGGCACCCGGATGGTAACACGGTCAGTCCCTGACCCTCCCAGCGCTCACAGTCTGACATGAAGGAAAGCACACATCTCGCCTCCGTTTTACAGACGAGGAAGCCGAGGGACCAAAGAGGGCAAATGACTTGTCTAAGGTCACCCGGCAAGCTCTGCGTCTGCCCGGCGCGGATGTGGTCAGGCGCCTCTCCGATCAATCCATCAGATGCGATTGATTGCTCAATTGATTGGTTGATCTCAATCAATCATATCAATCAATCATATTTATTGAGCGCTTACTGTGTGCAGAGCACTGTACTGAGCGCTTGGGAAGTACAAGTTGGCAACACATAGAGACAGTCCCTACCCAACAGTGGGCTCACAGTCTAGAAGGGGGAGACAGAGAACAAAACCAAACATATTAACAAAATAAAATAAATAGAATAGATATGTACAAGTAAAATAAATGATTAGAGTAATACATATATACAGATATAATAATAATAATGGCATCCATTAAGCGCTCACAATATGCAAAGCACTGTTCCAAGCACTGGGGAAGTTACAATAATAATAATAAATAATTATGGTACTTGTTAAGCACTTATGTGCCAGGCACTATAAGGATGGTATTTATTAAGCGCTTAGTATGTGCAAAGCACTGTTCTAAGCACTAGGGAGGTTACAAGGTGATCAGGTTGTTCCAGAGGGGGCTCACAGTCTTCATCCCCATTCTACAGATGAGGGAACTGAGGCCCAGAGAAGTGAAGCGACTCCTAATATTTCCAGTCGTGTTTTCCATGCCTGGGTCACTGTGCAGGCGGCCCCCCAACTCGGGTATCGAGGAGCAGGGGGCCCTTTCAGCGGGGCTGATTCCGGCCAGCTCGTGGCCTTAGACCACGATGGGTGCCGGTGGAATATATCATCAATCATATTTATTGAGCGCTTACTATGTGCAGAGCCGAATATATTCAGTGAAAAAGAGAGTTGTGCCACTTGATAGACTCCCCCAGGAAGGCCCGACCAGGCCCGGCCCCTCTGACCTGAACCCTGCCTGGGTCTCTGTGTTTAATAGTATTTATCGAGTCAGACAGACAATCATATTTATCAAGCACTTCATACGTGCAGAGCACTGTATTAAACACTTGGGAGAGTATAATAGAACAATAAACGGACACTTTCCCTGCCCACAGCGACCAAACAGTCTATAGGGGGACAGACGTGAATAGAAATAAATAAATGACGGATATGTACATAAGCGGAGAAGCAGTGTGGCTTAAGGGAAAAAACTCGGGCTTGGGAGTCAGAGGTCCTGGGTTCTAATACTGGCTGTCACTTGTCAGCTGTGTGACTTTGGGCAATAATAATAATAATAATAATAATAATGGCATTTTATTAAGTGCTTACTATGTGCAAAGCACTGTTCTAAGTGCTGGTGAGGTTACAAGGTTATCAGGTTGTCCCCCGTGGGGCTCACAGTCACTTAACTCCTCTTTGCCTCAGTTCCCTCATCTGTAAAATGGGGATTAAGACTGTGAGCCCCACGTGGGACGACCTGATTACCTTGTATCTACCCCAGCACTTAGAACAGTGCATGGTACCTAGTAAGTGCTTAGCAAATACCATTTTATTATTATTATTATTATTATTATTATTATTATTATTATTATTATTATTATGTGCCTGGGGGCTGGGAGAAGGGGGGATGATTGAAGGAAACAAGTCAGGGATAAAGGGAGCACATACTGTGTTCTAAGCGTCAGGCCAACTACAGGATAAATCAGCCCGTTGTCACCTGTCGTCCGGGGACGGGTTCGTTCGGTGATCGGCGAGGCGAGAGAGAGAGAGAGGCCGGGGACGGAAAGCCTAAGTTTTATATAAAATTGATTCCGCGAGGTGAATTGAATTTATGTAATTGTTTAGGCGCAATGGATTGAGCTTCCCTTTCGGGAGGAATATAATCAATTAGCAATATTAGCGCTTCCCTACACGGGAGGAACACAATCATCCGTTAAACGCTCGTGGGTGAGTTGGCTAACTCTCACCCATGCGCACTTCCCGCTCGGGAAGAATCCACTTACTTTCCCACATGGGAAGAATTCATTCCATTCCCCGCGCACGTGGGGGGCGGCTAGCCCTCCCAATGTGCTCTCCCTCCATGGGAGGAATCCACTCATGATTCCCATCAGCAGCGGGGTACCCGGGTCCCACCCACGAGACACTCACCCGTCCCGCGGCCCTCGCCTCAGTGTGTCGGTTCTGGTTGTGGAGCGGGCATCTGGCCTTCTGGGCAGGGAGAGACACGCGGGCTGCTGCGTGTCCTGGTGTTCTGACCCCGAAGGTCAGAGGCGACAGGTATTTATTGCCTGTGCCCCTAGGCCATTCCAACTTCCTGCCTCAGTCTATCCAATCTCTATCCTAATTGGATTGGCACGGGGGTGAGGGACACCTTCCGTATTCCCAGCTTGTGCTGTCAATCGAGCAGATTTGGTTACGGGGGCGGTATCCCACCCTCACTTCCGAGTTCCGCCTGCTGGCTCGGGCGGTCACGAGATAGCTTTTGACCTTGAGATGGCCGGTACCCGAGGGTCACCTCGGGACACCCGTGACCCCCCCAGTCAATGATTTCGAGGCAACCAAAATCCTTCGCCTGCATCCCAGGTAGAAATCCAGCACCCAGCAGGGTGGCCTAGTAGATGGAGCCTGGGCCTGGGTTCTAATCCTGGCTCTGCTGCCACTTATCCGCTGTGTGACTTTGGGCGAGTCGCTTAACTTCTCTGTGCCTCAGTAACCTCATCTGTCAAATGGGGATTAAGGCTGTGAGCCCCGTGTGGGACAAGGGCTGTGTCCAACCTGATTACCTTGTATCTAACCTAGTGTTTAGTACAGTGCTGTGGCACATAGTAAGAGCTTAACAAATGCATGTTACCATCATCAGTTGTATTAATTGAGTATTATGGTGTGCAGAGTATATTATGTATGTATTACATGTATGTAAATATATATATATATATATAATAGCATTTATTAAATGCTTACTATGTGTAAAGCACTGTTCTACGCACTGGGGAGTTTACAGTGTGATCAGGTTGTCCCACGGGGGGCTCACAGTTAATCCCCATTTTACAGATGAGGTAACTGAGGCCCAGAGAAGTGAAGTGACTTGCCCAGAGTCACCCAGCTGACAGGTGGCGGAGCCGGGATTTGAACCCATGACCTCTGACTCCAAATCCCGGGCTCTTTCCACTGAGCCATGCTGCTTCCAATGAATGTGTGTATATATATATATATATCTATAGATATATATATATATATATATATATATCTATAGATATATATATATATACAATGTACATATATATATGGATATATATATATATATATATATATATATATATGGATATATATACATATCGTTGCCTTGCTATTTTTCACATCCCAACAAAGTCAATCGCTAGTGCTTTTCAATCGAAACCACAAAATCTCCCAGAGACAGAAAAGGAAACCAAAGCTCCTGATGTCATCCTCGGGTGAATCCGACATCCATGCCGTGTCAGAAACAGTGGCACCGACCCTCAAGGCAGCTTTCGGGAAGAGTCCTTTTTTTATGGTATTTGTTAAGCACTTACTATCTGTGAAGCACTGCCCAAAGTATTGGGGCAGAAGCAGCGTGGCTCAGTGGAAACAGCCCGGGTTTGGGAGTCAGAGGTCGTGGGTTCTAATCCTGACTCTGCCACGTGTCTGCTGTTTTTCGATTCAATTCAATCGTATTTATTGAGCGCTTACTATGTGCAGAGCACTGTACTAAGCGCTTGGGAAGTACAAGTTGGCAACATATAGAGACGGTCCCTACCCAACAGCGGGCTCACAGTCTAGAAGGGGGAGACAGATGACAAAACAAAACATATTAACAAAATAAATAGAATAAATATGTACAAGTAAAATAAATAGAGTAATAAATACGTACAAACAGATATATACATATATATACTTATATACAGTAGTATATACTATACTACTACTACTATGCAGCTACATATGCTATATAATACTATACTGTGTGACCTTGGGCAAGTCACTTAACCTCTCTGAGCCTCAGTTCCCTCATCTGTAAAATGGGGATGAAGACTGTGAGCCCCACATGGGACAACCTGATCACCTTGTATCCCCCCAGCGCTTAGAACAGCACTTCGCACATAATAAGCGCTTAACAAATGCCATTATTATTATTATTTTTATTATACAAGAAAATCAGGTTGGACACAGTTCTTGTCCCACATGGGGTTCAGAGACTAAATTGGAGGGAGGATTTAAGCCCCACTGTACGCATGAGATAACTGAGGCACGGGAAGTAAAGTGACTTGCCCAAGGTCACAGAGCAGATGGTGGCGGAGCTGGGATTAGAACCCAGGTCCTCTAACTTCCAGCTTGCGCTCTTTCCACTGGGCCACGTGGCTTCCCTTGGAAGCCTGCGGGTCACTTCTCTGAGCCTCAGTTAACCTCATCTAGAAAATGGGGATTAAGACTGCGAGCCCTCTTTCCCTGAGCAACCCTGCCTTTTCCTTCCTGACCTACCTGACTTGCCCTCTCTGTCCTCCCTGTCCGCCCTTCCCTTTCCCAGCCCTCCCTGTCCTCCCTGCCAGGCCTTCCCTGTTCTCCCTGCCTGTGTGGTCCTCCCTGCCCACCCTGCCCTGCCCTGCTGTGCCCTCGGAAGCCCCCACCCACATTTGTTCAGGCCTAGGCATGGGTATGTCCAGCATTCCAGTACTCTTTAAAAAATGGCATTTGCAAATCAGCTAGTTGTATTTTTTTACAAATACCATCATTATTATCATTTAGTGCGGGCAGAGCACTATACTAAGCACTTGGGCGAGCACGATAGAACAGAGTTTGTTATATTCCACAAAGACTTACTCTGTGTCAACCACTGTTGATGATGATGATGATGATGATGGTATTTGTTAAGCATTTACTATGTGCCAAGCACTGTTCTAGCCTCTGGGGCAGATGCAAGTTTTTCAGGTTGGACACAGTTCCCATCCTACATGGGGCTCACAGTCTAAGTAGGAGGGAGGTGGATTTAATCCCCATTTTACGGATGAGGAAAGGGGGGCACAGTGAGGTGAAGTGACTTTCCAGGGTCACACAACAAGCAGTTGGCAGAGCCAGGATTAAAATCCAAGTTCTCTGATTGCCAGGCCTGGGCTCTATCCACTTGGCCACCCTGCTTCTCTACTTGCCAGTGATCCTGCTCCAGTGAAGTTTTCCCATCATTCCTATCCTTGTAATAATAATACTGGTGGTATTTATTAAGGGACTGCTATGTGCTAAGTATTCTGCCTGGCACTGGGATCGATACAAGAAAATCAGGTCAGACACAATCCCTGTCCCTCCTGGAGCTCACAGTTTAAGCGAGGAGAACAAGTACTTTAAACTGAGGCTCAGGGAAATCAAGTGACTTGCCCAAGGTCACACAGCAGACAAGTGGAGGAGCCAGAACTAGAACCTCGGGCTACCTGTGCTCTTTCCACTGAGCCACACTTCCGTAGCTTTCCTCTCCTGCCTCCCGCACTCCCGCTCGGTGCCCGGAGAGAAGAGGGGAGCTGGAAAGGAGTGGGTGAATGTGGCAAGGAACATGAGAAGTAGCATAGCGTAGAGAAGCAGCGTGGCTCAGTGGAAAGAGCACAGGCTTTGGAGTCAGAGGTCATGGGTTCAAATTCCGGCTCCGCCAATTGTCAGCTGTGGGACTTTGGGCAAGTCGTCACTTCACTTCTCTGGGCCTCAGTTACCTCATCTGTAAAATGGGGATTAAGACTGTGAGCCCCTCCTGGGACAACCTGATCACCTTGTAACCTCTCCAGTGCTTAGAACAGTGCTTGGCACATAGTAAGTGCTTAATAAATGCCATTATTATTATTATTATTATTATTATTAGTGCACAGAACCTGGGCCTGGGAATCAGGAGGTCATGGGTTCTAATCCTGGCTCTGCCACTTGTCTGCTGTGTTCATTCATTCATTCATTCATTTATTCAGTCGTATTTATTGAGTGCTTACTGTGTGCAAAGCACTGTGCAAGTGCTTGGGAAAGTATAGTATAACAACAAACAGACACATTCCTGCCCTCAATGAACTCACAGTCTAGAGGTGGGGATAGACAGTAATATAAATAGATAGATAAATAAATTACAGTTCTATTCAGATTATATATATATATATATATATATATATATATATATAATATACATATATATGTGCACCTATACATATGATAATAATTTTGATGGCATTTACTAAGCACTTACTATGTGCAAAGCACTGTTCTAAGCACTGGGGAGGGTACAAGGTGATCAGGTTGTCCCATCTGGGGCTCACAGTCTTAATCCCCATTTTACAGGAGAGGTAACTACGGCACAGAGAAGTTAAGTGACTTTCTCAAAGACACACAGCTAACAATTGGCAGACCTGGGATTTGAACCCATGACTTCTGACTCCCAAGCCTGCTCTCTTTCCATTGAGCCACGCCGCTTCTCTAATATGTGCTGTGAGGCTGGAAGGAGGATGAATGAAGGAGCAAGTAAGAGTGGTGCAGACTGTGTGACCTTGGGGAAGTCACTTCACTTCTCTGGGCCTCAGTTCCCTCATCTGTAAAATGGGGAGCAAGACTGTGAGCCCCACGTAGGACAGGGACGGTGTCCAGTCCGATTTGCTTGGATCTACCTGAGTGCTTAGTACAGTGCCTGGCACTTAGTTGGCATTTAACAAATAGTACTATTATTATTATAATGATAATATTATTATTATAGGGAGGGAGGAGGGCTGAGCTGAGAGGAGGGGGTAGGGGAGGGCAGTCCCCACCCAAGGCAGCCTTTGCCCTCTCCCTGCCAGCTGTGGGAAGGGCATCCGAGGAGGCCTAAATCCCCAGACCCAGAGGACGGGCAGTGAGCAGCGGGCATGAGGCCCCAGGCGCGGGTCAGGCTGCTGGAAACTGTGTGCAAGCTGACATTGCCCAAGGATCAGCGAAATCACGCTTAACCCTTGGAGTGGCACAGATGTGTTCCTGGGTAGAAACCAGTAACGCGCTCTAATTTTAGATTTCTAAAATTACCAGCCTTAAAAGTGAAGGGAATAAGGTCTCACTGAACAGGCTCCATCTGCTAGGTTCACCTCCTTGACTTTCCCCTGCGTTAGTCATTTTTGAACCGTCTTGTATTCCTCCTCCTCCTCCACCTAACTTTCTTATCCCTGTAGACAACACCACCCTTCTCCCTGTCTCTGAAGGCCACAGCCGCTGCATCGGCCATATTCTATTTATTTTATTTTGTTAGTATGTTTGGTTTTGTTCTCTGTCTCCCCCTTTTAGACTGTGAGCCCACTGTTGGGTAGGGACTGTCTCTATATGTTGCCTATTTGTACTTCCCAAGCGCTTAGTACAGTGCTCTGCACATAGTAAGCGCTCAATAAATACGATTGATGATGATGATGATGATCGGCCGTGACCCCTGTCTCCCAAACCGCGTGTTCAGTCTGTCACCAAACCCTGACAGTTTTTCCTTCACCAGATTCCCAGAACCATCCCCTTCCACTCTATCCCAACTGCCGCCACACTAGTCCAAACAACTGTCACCATGGAATGTGGATAGAGCACGGGCCTGAGCGTCAGAATAATAATAATAATATTTGTTAAGCGCTTACTATGTGCCAACCACTTTTCTAAGCGCTGGGGTAGATACAAGGTGATCAGGTTGTCCCACGTGGGGCTCACAGTCTTAATCCCTATTTTACAGATGGGGTAACTGAGGCCCAGAGAAATTAAATGGCTTGCCCAAGGTCACACAGCAGACAAGTGGCAGAGGCAGGTTTAGAACCCATGACTTCTGACTCCCAAACCTACACTTGTTCCACTAAGCCATGCTGCTTCTCTTAACGTAGTTCATTCATTCCAGTGCTTAGTACAGTGCTGGGCGCATGGGAAGTGCTTAACAAATACCATTATTGTTATTCATTCATTCAATCGCATTTATTGAGCGCTTACTGTTTGCAGAGCATTGTATTACTTGCTTGGGAGAGTACAATATAACAATAAGCAGACACATTCCCTGCCCACAACGAGCTTACAGTCTAGAGGTTTTAATTCTGGCTCCGCCACTTGTCTGCTGTGTGACCTTGGACAAAGTCACTTAACTTCTCTGAACCTCAGTTCCCTCACCTGTAAAATGGGAATTTAGACTGTGAGCCCTATGTGGGACAGGGACTGTGTCCAACCCAATTATCTTTTGTCTACCCCAGTGCTTAGAACAGTGCCTTGCACATAGTAAGTGCTTAACAAATATCATTATTATTATTATCCTGGACTATCTCATCCTCTTTGCTGACCTCCCTGCCTCTAGTATCTCCCCTCTCCAGTCCATACTTGACTCTGCTGTCCAGATCATTTTTCTAAAAGCATCATTCTGCCCTCATCTTTCCCTTTTCTTCTAATGGCATTTATTAAATGATTACTATGTGTCAAGCCCTATTTTAAGCTCTGAGGTAGACACAAGTTTATCAGGTCAGACACAGTCCCTGTCTCTCATGGGGCTCACAGTCTTGATCGGAGGGAGGAGGATTTAATTCACATTTTAAAAACGAAGGAACTGAGACCCAGAGAAGTGAAAAGACTTGCCCGAGGTCACACAGCAGGAAATTGGCAGAGGTGGGATTTGCATCTAGGTCTGTGATCTTTGGGCATTTGTTATCTGCCCTACCCTCAACAGCACGGCACAAGTACATATCAATAAATTATATATTATACTTCTAGACTGTGAGCCCACTGTTGGGTAGGGACCGTCTCTATATGTTGCCAACTTGTACTTCCCAAGCGCTTAGTACAGTGCTCTGCACACAGTAGGTGCTCAATAAATACGATTGATTGATTGATTAATGTCTGTCTCCTGCTCTAGACTGTAAGCTCATTATGGGCAGGAAACTTGTCTATGAATGCTATTATATTGGATTCTCCTCAGCGCATAATGCAGTGCTATGCAGACAATAAGTGCTCAATAAGTACTATTGATTGATTAGGACTCCCAGGCCTGTGGTTTTTCCACTAGGCCATGGTACTTCCCCTCATCAAAAATCTCCCATGGCTGCCATTTCTCCCCACAACAAACAGAAAATATTGATCACTGGCTTCAAGGCCAACTCTTCCTTCTCTTCATCTCTCTCCCTTTCTCATTCTCTCTTCCTCTCTCCCTGTCAATCAATCAATCAATCAATCAATCGTATTTATTGAGCGCTTACTATGTGCAGAGCACTGTACTAAGCACTTGGGATGTACAAATTGGCATCACATAGAGACAGTCCCTACCCAACAGTGGGCTCACAGTCTAAAAGGGGGAGACAGAGAACAGAACCAAACATACCAACAAAATAAAATAAGTAGGATAGAAATGTACAAGTAAAATAAATAAATAAATAAATAAATAGAGTAATAAATATGTACAACCATATATACATATATACAGGTGCTGTGGGGAAGGGAAGGAGGTAAGACGGGGGGGTGGAGAGGGGGACGAGGGGGAGAGGAAAGAAGGGGCTCAGTCTGGGAAGGCCTCCTGGAGGAGGTGAGCTCTCAGCAGGGCCTTGAAGGGAGGAAGAGAGCGAGCTTGGCGGATGGGCAGAGGGAGGGCATTCCAGGCCCGGGGGAGGACGTGGGCCGGGGGTCGATGGCGGGACAGGCGAGAACGAGGTACAGTGAGGAGATTAGTGGTGGAGGAGCGGAGGGTGCGGGCTGGGCAGTAGAAGGAGAGAAGGGAGGTGAGGTAGGAGGGGGCGAGGTGATGGACAGCCTTGAAGCCCAGGGTGAGGAGTTTCTGCCTGATGCGCAGATTGATCGGTAGCCATTGGAGGTTTTTGAGGAGGGGAGTAATATGTCCAGAGCGTTTCTGGACAAAGATAATCCGGGCAGCAGCATGAAGTATGGATTGAAGTGGAGAGAGACACGAGGATGGGAGATCAGAGAGAAGGCTGGTGCAGTAGTCCAGACGGGATAGGATGAGAGCTTGAATGAGCAGGGTAGCGGTTTGGATGGAGAGGAAAGGGCGGATCTTGGCAATGTTGCGGAGCTGAGACCGGCAGGTTTTGGTGACGGCTTGGATGTGAGGGGTGAATG
Source organism: Tachyglossus aculeatus (assembly GCF_015852505.1). Classification (NCBI taxonomy): domain Eukaryota; kingdom Metazoa; phylum Chordata; class Mammalia; order Monotremata; family Tachyglossidae; genus Tachyglossus; species Tachyglossus aculeatus. Next base: position 2,339,827 of record NC_052068.1, read on the forward strand.
AGAGAGCGGAGTCGAGGATGACACCAAGGTTGCGGGCTTGTGAGACTGGAAGGATGGTAGTGCCCCTCTCTCTCTACCTTCTTCTCTCCTTCCTTTTGTGCCCCCATCCCTGTCCTTATCTCTCTCCTTCTGTCTCCCTCCATTTTCCTCTCTCCCTGTCCCTCTTCTCTTTTTCCCCTCCTTCTTACTCTCTCTCCCTGTCCATCTTCCTCTCTCCCTGTCCCTCCTCTTTCTCCCATCCTCTTCATTCCCTCTATCTCCCTGTCCCTCTTCTCTTTCTCTCTGTCCCTCTCTGTCTTTCTATGGTCCCGCCATCGACCCCCGGCCCATGTCATCCCCCCGGGCCTGGAATGTCCTCCCTCTGCCCATCCGCCAAGGTAGCTCTCTTCCTCCCTTCAAGGCCCTACTGAGAGCTCACCTCCTCCAGGAGGCCTTCCCAGACTGAGCCCCTTCCTTCCTCTCCCCCTCGTCCATTCCATTCGTGCCATTCCTCGTCGCCCTCTCCATCCCCCCATCTTACCTCCTTCCCTTCCCCACAGCACCTGTATATATGTATATATGTTTGTACTTATTTATTACTCTGTTTATTTATTTATTTTACCTGTACATATCTATTCTATTTATTTTATTTTGTTAGTATGTTTGGTTTTGTTCTCTGTCTCCCCCTTTTAGACTGTGAGCCCACTGTTGGGTAGGGACTGTCTCTATATGTTGCCAACTTGTACTTCCCAAGCACTTAGTACAGTGCTCTGCACACAGTAAGCGCTCAATAAATACGATTGATTGATTGATTGATTGATTGATTTTCTCTCCTCTCCCTGTCTCCCTCCCTCTTCCTCTCTCCCTGTCCCTCTTCTTTCCCCCCCTTCTTCCTCGCTCTCCTCCATCTTCCTCTCTCTCTCTCTGCCCCTCTTTTTCCCCTCCTCTTTGCCCTTGCTTCCTGTCCCTCTTCTCTCTTTCTCCCTCTCTCCCCTTCCCTCTCCATTTCTCTCTCCCTGTCCCTCTTCCCTCTCTCTTCCTCTCTCTCCCTGTCCCTCTCTCTCTCTCTTTCCCTCTCCCTCTTCCCCTTTCTCTCCCCCATCTCCCTCTCCCTGTCTCTCTTTCTTTTCCACTCTCTTTTCTTCCTGCCTCAGTGCTTACACACTTCATTCCTCTGAAGTCAACCTGCTAATGGATCCTTTTCCAATCTGTCCCACCGCGGATCCCTTGTGCCCGCCCTCCCTTCTGCATGGATTTCCCTCCCCCTTCATATCCGATGGATCGCAGGCCTTCAACAAGCAAACAAAACTCTCCTGAAATCCTTCCTTCTATTCCTGGAAGTCTCCCCCCCTTTATTTTTCTTCTCCCAGATCGAGTCAATGGTATTTATTGGGCACTTTCTGTGTGCCCATCACTGTACTAGATGCTTAGGAGAGAACAGTACCTCACTATGGGACCAGTGTGTCCTAGTGGAAAGATCCTGGGACTGGGAGTCAGAGGACCTGGGTTCTAATCCCGGCTCCACCACTTGTCTGCTGTGTGATCTTGGGCAAGTCACTTCACTTCTCTGAGCCTCAGTTCCCTCGTATGCAAAATAGGGATTCAGTACCTATTCTTCCTCCTACTGTGAGCTCTTTATGGGACCTGATTATCTTGTATTTATCCCAGTATTTAGTACAGTGCTTGGTATATAGTAATTGCTTAACAAATACCATAATTATTACTATTATCATTATTGTTATTATTATCCTCCTCCTCGTCATCATCATTATTATCATTTCTACTAACTCTGTTGAATGCTCCCAGATGTTTAGGATAGAGCTCTGCAAACGGTAGAGTGTAAGCTTTTTGAGGGCAGAGATCATGTCTACTGACTTTATTGTACTATCCCAAGTGCTCAGTATGGTGCTTTGCACACAGCAGGGACTCAATAAATACTGGTATTTGATTATATTTTAAATTGGATGCCTGAAGGAGAGTATGGTATTTTAGACGCCAGCTAATCTGTACCGTTGAATCAGGGGTCCAAGGAGGAAATACCCCCCCGAGATGAGACCATTTCATCTTTTCTTTTCTTTTCATGGTATTTGTTAAGCACTCACTATGTGCTTAACAAGCAGCGTGGCTCAGTGGAAAAGAGTCGGGCTTTGGAGTCAGAGGTCCTGGGTTCAAATCCCGGCTCCGCCAATTGTCAGCTGTGTGACTTTGGGCAAGTCACTTCACTTCTCTGGGCCTCAGTTACCTCATCTGGAAAATGGAGATGAAGACTGTGAGCCCCCCATGGGACAACCTGATCACCTTGTAACCTCCCCAGCGCTTAGAACAGTGCTTTGCACATAGTAAGCACTTAATAAATGCCATTATTATTATTATTATTATTATTATTATTATTATTATTTGCCGGGCTCTGTACTAAGTGCTGGGGTAGATACAAGCTAATCAGGTTGAACACAGTCTTTGTCCCATGTGGGGCTCCAAGTCTTAATCCCCATTTTACAGATGAGGCACCTGAAGCACAGAGGAGTTAAATAATAATAATAATAATAATGGAATTTATTAAGCACTTACTATGTGCAAAGCACTGTTCTAAGCCCTGGGGAGGTTACAAGGTGATCAGGTTGTCCCACGGGAGGCTCACAGTCTTAATCCCCATTTTACAGATGAGGTAACCGAGGCCCAGAGAAGTTAAGTGACTCGCCCAAAGTCACACAGCTGACAATTGGCAGAGCCGGGGTTTGAACCCATGACCTCTGACTCCAAAGCCCGGGCTCTTTCCACTGAGCCATGCTGCTTCTCTATCTTCCCTCCCAAACCCAAGGTCACACAGCAGATAAATGGCGGAGTCGGGATTAGAACCCAGGTCCTATGACTTCCAGGACCGTGCTCTTTCCACTAGGCCACACTGCTTTCATCTCGTGAACTTCTTCCTCTCTCCACTCTATATGTTGCAAACTTGTGCTTCCCAAGCGCTTAGTCCAGTGCTCTGCACACAGTAAGCGCTCAATAAATATGATTGAATGAATGAATGAATCAATCAATCAATCAGTGGTATTTGTTGAGTGCTTACTCTGTGTAGAACATTGTACTAAGGGGGTAGCGTGGCGTAGTGGATAGAGCATAGTGGAAGTCAGAGGACCTGGGTTCTAATCCGCCTCCTCCACTTTTCTGCTGCGTGACCTTGGGCAAGCCACTTCACTTCTTTGTGCTTCAGTTACCTCATCTGTAAAATGGGGATGAAGAATGTGAGCCCTGTGTTGGACAGGGACTGTGTCCAACTGGATTTGCTTGTATCCACCCCAGCATTTAGTACAGTGCCTGACACTTAGTAAGCACTTTACAAATAATCCCGGCTCCTCACTTAATGATGGCATTTATTAAGCACTTACTATGTGCAAAGCACTGTTCTAAGCGCTAGGGAGGTTACAAGGTGATCCGATTGTCCCACGGGGGGCTCACAGGCTTAATCCCCATTTTCCAGATGAGGTAACTGAGGTACAGAGAAGTTAAGTGACTTGCCTAAAGTCACACAGCTGACAATTGCAGCGTGGCTCATTGGAAAAGAGCACGGGCTTTGGAGTCAGAGGTCATGGGTTCAAATCCCAGCTCTGCCAATTGTCAGCTGTGTGACTTCGGGCAAGTCACTTCACTTCTCCGGGCCTCAGTTCCCTCATCTGTAAAATGGGGATTAAGACTGTGAGCCCCCTGGGGGACAACCTGATCACTTTGTAACCTCCCCAGTGCTTTACACATAGTAAGCGCTAAATAAATGCCATTATTATTATTATTATTATTATTATTATTATTATTATCAATTGGTGGAGCCGGGATTAGAACCCCTGACCTCTGACTGCAAAGCCTGTGCTCTTTCCACTGAGCCACGCTGCATCTCCACTTGTCAGCTGTGTGACTTTGGGCAAGTCACTTAACTTCTCTGGGCCTCAGTTCCCTCATCTGTAAAATGGGGATTAAGACTGTGAGCCCCCCGTGGGATAACCTGATCACTTTGTAACCTCCCCAGCACTTAGAACAGTACTTTGCACGTAGTAAGCGCTTAATAAATGCCATCATCATCATCATCATCATCATCATCAAATACCATTATTATTATTATTGCTCTTGGGAGAGTCCAATAGCGCGGGACAAGAGAGTTGGCACACCTGGTTCCTAGCCCTCCCAGAACTGACAGGCCCTGCTGAGAGCTCACCTCCTCCAGGAGGCCTTCCCAGACTGAGCCCCTTCCTTCCTCTCCCCCTCGTCCCCCTCTCCATCCCCCCATCTTACCTCCTTCCCTTCCCCACACCACCTGTATATATGTATATATGTTTGTACATATTTTTTTTACTCTATTTATTTATTTATTTATTTTATTTGTACATATCTATTCTATTTATTTTATTTTGTTAGTATGTTTGGTTTTGTTCTCTGTCTCCCCCTTTTAGACTGTGAGCCCACTGTTGGGTAGGGACTGTCTCTATATGTTGCCAATTTGTACTTCCCAAGTGCTTAGTACAGTGCTCTGCACATAGTAAGCGCTCAATAAATACGATTGATGATGATGATGATGACAATCTAGTGATGTTGTTGAATCTCTCTGTCCCAAAGGTCAACACAAGATCAAGTTCATCCCGGAAATGGTGGGGCCCATGTTGGAAATGACCTTGATTCCGGAGACGGAACTGCGCAAGGCCACGCTCCCCATTTTCTTCGACATGATGCAGTGCGAATTTCATTCCACCAGGAGCTTCCAGATGGTAAAACCCAAAATCCGGACGTCAGAGCGGGTGCGGGAAGGGGAGAGACATCTGAGAAACGGAGCCATCGCCCGGAAGATTTGGGGGAGGAGGGTTGTCCAGAAGCAGCATAGCATAGTGGCTGATCAATCAATCAATCAATCAATCATATTTATTGAGCGCTTACTATGTGCAGAGCACTGTACTAAGCGCTTGGGAAGTACAGATTGGCAACATATAGAGACAGTCCCTACCCAACATTGGGCTCACAGTGGCTAGAGCCACGAGGTCATGGGTTCTAATCCCTGCTCCACCGCTTGTCAGCTGTGTGACCTTGGGCAAGTCACTTCACTTCTCTGGACCTCAGTTATCTCACCTGTAAAATGGGGACTAAGACTGTGAGCCCCATGTGGGACAGGGACAGTTTCCGACCTGATTACCTTGTATCTACCCCAGCGTTTAAAACAGCCCTCAAGGAGCTGACAGTCTACCTGCAGAGACAGATACAAAATTAGTTGCAGAGATGGAAAGATGGATAGGGGAAGATGGATAAGGGAAGCAGCGTGGCTCAGTGGAAAGAGCACTGGCTTTGGAGTCAGAGGTCATGGGTTTGAATCCCGACTCTGTCACAGGTCTGCTGGGTGACCTTGGGCAAGTCACTTCTCCGAGCCTCAGTTACCTCATCTGTAAAATGAGGATTAAATCTGTGAGCCCCACGTGGGACAATTCGATCACCATGTATCCCCCAGCACTTAGAACAGTGCTCTGCACATAGTAAGTGCTTAATAAATGCCATCAAAAAAAAAATTGCTATGGATAAAAGCTCCTTGAGTGTCTGTGAGTTGAACAGTGGTAGTAAGATGGTAATTCTGAGCGTATGACCTGGAGGGAAGAAAGTGAATCAGGGAAAGCTTCCTGAAGGAGGGGGGGTTTCAGAAGACTTTAGAAGGGGGTAGAGCTGTGGTGTGGCAGATAATAATAATAATGTTAGTATTTGTTAAGTGCTTACTATGTGCCAAGCACTGCTGTAAGCGCTAGGATAATTACAAGGTTATGAGGTTGTCCCACTTGGGGTTCACAGTCTTCATCCCCATTTTACAGATGAGGGAACTGAGGAACAGAGAAGTGAAGTGACTTGCCCAAAGTCACACAGCTGACAAGTGGCGGAACTGAAAGGATGTGAACCGGGGGGTAGGAAGTGGGACTGTTAGGAGCAAGGCACAGTGAAGAAGGTGGTCATGGGGGAAATGGGTACGAGCTGGGGTGTGATGGAAGGAGAGAGTGGGTAAGTAAGAGAGAGAGAGAGCTGATGGAGTGTCTTTCCAACAGTCGTTCATTCATTAGCATTCATGGAACTTATTAGTATCCATTAGAAATAATAATAATAATAATAATAATAATAATGGCTTTTATTAAGCACTTACCATGTGCAAAGCACTGTTCTAAGTGCTGTGGAGGTTACAAGGTGAGCAGGTGATCCCACAGGGGGTTCACAGTCTTCATCCCCATTTTCCAGATGAGGTAACTGAGGCCCAGAGAAGTGAAGTGACTTGCCCAAAGTCACACAGCTGGCATGTGGCGGAGCTGGGATTAGAACCCATGGCCTCTGGCTCCCAAGCCCGCGCTCTTTCCACTGAGCCACACTGCTTCTCTACTCTTGTAGTCTCCCAAGCGCTTAGAACAGTGCTCTGCATACAGTATCATCATCATCATCAATCGTATTTATTGAGCGCTAACTGTGTGCAGAGCACTGTATGAAGCGCTTGGGAAGTACAAGTTGGCAACATATAGAGACAGTCCCTACCCAAAGTAGTACAGTAAGTGATCAATAAATACAATTGAGTGAATTGAATGAATGAATGACCCCAGCGCTTGGCACCATGCTTGGCACAACCTATGCACCGGACTCAACCCCTAGTAGTTCCCGGAGCAGGTAACGCCGTGAAGGCTGACCCCTCCAAAGGGTCAAACCTCCGCCCTGGCTGTGCCCTCTTCCAGGCTCGAATACCGTTCCGGGGGCCGGGCGAGGGGGGCCGGGGTGGGCTTTAGCCCGCCTTTCTGGTGACCCTCTCCATTTAATTATAGTTCGAGAATGAGATCATCACCAAGCTGGATCACGAGGTGGAAGGCGGCAGAGGCGATGAGCAGTACAAAGTGTTATTTGATAAAATGTAAGTGTTGATTCGCGCGGGGAGCATGTCATCCTGTAGACGGGAGACACGGGGATGAACTTGGTAGCCCTGAAAGACTCAGCACGTGTGAAAGGCATGCCATCTTGAACCCTCCACCCCCGTCCCATTTGCCCTCCGCCCCCCTCCAACGTGGGCTCATCCGGGCACGTGCGCGTGTGTGATTTTGCTTTCCAGCCTTCTGGAACACTGCAGGAAACACAAATACCTGGCCAAAACCGGCGAGACGTTCGTGAAACTGGTTGTCCGGCTGATGGAGAGGCTCTTGGATTACAGAACAATCATGCACGACGAGAACAAAGAAAATCAGATGAGCTGCACCGTCAACGTGTTGGTGAGCGAAAGAGCCCCCGCGGCCATGATGTGTTTCCATTTCTCGTGGGCAGCCACGTGCTGAGCTCAGAACCCAAAGAGGCTTGGGATTGGCGCCTCGTATTTTGATATAATAATAATGGCATTTATTAAGCGCTTACTATGTGCAAAGCACAGTTCTCAGCGCTGGGGAGGTTACAAGGTGATCAGGTTGTCCCACGGGGGGCTCACAGTCTTAATCCACATTTTACAGATGAGGTAACTGAGGCCCAGAGAAGTGAGCCAAGTGCCCAAAGTCACACAGCTGACAATTGGCAGAGCTGGGATTTGAACCCATGACCTCTGACTCCAAAGCCCGGGCTCTTTCCACTGAGCCATGCTCACTGTCAGTCAGTCAGTCACTTGTATTTATTGAGCACTTACTGTGCAGAGCACTGTACTAAGCACTTGGGACAGTTCAATATTAAGATAACCAGTGACACTCCCAGCCTACAAGGAGCTTATAGTCTAGAGGGGGAGGCAGGCATTAATATAAATAAATAAATGACAGATAATCGATCAATCAATCATATTTATTGAGCACTTACTGTGTGCAGAGCACTGTACTAAGCGCTTGGGAAGTACAAGTTGGCAACATAATGGATATCTCATTCTGTTTTGCTCTCCTGGACTATGCCTTTCCCACTATCTGTGCCTTGCCCATGTCCTCCTCCCTCCCAGAGCTCCCTCCCCCTTCACAACTGACAGATCGCTGCTCTCCCCACCTTCAACGCCATATTAAAATCACATCTCTTCCAAGCCTCCTCCCTCCATCTGCTGCTCTACCACTTCTGTGCCACCTCAGCCTGTCAGTCAGTCAATCAATCAATCAATCAATCAATCAATCAATCATATTCATTGAGCGCTTTCTGTGTGCAGAGCACTGTACTAAGCTCTTGGGAAGTCCAAGTTGGCAACATATAGAGACAGTCCCTACCCAACAGTGGGCTCACAGTCTAAAAGGGGGAGACAGAGAACAAAACCAAACATACTGACAAAATAAAATAAATAGAATAGATATGTACAAGTAAAATCAATCAATCGCATTTATTGAGCGCTTACTGTGTGCAGAGCACTGTACTAAGCGCTTGGGAAGTACAAGTACAAATAAATAGAGTAATAAATATGTACAAACATATTGTACAGTCAACCAGCGGTGTTCATTCAGGGTTTATCTGTGCGCTCAGGAAAGTATAATGCAACAGGGTTGGTCATTGCAATCCTTTCATTCATTCATTTATTCATTCATTCAGTCGTATTTATTGAGCACTTACTGTGTGCAGAGCACTGTACTAGGCGCTTGGGAAGTACAAGTTGGCAACACATAGAGATGGTCCCTTTCCCACAAGGAGCTGTGGATATGTCTAATAATAATAATGATGGCATTTATTAAGCGCTTACTATGTGCAAAGCACTGGTCTAAACACTGAGGAGGTTACAAAGTGATCAGGTTGTCCCACGGGGGGCTCACAGTCTTCATCCCCATTTAACAGAAGAGGCAACTGAGGCCCAGAGAAGTGAAGCGACTTGCCCAAAGTCACACAGCTGACAAGGGGCAGAGCCGGGATACGAAGAGGGAGGGCGGTCCAGGCCAGAGGCAGGATGTGGGCGAGAAGGGAGTGGGAGAAGAGGAGAGGAGGGCTTCTTGGAGGAGATGTGCCTTCATTAGAACAGTGCTCTGCACATAGTAAGCGCTTAATAAATGCCATTATTATTATTATTATTATTATTATTATTAAGCCTTTAAAGGCCGGGAGAGCAATTATCTGTCTGATATGAGGAGGGAGGGCATCCCAGGCCAGAGGCAGGATGTGGGCAAGCAGTTGGCGTTGAGATGGACGAGATCGAGATATAGAGAATAGGTTGGCATTAGAGGAATGAAGCGTTAGATCTGGGTTGGAGTAGGAAATCACTGAAGTAATTCTATTTGTTCTGACGACTTGACACCTGTCCGCATGTTTTGTTTTGTTGTCTGTCTCCCCCTTCTAGACTGTGAGCCCGTTGTTGGGTAGGGACCGTCTCTAGATGTTGCCAACTTGTACTTCCCAAGCACTTAGTACAGTGCTCTGCACACAGTAAGCGCTCAATAAATATGAATGAATGAAGTAGGAGGGCGCAAGATGACTGAATTAGATGGTAAGCTCATTCGTTCGTTCATTCATTCAATCAGTCGTATTTATTGAGTGCTTACTGTGTGCAAAGCACTGTACTAAGTGCTTGGTAGAGTACAGTACAACAATAAATTGTTGTAAATAATAAATAAATAATTTATAATGAACTATACATAATTATTATAAATAATTAATAAATTATATCATATATAATATGAAATTATAAATAAATTTATAGATAATTTATAATAAATAAACCCATTCCATTCCCACACTGAGCTCACAGACTAGAGGGTGAGGCAGATATTAATATAAATAAATAGAAAGATAAATACATCAATAAATTATATATACAGCTATATACCTATGTGCCGTGGGGCTGGGAGGGAGGATGAATAAAGGGAGCAAGTCAGGGTGACACCGAAGGGAGTGGGAGAAGAGGAGAGGAGGGTTTAGTCAGGGAAGGCTTCTTGGAGGAGATGGGCCTTCAATAAGGTTTTGAAGTGGGGGAGAGCAGTTGTCTGTCCGATATGAGGAGGGAGGGCATTTCAGACCAGAGGTAGGACATCAATCAATCAATCAATCAATCAATCATATTTATTGAGCGCTTACTGTATGCAGAGCACTGTACTAAGCGCTTGGGAAGTACAAGCTAGCAACATATAGAGACGGTCCCTACCCAACAGTGGCCTCACAGTCTAGAAGGGGGAGACAGAGAACAAAACCAAACATACTAACAAAATAAAATAAATAGAATAGATAGGTACAAGTAAAATAAATAAATGAATAAATAGAGTAATAAATATGTGCAAACATATATACATATATACAGGTGCTGTGGGGAAGGGAAGGAGATAAGATGGGGGGATGGAGAGGGGGACAAGGGGGAGAGGAAGGAAGGGACTGGTGAAGGACATGGGTGAAGGATCGGCGGCGAGATAGATGAGTTGGAGGTACAATGAGAAAGTTAGCACTAGAGAAACTAGGTGTGTTGGCTATGCTCCTTGTGCTAAGGGACTGATTGACTGACTGATTGCACACAGTAAGCGCTTAATAAATACTAATAATAATAATGATGGCATTTATTAAGCACTTACTATGTGCAAAGCACTGTTCTGAATTCGATTGAAGAATGACCGTATATCAAAGTGCTTAAGGGGGACAGATCTAAGTGCATAGGTCAATCAGTTGTATTTGACCACCATCGACCCCCGGCCCACGTCATCCCCCGGACCTGGAATGCCCTCCCTCTGCCCCTCCGCCAAGCTAGCTCTCTTCCTCCCTTCAAGGCCCTGCTGAGAGCTCACCTCCTCCAGGAGGCCTTCCCAGACTGAGCCCCTTCCTTCCTCTCCCCCTCGTCCCCCTCTCCATCCCCCCATCTTACCTCCCTCCCTTCCCCACAGCACCTGTATATATGTATATATGTTTGTACATATTTTTTTACTCATTTATTTATTTATTTAATTTATTTGTACATATCTATTCTATTTATTTTATTTTGTTAGTATGTTTGGTTTTGTTCTCTGTCTCCCCCTTTTAGACTGTGAGCCCACTGTTGGGTAGGGACTGTCTCTATATGTTGCCAATCCGTACTTCCCAAGCGCTTAGTACAGTGCTCTGCACATAGTAAGCGCTCAATAAATACGATTGATGATGATGATGGTGATTTATTGAGCACTTACTGTGGGCAGAGCACTGTACAAGGCGCCTGGGAGACAACAACATAACAGAGTTGGTAGACATGTTCCCTGCCCACAAGGAGCTTACAGTCTAGAGAAGGAGACAGGCATGAAAATGAGTAATTAATTTGGGCAGAAGTGCCTGAAGGTTGTGGGAGAGGTGATTATCAAAGTGCTTCTGGGGTGCAGACCCCAGCGCATCGGTGACACAGACTGGAGGGCTTAGATGAGAAGCAGCATGGCTTTGTAGAAAGAGCCCGGGCTTGGGAGTCAAAGGTTGTGGGTTCTAATGCTGGCTCTGCGACTTGTCAGCTGTGTGGCTTTGGGCAAGTCACTTAACTTCTCTGTGCCTCAGTGACCTCGTCTGTATAATGGGGATGAAGACTGTAAGCCCCACGTGGGACAACCTGATTGCCTTGCATCTATCCCAGTGCTTAGAACAGTGCTTTGCACATAGTAAGCGCTTAATAAATGCCATCATCATTATTATTATTATTAAAATGGGGATTAAGACTGTGAGCTCCACGTGGGACAACCTGATTACCTTGCATCTCCCCCAGTGCTTAGAACAGTGCTTTGCACATGGTAAGCGCTTAATAAATGCCATCATCATTATTATTATTATTAAAATGGGGATTAAGACTGCAAGCCCCACGTGGAACAACTTGATTACCTTGTATCTCCCCCAGTGCTTAGAACAGTACTTTGCACATAGTAAGCACTTAATAAATGCCATCATCATTATTATTATTATTATTAAAATGGCGATTAAGACTGCAAGCCCCACGTGGAACAACTTGATTACCTTGTATCTCCCCCAGTGCTTAGAACAGTGCTTTGCACATAGTTAGCACTTAATAAATGCCATTATTATTATTATTATTATGGGGATTAAGACTGCGAGCCCCACGTGGGACAACCTGATTACCTTGTATCTCCCCCAGTGTTTAGAACAGTGCTTGGCACATAGTGAACGCTTAACAAATACTATTATTATTGTTATTGCTGTTATTAGTATGTGAGGACCTAGTCCAGGAAGCGCTTAACAAATACCATTATTATTATGATTATTATGATTGTGATTATGATGATGATGATGATGATGTGAGGACCTAATCAGGGAAGGCCTCTTGGAGGAGATAGGATTTTGGGAGAGCTTCAAAGGCAGATGTGTGACCGGAGCCAGAGGAGGAAATCTCAGGCCTGGCATCTGGAACCTCATTTCTTCCCTTGCTGAGCGGCATCCCTATTTCGTCCATCTCAGGAAGCTGAGGCGCGGAAATGAATTAGATTGGGCGTCTCCCCTATGTTTCGGGGTGTCCCGGGCTCCCTCGGCGGATCGCACACCCCTAAACAGTGTTTTGTTTTGATTTGGCAGAATTTCTACAAGGAAATCGAGCGGGAAGAAATGTACATAAGGTAGGTTGGCACGTGGACACACCCTATATCCCACAACCCGGGTCCGTGGGTTCTATTCCCAGCTCCGCCACTTCATTCATTCAGTCACATTTATTGAGCGCTTACTGTGTGCAAAGCTCTGTGACCTTGGACAATTCACTTAACTTCTCTGGGCCCCAGTTACCTCATCTGTAAAATGGGGATTAAGACTGTGAGCCCCATGTGCAACAGGAACTGTGTCCAACCTGATTAAGTTGTATCTACCCCAGCACTAATAACTTTTCCTGTCACACTTCACAATTAGCATTAAAAAAAAAAGCACCCTCTCAAATTGCCAGGGAGTCAGTCAATCAGACAGTCGCATTTATTGAATACTGACTGTGCAGAATACTGTACTAAGTGCTTGGGAGAGTACAATACAACAATATAATAATAAAATAATAATAATAATAATAATAATAATAATAATAATAATAATAATGATGGCATTTGTTAAGCTCTTGCTATGTGCCAGGCACTGTACTAAGCACTGGGGTCAATACCAGCAAATCAGGTTGGACACAGTCCCTGTCCCACGTGGGGCTCACAGTCTCAATCCCCATTTTACAGATGAGGGAACTGAAGCCCAGAGTAAGGGGAGGGCAGCATGGCTTATTGGAAAGAGCCCAGTCTTGGGAGTCAGAGGTTGTGGGTTCTAATCCTGCTCCACCAATTATCAGCTGTGTGACTTTGGGCAAGTCACTTGACTTCTCTGTGCCTCAGTTCCCTCATCTGTCAAATGGGGATTAAAACTGTGAGCCCCCCATGGGATGGCCTGATCGCCTTGTATCCACCCCAGCGCTGAGAAGAGTGCTTTGCTCATAGTAAGTTCTTAACAAATGCCATCATCATTATTATTATTATTCTGTATACCTCAGTTTCCTCATCTGTAAAATGGGGATGAGGTCTGTGAGCCCCATGTGGGTCGACCTGATGACCCTCAGCTCTAAGAACAGTGTTTGGCACTTAGTAAGCGCTTAACAAATACCATCATCATCATTATTGTTATTATTATTGAAGTGACTTGCCGAAGATCACACAGCAGACAAGTGGCAGAGCCAGGATTAGAACCCATAGCCTTCTGACTCTGAGGCCCGAGGTCTCTCCACTACGCCATGCAGACACATTTCCTGGCCATAGCGAGCGTCCAGTCTACAAGCAGAACACCCCACTGAGGGTTTTGTTTCCCTGTTGAGCTCTGCGAGCCCCCCAGCCCCATTTTGCCCCCCACCCCCGCCTGTGGTCCATCATCACTACAACAGAGTTGCTTAACCTTTCTGAGCCTCGGTTTCCATTTCTGTAAAATGGAAATTCATTAATTCAATCGTATTTATTGAGCGACTTGCCGCTCAATATATATTCAGCGCTTACTATGTGCAGAGCACTGAAATCAGACCTGTTCCACCTTTCCTCATAGAGATGCTGTGTGGGTCAAATGGAGTTAATTAATGTGAAAGGGCTTTGAAAAAAAATAACTAGGCAAAAAATAACTACGCAATAATGATTATGGCGTTTGTGCAATTAATAGAAGCACTGGTTAGTTACAGTAAAATATGATCACAGTCCCAGGCCCACAGAAGGCTCACATTCATTTATTCATTCAATCGTATTTATTGAGCACTTACTGTGTGCAGAGCACTGTACTAAGCGCTTGGGAAGTACAAGTTGGCAACATATCGAGACGGTCCCTACCCAACAACCCTCACATCTCGGGAGGGAGGACTGCCGTTCAACTCCCATTGGACATGTGAGGAAACGGAAGGCCAGAGAGGTTAATTCAGTCATATTTATTGAGCGCTGACTGTGTGCAAAGCACTGTACTAAGCGCTTGGGAAAGTACAGCTGTGAGCTCGTTGTGGGCAGGGAATGTCACTGTTTCTTAAGGGCAACATTCCCCACCGTATCTTTGATAAACTGGATTTTAAGTGATCTCGTGGCCGGGATTGTTTAAATTTTACTTCACTTCCCATGATCTTCAAACAGTGATGTTGTGTAAATGTCCGTGTTTCACTGGTTCATGGGAACTGGGGGTGTATTGTACTTTCCCAAGCACTTAGTACAGTCGCCTGCATTCATTCATTCATTCAATTGTATTTATTGAGCGCTTACTGTGTGCAGAGCACTGTACTAAGCGCTTGGGAAGTACAAGTTGGCAACAGATAGAGGTGGTCCCTACCCAACAACGGGCTCACAGTCTAGAAGCACACAGTAAGCAGTCAATAAATAGGATTGAATGAATGAATACAACACAACAAATGGACACATTCCCTGCCCACGATGAGCTCACGGTCTAGAGGGGGAGGCAGACATTAATCTACAAAAATAAATAAATGACAGATATATACATCTGTGCTGTGGGGACGGGAGGGAGGATGAATAAAGGGAGCGAGTCAGGGTGACTTGCTGTTAAGTTACCATTGTGGCTCGGTGGAAAGAGCCCGGGCTTTGGAGTCGGAGGTCACGGGTTCGAATCCCCGCTCCACCACCTGTCTGCTGTGTGACCTTGGGCAAGTCACTTAACTTCTCGGAGCCTCAGTGACCTCATCTGTAAAATGGGGATTAAGACTGTGAGCCCCACCTGGGACAATCTGATCACCTTGTATCCCCCCCAGAGCTTAGAGCAGTGCTTGGCACATAGTAAGCACTTAACAAATGCCATTATTATTATTATTAATATTATTATTATTATTATTAAGTGAATTGCCCAAGGTCACACAGTGTGCCAGTGGTTGTGGTGGGATGAGAACCCAAGCTCATTGTGTTTTGGGGCCCCTCATTTTAAATCCTCACACCCTTTCTAGCACGCCTCTCCCACCTTCTGGGGCACCAGACCTGTGCTGAGCGTCTCGTGGCCCCCTGACCACCCCCCGTCACCCCACTGACCCTCAGTCCTCCTGCCGACTCTGCCATCGTCACGCTGATGGCAAGCGTCAAGTGCTTAGTACAGTGCTCTGCACACAGTAAGCGCTCAATAAACATGATTGAATGATCCCAATGTGACGTGACCCCGCTGACCTTTCCCTCCGGCCACAGGTACCTGTACAAGTTGTGCGACCTGCATCGGGAGTGCGATAACTACACTGAAGCCGCCTATACGCTCCTGCTGCATGCCAAACTACTCAAGGTCTGTGGGCATGGGGGTGCGGGGGTCTTGTGGGGTCTGGGGAGACCAGGAGCCTGGGACGGGCAGGGCAGAGCGGGGCCGGGGGGCTCCGCCACATCCTCAAAAATCTCCAGTGGCTACCAA
Source organism: Tachyglossus aculeatus (assembly GCF_015852505.1). Classification (NCBI taxonomy): domain Eukaryota; kingdom Metazoa; phylum Chordata; class Mammalia; order Monotremata; family Tachyglossidae; genus Tachyglossus; species Tachyglossus aculeatus. Next base: position 2,355,550 of record NC_052068.1, read on the forward strand.
TCTGCGCATCAGGCAGAAACTCCTCACCCTGGGCTTCCAGGCTGTCCATCCCCTCGCCCCCTCCTACCTCCCCTCCCTTCTCTCCTTCTCCAGCCCAGCCCGCACCCTCCGCTCCTCTGCCGCTAATCTCCTCACCGTACCTCGTTCTCGCCTGTCCCGCCGTCGACCCCCGGCCCACGTCCTCCCCCGGGCCTGGAATGCCCTCCCTCTACCCATCCGCCAAGCTCGCTCTCTTCCTCCCTTCAAGGCCCTGCTGAGAGCTCACCTCCTCCAGGAGGCCTTCCCAGACTGAGCCCCTTCCTTCCTCTCCCCCTCGTCCCCCTCTCCATCCCCCCCCGTCTTACCTCCTTCCCTTCCCCACAGCACCTGTATATATGTATATATGTTTGTACATATTTATTACTCCATTTATTTATTTATTTATTTATTTTACTTGTACATATCTATTCTATTTATTTTATTTTGTTAGTACGTTTGGTTTTGTTCTCTGTCTCCCCCTTTTAGACTGTGAGCCCACTGTTGGGTAGGGACTGTCTCTATATGTTGCCAATTTGTACTTCCCAAGCACTTAGTACAGTGCTCTGCACATAGTAAACGCTAAATAAATACGATTGATGATGATGATGATCCTCCGCTCCTCGGCCGCTAACCTCCTCACCGTACCTCATTCTCTCCTGTCCCGCCGTCAACCTCAGTTCCCTCATCTGTAAAATGGGGATGAAGACTGTGAGCCCCACATGGGACAGCCTGGTTGCCTTGTAACCTCCCCAGCGCTTAGAACAGTGCTTTGCTGTTCTAACCTGTCCTGTATATATGTATATGCTGTCCTGCATATATGTATATATGTTTGCACATATTTATTACTCTAATCTTGTACATATCTATTCTATTTATTTTATTTTGTTAATATGTTTGGTTTTGTTCTCTGTCTCCCCCTTCTAGACTGTGAGCCCACTGTTGGGTAGGGACCGTCTCTATATGTTGCCAACTTGGACTTCCCAAGCGCTTAGTACAGTGCTCTGCACACAGTAAGCACTCAATAAATATGATTGATTGATTGATTTGCACGTAGTAAGTGCTTAACAAATGCCATCATTATTATTATTATTTATTTATTTCACTTCTCAGGGTCTCAGTTACCTCATCTCTAAAATGGGGATTAAAACTGTGATCCCCATGCGGGACAGGGATTGTTTCCAACCTGACTGTCTTGTATCTCCTCAGTACTTAGTACAGTGCCTGGCACATAGTAAGTGCTTAACCAATCAATCAATCAATCGTATTTATTGAGTGCTTACTATGTGCTGAGCACTGTACTAAGCATTTGGGAAGTACAAGCTGTCAACTGATACCATTAAAAAAAAAAAGCCAGAGGCATGAGCACAGAATTCGATAACTGTCCTTTGCCCAGTGCAGGGATTCTCAGTTTGGTTCAGACGCCTGTTTCCTGTGTTTCCTGTTAATTCATCCTAATCCTCCTTGACCTCTCAGCTGCCTTAGACGCTGTGGACCACCCCTTTCTCCTGGAAACATTATCCAACGTTGGCTTTGCTGACTCTTCCTCTTCTGCTTCTCTTCCCCTCTCTCTAGCTGCAATTTCTCAGCCTCTTTCACAGGCTCCTCTTCTGCCTCTATTTATTTATTTATTTATTACTCTATTTATTCATTTTACTTGTACATTTCTATCCTACTTATTTTATTTTGTTGGTATGTTTGGTTCTGTTCTCTGTCTCCCCCTTTTAGACTGTGAGCCCACTGTTGGGTAGGGACTGTCTCTATGTGATGCCAATTTGTACTTCCCAAGCGCTTAGTACAGTGCTCTGCACATAGTAAGCGCTCAATAAATACGATTGATTGATTGATTGATTGATTGCCTCCCGTCCCCTTACCGTGGGAACTTTTCTCCCGCGCCTGGCTCCCTCCTGGACTCCCTGAGACACGTATTGCCGGAAACAGCCATGCGTTTTTCCAGTCCCTCCCTCCTCCTGCCCCTATTCGACCCTCCCATCTTTCCCAGCAGGATCTCCAGGGGAGACCTCTCGCTTTCTCTCAAAATCCACCCGCTCCTCCTGCGCCTTAGACCTCATCCCTTCATATCTTATTAAATCACTTGCCCCCTTCCTTCTTCCTTCCCAGACCTTCATTCATTCAATCGTATTTATTGAGTGCTTAATGTGTGCAGAGCGCTGTACTAAGCGCTTGGGAAGTACAAGTTGGCAACATATAGAGACGGTCCCTACCCAACAGTGGGCTCACAGTCTAGAAGGGGGAGACAGAGAACAAAACAAAACATATTAACAAAATAAAATAAATAGAATAAATATGTACAAATAAAATAAATAAATACATAGAGTAATAAATCCGTACAAACATATATACATATATACAGGTGCTGTGGGGAGGGGAAGGAGGTAAAGCGGCAGGGGAATGACCTTCATCTTCAACCATTTGCCCTCCAGCGCTTCCTTCCTCGCTGCTTTCAGTCATGCCATGTCTCCGTTATCCTAAAAAAAACCCTGTCTTGACCCCATGGCTCCCTCCATTTATCGCCCCATCTCCCTCCAACCCTTCGTCTCCAAACACCTCGAGCGAGTCGTCTACACCCGCTGTCTCGATTTCCACTCCTCCAACTCTCTCCTTGAGGGTCCTCCTTTCCCCCAATCTGACTCTGCCCCCTTCACTCCATGGACATTACCCTCCGAAAGGTCGCCAGTGATCTCCTTGCCAAATTCAACGGCCTCTACTCCATCCTAATCCTCCTTGACCTCTCAGCTGCCTTCGACGCTGTGTTTCCCTTCTCCTGGAAGCATTATCCAACCTCAGCTTCACTGACGCTGTCCTCTTCTGCTTCTCTTCCAATCTCTCTGGCTGTTACTTAATCTCTTTCACAGGCTCCTCTTCTGCCTCCCGTCCCCGAAATTTGGGGGTCCCTTAAAGTTCAGCTCTGGGTCCCCTCCTATTCTCCACCTTGGAGAACTCATTCACTCCCGTGGCTTCAACTACCTTCTCTTTGTGGATAATTCCCAAATCTACATCTCCAGCCCCGATCTCTCTGCAGTCTTTTATTTTCTCCTGCCTTCAGGACATCTCTACTTGGTTGACTCACCAATGCCTCACACTGAACCTGCCCCAAATAATAACTATAATAATGGACTTTGTTGGGTGTTTACTATGTGCCAAGCACTGGGGTAGGTACAGGCTAATCAGGTCCCACTTGGGGAGCATGGAGTAAGTTGGAGGGAGAACAGGTATTGAATCCCCATTCTGCAGATGAAGAAACTGAGGCACAGAGCAGTGAAGCGACTTGCCCTGGTCGTAGAGAAGCAGCGTGGCTCAGGGGAAAGAGAGTAGGCTTAGGAGTCAGAGGTCATGGGTTCGAATTCTGGCTGTGTGACCTTGGGCAAGTCACTTCACTTCTCTGGGCCTCAGCTCCCTCATCTGTAAAATGGGCATTAAAAGACTGTGAGCCCCACGTGGGACAGCCTGATCACCTTGTATCCCCCAGTGCTTAGAACAGTGCTTCGCATATAGTAAGCGCTTAACAAATGCCGTCATTATTATTATTGTTATTATTCTAATACAGCTGGTATGTGGCAGATCCAGGAATAGAACCCAGGTCCTCGGACTCTCTGGCTCTTTCCACTAGTCCAGGCTGCTGTTTCCATGTAGGCCTCCTGTCTTTCCCGTCACTGTAGACAATACGACTTTCCTCTCCGTCTCACAAGCCCCTAGCGTCGGCTTTATCCTCAACTCATCTCTCATTCAACCTGGATATTCCATCTGTCACCAAATCCCATGGGTTCTACCTTCACATCAGCACTTACATCCACCCTTTTCTCTCCATCCAGATTGCTACGCTTGTCCAAACACTCATCCTATCCTGCCTTGATTACTACATCAGCCTCCTCTCCGACCTCCCTGCCTCCTGTCCCTCCCCACTCCACTTGGTATTTTGCTGCCCAGATCATTTTCCTATAACATTATTTAGTCCATGTCTCCCCACTCCTCAAGAGCTTCCAGTGGTTGCCCGCATCCACCTTCACATCCAGCAAAAACTCCTCACCATCGGCTCTAAAGCCCTCAATCTCCCGAGCCTCTCGTACCTCACTTTGCTAGTCTCCTACATGCCCCGCTCCTCCAAAGTGGACCTGCTCACTTTACTTCAATCTCGCTTATCTCATCATCATCATCATCATCAATCGTATTTATTGAGCGCTTACTGTGTGCAGAGCACTGTACTAAGCACTTGGGAAGTACAAATTGGCAACCTATAGAGACAGTCCCTACCCAACAGTGGGCTCACAGTCTAAAACGGGGAGACAAAACCAAACATACTAACAAAATAAAATAGAATAGATATGTACAAGTAAAATAAATAAATAAATAGAGTAATAAATCTGTACAAACATATGTACATATATACAGGTGCTGTGGGGAAGGGAAGGAGGTAAGATGGGGGGGATGGAGAGGGGGACGAGGGGGAGAGGAAGGAAGGGGCTCAGTCTGGGAAGGCCTCCTGGAGGAGGTGAGCTCTCAGTAGGGCCAACCCCTCGCCCTCATAATAATAATAATAATGATGGCATTTGTTAAGCGCTTACTATGTGCAAAGCACTGTTCTAAGCGCTGGGGAGGATACAAGGTGATCAGGTTGTCCCACGTGGGGCTCACAGTCTAAATCCCCATTTTACAGATGAGGGAACTGAGGCACAGAGAAGTTAAGTGACTTGCCCAGAGTCACACAGCTGATAATTGGTGAAGCCGGGATTTGAACCACATCCTACCTCTGGCTTAGAACAACCTCCCCCTCCACCTGTTGTGGGCAGGGATTGTCTCTATTTGTTTCTGAATTGTACTTTCCAAGCACTTAGTAATAATAATAATAATAATAATAATAATAATAATAATAATAATAATGGCATTTATTAAGCGCTTACCTCATGCAAAGCACTTTTCTAAGTGCTGGGGAGGTTACAAAGTGATCAGGTTGTCCCACAGGGGGCTCCCATTCTTAATCCCCATTTTACAGATGAAATAACTGAGGCACAGAGAAGTTAAAAGTTACCAGAAACAGCGTGGCTCAGTGGAAAGAGCACGGGCTTTGGAGCCAGAGGTCATGAGTTCAAATCCTGGCTCCACCAAGTGTCTGCTGTGTGACCTTGGGCAAGTCACTTAACTTCTCTGAGCCTCAGTTCCCTCATCTGCAAAATGGGGATTAAGACTGTGAGCCCCACATGGGACAACCTGATCACCTTTATCCCCCCAGTGCTTAGAACAGTGCTTTGCACATAGTAAGCGCTTAACAAATGCCATTATTATTATTATTTAGTGACTTCCCCAAAGTCACACAGCTGACAATTGGCGGAGCTGGGATTTGAACCCATGACCTCTGACTCCAAAGCCTGTGCTGTTTCCACTAAGCCACGCTGCTTCTAGTACCATGCTCTATACACAGTAAGCGCTCAGCAAATGATTGAATGAATGAATGAATATATATATTCCTATATACATATATTCATGTATATATAATATATACGAGCAGCATAGCTCAGTGAAAAGAGCCCAGGCTTGGGAGTCAGACATCACGGATTCTAATCCCGGCTCTGCTACTTGTCGGCTGTGTGACTTTGGGCAAGTCATTTCTCTTCTCTGTGCCTCAGTTCCCTCATCTGTAAAATGGGGATGAAGACTGTTTGAGCCTCACGTGGGACAACCTGATCACCTTGTATCTCCCTCAGCGCTTAGAACAGTGCTTCGCACATAGTAAGCATTTAACAAAGGCCATCATCATTATTATTATTATTATTATATATGTGCCAGACTACCAATCTCGCCACCTTCGAAGCATTATTGAAATCACATCTCCTCCAAGAAGCCTTCCCTGATTAAGACCTCCTGCATGGTAACTTTATCTAGCTGTCCTTTTCCTCCTCCTCCTGTCCCTCTTCCTCCCGCTGGTGGGGTCTTGTGGCAGAGTGTCTTCATCCCACGCCCTCCCCCCATTCAATCAATCAATCAATCAATCAATCAATCGTATTTATTGAGCGCTTACTGTGTGCAGAGCACTGTACTAAGCGCTTGGGAAGTACAAGTTGGCAACATATAGAGATGGTCCCTACCCAACAGTGGGCTCACAGGCTAGAAGCCCTTCCCCCTGGGGAATTTTTCTGAACCCTTTCAAAATGACTTCAATTAATAATTCCATCTGTCCAACGTTTTCGAGCGGGGTTCTCATTCCTCGGTCCGGTGATTCAACAGGATTTTAATATAGTCCCGGTTAATTATAGATAATCTCCCCAAACCAAGCTACATCTTTCTGATCCTTTTTCCCCTTTCTACATTCAGATGAAATTATTTTATTTCAAAGCCGGTGCCTGAAGCGGAGGTCCACACGGTTTTGATTTCTGGCCGGGGAACATTTTCTGTGAGGCAAAGGGTCGCTCTCAGCCTGTCTCTTTCTCCGCCAAATGAGAGCAAATTGTAAAAATGATATTGGAGAAAAAGGGACTTTGAAATCTGGCCTTTCTGGTGTTGATGAATTCTTCCTGCCTCCCAGCTGCCGCCCCGTTGGCTTCTCTGGCTCTGGTTCAGTCCCCCCTGTCTGGGCTTCGGCCTCCAAACTTGCTCTTTATCATCATCATCATCAATCGTATTTATTGAGCGCTTCCTGTGTGCAGAGCACTGTACTAAGCGCTTGGGAAGTCCAAGTTGGCAACGCATAGAGACGGTCCCTACCCAACAGTGGGCTCACAGTCTAGAAGGGGGAGACAGAGAACAAAACCAAACATACTAACAAAATAAAATAAATAGAATAGATAGGTATGAGTAAAATAAATACTTTATGCCCTTGAGCGGGAAATGCAGGGGGGCAGCCAGGCAGAATGATAACAAGAATAATAATAATAATGATATTTATTAAGATCCTACTATGGGCGAAGCACTGTCCTTAGCACTGATTTAGAAGATAGAAGATAGATAGATAGAAGAAGATAGATAGAAGATCATCAGGTCCCACAGTCTAAGTAGGACAGCTTAGTACCAAGCGCTTAGTACAGTGCTCTGCACACAGTAAGCGCTCAATAAATACGATTGATTGATTGACAGAGAACAGATATTGAACCCCCATTTTACAAATGAGGGAACTGAGGCTCGGGGAAGCGAAGTGACTTGCCCAGGGTCACACAGCCAACCAGGGGCGGAGTCAGGATTCGAACCCAGGTCCTCTGACCTGGCCTGTGCTCTAGCCACTAAGCCACGCTGCTTCATTGTTGGGTAGGGGACTGTCTCTATATGTTGCCAATTTGTACTTCCCAAGCGCTTAGTACAGTGCTCTGCACACAGTAAGAGCTCAATAAATACGATTGATTGATTCAATGCCTAGAGAAGCAGCATGGTGCAGTGCATAGAGCATGGGGGGAGTCAGAAGGTTCTGAGTTCTAATCCCTGCCCTGCCGCTTGGCTGCTGTGTGACCTCGGGCAAGTCATTTGACTTCTCGGTGCCTCAGTTACCTCATCTGTAAAATGGGAATTGAGACTGTGAGTCCCATGTGGATCAGGGACTGTGTCCAACCTGATTTACTTGTATCCACTCCAGTGCTTAGTACAGTGCCTGGCACATAGTAAGCTCTTAATAAATGCCTTTATTATTATTTTTTTATTATGCTGAATTATAATTACTCTCCCCCACTTCAAAGCCTTATTGAAGGCCCATCTCCTCCAAGAGGCCTTCCCTGACTAAACCCTCCTTTCCTCGTCTCTCACTCCCTTCTGTGTCACCCTGACTTGGTCCCTTCATTTATCCCCCATGCCAGCCCCACAGCACTTACAAACATATAATAATAATAATAATAATAATAATGATGGCATTTGTTAAGCGCTTACCATTTGCCGAGCACCGTTCTAAGCGTTGGGGTTGTCCCATATGGGGCTCACAGTCTTCATTCCCATTTTATTTATTCATTCAGTCATATTTATTGAGCGCTTACTGTGTGCAGAGCACTGTACTAAGCGCTTGGGAAGTACAAGTCGGCAACATGCAGAGACAGTCCCTAGCCAACAACGGGCTCACAGTCTAGAAGGGGGAGACAGACAACAAAACAAAACCCGTGGACAGATGTCGAGTCAGCAGAATAAATAGAGGTAAACCTAGGTGCACAGCATTAACAAAATAAATAGAACAGTAAATATGTACAAGTAAAATAAATAGAGTCATAAAACTGTACAAACATATATACAAGTGCTGTGGGGAGGGAAAGGAGGTAGGGGCAGGGGGATGGGGAGGAGGAGAGGAAAAAGGGGGCTCAGTCTGGGAAGGCCTCCTGGAGGAGGTGAGCTTTCAGTAGGCGAGCTCATGTGCGCTTTGTCTCCCCCCAGTGGTCAGAGGAAGTGTGTGCGGTTCACAGAGCGTGCCCCCCCCCCCCGTAAAAATCACTCATGAGCTTTCTGTCTCCCCCCAGTGGTCAGAGGAAGCAAGTGTGGTCCACAGAGGGGGCTCATGTGTGCTTTGTCTCCCCCCAGTGGTCAGAGGAAGCATGTGTGGTCCACATGTGTGGACCCTCTACCACAAATAAGGCTGCTCATGGGCTCTCTGTCTCCCCGCAGTGGTTGGAGGAAGTGAGCGCAGTCCATGGAGGCTGCTCACGTATGCTTTGTCTCCCCCCAGTGGTCAGAGGAAGTGTGTGCGGTCCAGAGTGGGCCCCCTCCCCCAAATAAGGCTGCTCACGGGCTCTCTGTCATTCATTCAATCATATTTATTATAATAATAATAATGATGGCATTTATTAAGCGCTTACTATGTGCAAAGCACTGTTCTAAGCACTGGGGAGGTTACAAGGTGAGCAGGTTGTCCCACATGGGGCTCCCAGTCTTAATCCCCATTTTACAGATGAGGTAACTGAGGCCCAGAGAAGTGAAGTGACTTGCCCAAAGTCACCCAGCTGACAAGTGGCGGAGCTGGGATTTGAACCCACAACCTCTGACTCCAAAGCCCAGGCTCTTTTCCACTGAGCCACACTGCTTCTCTAGCGCTTGAGCGCTATTGAGCTATTGAGCGCTTACTGTGTGCAGAGCACCGTACTAAGCGCTTGGGAAGTACAAGTTGGCAACATATAGAGATAGTCCCTACCCAACAGTGGGCTCCCAGTCTAGAAGGGGGAGACAGAGAACAAAACAAAACATATTAACAAAATAAAATAAATAAAATAAATATGTACAAATAAAATAAATAGAGTAATAAATGCGTACAAGCATATATACATATATACTGGTGCTGTGGGGAGGGGAAGGAGGTAAGGCGGGAGGATGGGGAGAGGAAAGAGGGGGCTCAGTCTGGGAAGGCCTCCTGGAGGAGGTGAGCTCTCAGTAGGGCTTTGAAGGGAGGAAGAGAGCGAGCTTGGCGGATGTGGGGAGGGAGGGCATTCCGGGCCAGGGGAAGGATGTGGGCCGGGGGTTGACGGCGGGACAGGCGAGAAGGAGGCCCGGTGAGGAGATTAGCAGCAGTGGAGCAGAGGATGCGGGCTGGGAGGGAGAAGGAGAGAAGGGAGGTGAGGTAGGAGGGGGCAAGGTGATGGACAGCCTTGAAGCAGAGGGTGAGGAGTTTTTGCCTGATGGAGTTTTTGTCTCCCCCCAGTGGTCAGAGGAAGCATATGTGGTCCACGGAGGCTGCTCACGTGCCCTTTGTCTCCCCCCAGTGGTTAGAGGAAGTGCATATGGTCCACAGAGCGGGGGCTCCCTCCCCCAAATAAGGCTGCTCATGGGCTCTCTGTCTCCACACAGTGGTTGGAGGAAGCGTGTGCAGTCTGTGGAGGCTGCTCATGTGCGCTTTGTCTCCCCACAGTGGTCAGAGGAGGCATGTGCAGTCTGCGGGGGCTGCCCATGTGCGCTTTGTCTCCCCCCAGTGGTCGGAGGAAGCGTGCAAAGTCTATGGAGTGGGCCCCCTCCCCAAAATAAGGCCGCTCATTAGCTCTCTGTCTCCCCGCAGTGGTCGGAGGAAGCATGTGCGGTCCACGGGGGGGGGGGGGGGTGCTCATGTGCAGTTTGTCTCCCCCCAGTGGTTGGAGGAAGCATGCACAGTCTATGGGGTGGGCCCCCAAAATAAGGCCACTCATAAGCTCTCTGTCTCCCCCCAGTGGTCGGAAGAAGCATGTGCGGTCTGTGGGGGCTGCTCATGTGCACTTTGTCTCCCCCAAGTGGTCGGAGGAAGCGTGCAAAGTCTATGGAGTTGGCCCCCTCTCCAAAATAAGGCCGCTCATTAGCTCTCTGTCTCCCCACAGTGGTCAGAGGAAGCATGCGCGGTCCACCTCACCCAGCGCGGCGGGCACCAGACGACCACCCAGGGCCAACTGAAGGACCGGCTCTACCAGGAAATCATCCATTACTTCGACAAGGGCAAGGTACAAGAGCACCCCCTCTCCCTTCCCTCCCCCTTTCCTTGCATTCATTCATTCAGTCGTATTTATTGAGCGCTTACTGTGTGCAGAGCACTGGACTAAGCGCTTGGGAAGTGCAAGTTGGTAACATATAGAGAGGGTCCCTACCCAATAGCGGGCTCACAGTCTAGAAGACTGTGTCCTCCCTTCCTGTGCCACGGGCACATTCCCAAACTGTGGAACTATCTCCCTGCCCCCTCACCAACCGGAAGCTGAGGACCCGCAGGCTGGGAGGACTGGGAGGACTGGGAGGACTGTCCAGCCCACCCTCCTCCTGCTGCAGGCACATATGTTTTGCTTTGTTGTCTGTCTCCCCCTTCTAGACTGTGAGCCCACTGTTGGGTAGGGACCGTCTCTATATGTTGCCAACTTGTACTTCCCAAGCGCTTAGTACAGTGCTCTGCACACAGTAAGCGCTCAATAAATGCGATTGAATGAAAATGAATGAATACCCGACCTGTGAGCTTGCTTCCCACCGTTTATCAAATATCATAAAAAAACAAACAGCACAACAGAGTGGGTAGAGCCTGGGCCTCGGAGTCAGAAGGTCATGGGTTCTAATCCCAGCTCCTCCACTTTTCATTCATTCATTCAATTGTATTTATTGAGCGTTTACTGTGTGCAGAGCACTGTACTAAGCACTTGGGAAGTACAAGTAGTACATCTAGAGATGGTCCCTACCCAACAACAGGCTCGCAGTCTAAAAGTGGGAGATGGACAACAAAAGAAAACATGTAGAAAGGTGTCAAAATCGTCAGAACAAATAGAATTAAAGCTATATGCTGTATCCACGTGTCTGCTGTGTGACCTTGGGCAAGCTACTTCACTTCTCTGGGCCTCAGTTCCTTCATCTGGAAAATGGGGTTGGGATTGTGAGCCCCACGAGGGACAGGGACTGTTTCCAACCCGATTTGCTTGGATCCACCCCAGCGCTTAGTACAGTGCCTGGCACGTAGCATGCACTTAACAAATACCACATTTACTATTATTATTCCTCTGCCACAGGCACACGTTTGACCTGTGGGCCTGTCTCCCATCTAGACTGTGAGCCCACTGTTTGGGTAGGGACCGTCTCTATATATTACCAACTTGTACTTCCCAAGTGCTTAGTACAGTGCTCTGCACACAATAAGTGCTCAATAAATATGATTGAATGAATGAATGAATGAATGAATGTCTCCTGGCCCCCTGCAGCCAGGGAACTGAGGTCTCTCAGGACTGGGCCAGCCCGGCTACCCACCCAGCCGGAATCAATTTCCCATCCCTGAATGCCGGACCATGTGGGAGCGTGACATTTTCACTCCGAGGCCTGGCTCTTGCTCTTTCCGAAGGTGCAATCCCTGCCGTCATGGAGTTTACAGTCTACTGTCCCCCGTTTTTAGACTGTGAGCCCACTGTTGGGTAGGGACTGTCTCTATATGTTGCCAACTTGTACTTCCCAAGTGCTTAGTACAGTGCTCTGCACACAGTAAGCGCTCAATAAATATGATTGATTGATTGATTACTGGGGAAGACAGACGTTATAATAAATGACGGATTAGAGAAGTGACAGAGTGGAAGGACGTTGACATGAATGTTCTGCTGCGGGACATAGGTGGACTGGCTAGAGAGTCTGGCTGGCTGGCTGCAAACCATCCCCACAGCTCTGGTCAATCAATCAATCAATCAATCAATTGTATTTATTGCAGGCCTACTGTGTGCAGAGCACTGTACTAAGCGCTTGGGAAGTACAAGTTGGCAACATATAGAGACAGTCCCTACCCAACAGTGGGCTCACAGTCTAGAAGGGGGAGACAGAGAACAGAACAAAACATATTAACAAAATAATAATAATAATAATAATAATAAATGTTGGCATTTGTTAAGCGCTTACTGTGTGTCAAGCACTGTTCTGAGCGCTGGAGTAGATACAAGGTAATCAGTTTGTCCCACATAGGGCTCACAGTCTTAATCCCCATTTTACAGATGAGGTCACTGAGGCACAGAGAAGTGAAATGACTTGCCCAAAGTCACATGGCTGACAAGTGGTGGAGGCAGGATTAGAACCCTTGACCTTTGACTCCCAAGCCCTTGGTCTTATAATAATAAGAAGAATAATGGCATTTATTAAGCACTTACTATGTGCCACGCACTGTTCTAAGCGCTGGGGAGGTTACATGGTGAACAGGTTGTCCCACGGGGTGCTCACAGTCTTCATCCCCATTTTACAGATGAGGTAACTGAGGAACAGAGAAGTGAAGTGACTTGCCAAAGTCACACAGCTGACAGTTGGTGGAGCAGAGATTTGAACCCATGACCTCTGTCTCCAAAGCCGTGCTCTTTCCGTTGAACCACGCTGCTTCTCTACCACTAAGCCATACTGCTTGAAACAGTGTGTACCATTAACAATAATAATGATGGTATTCATTAATTGCTTACTATGTGCCAAGCACTGTTCTAAGCTCTGGGGGAGATACAAGCTAATCAGTTTGTCCCACGTGGGGCTCGCAGTCTTAATTCCCATTTTATAGATGAGGGAACTGAGGCCCAAAGAATAATAATAATAATAATAATGGTATTTGTTAAATGCTTACTATGTGCAAAGCACTGTTCTAAGCGCTGGGGGGATACAAGGAGATCAGGTTGTCCCACATGGGCCTCACAATCTTAATCCCCATTTTACAGATGAGGGAACTGAGGCACAGAGAAGTGAAGTGACTTGCCCGAAGTTACACAGCTGACAATTGGTGGAGCCGGGATTTGAACCCATGACCTCTGACTCCAAAGCCTGGGCTCTTTCCACTGAGCCACGCTGCTCCTCTGTAAAAAGATCTAAATTCACTGCATGTGTCCTGGCCTGGCAGTGTGGCGCCCTGGGTTCGAATGTCGGCTCAGCCCCTGGCCCTGCTGTGTGACCTTAGGCAAGTCACTTAACATCTCTGGGCCTCAATTTCCTCATTTGCAAGAGGGGGATAAGACAGATCGAGAGTCTCAGTGGAACAAGGACTATTTCCATCTCATAACCTTGGATTTAGCCCAGTGCCTTGAAAGTCCCATCGTGATCATTCGTGATCATTCATTGGGAAGCAGCATGGCTCAGTGGAAAGAGCCCAGGTTTTGGAGTCAGAGGTCATGGGTTCAAATCCTTGCTCTGCCAATTGTCAGCTGTGTGACTTTGGGCAAGTCACTTAGCTTCTCTGTGCCTCAGTTACCTCAGCTGTAAAATGGGGATTAAGACTGTGAGCCCCCCGTGGGACAACCTGATCACCTTGTAACCTCCCCAGCACTTAGAACAGTGCTTTGCACATAGTAAGCGCTTAATGAATGCCATCATTATCATCATCATCATCATCAATCGTATTTATTGAGCGCTTACTGTGTGCAGAACACTGTACTAAGTGCTTGGGAAGTACAAGTTGGCATTATTATTATTATTCCCAATCAATGGTATTTTGTGTGTGCTTACTTGGGCAGATTACTGTACTTTGCACATGGGAGAATACAGTGTCCTGGAGTTGGTAACATGTTCCCTCCTACAATGTTCAGCGCTTAGAACAGTGCTTTGCACATAGTAAGCGCTTAACAAATACCATCATTATTATTATTATTACAATGAGCTGACCGTCTAGAGAAGCTCATTATTATGCCCAAGATAATGCAACAAAATATGCCCAACATAATGCAGCGTGGCTCAGTGGAAAGTGGGCTTTGGAGTCACAGGTCATGGCTTCAAATGTCAACTCCACCAATTGTCAGCTGTGTGACTTTGGGCAAGTCACTTCTCTGTGCCTCAGTTCCCTCATCTGTAAAATGGGGATGAAGACTGTGAGCCCCCCGTGGGACAGCCTGATCACCTTGTAACCAACCCAGTGCTTTGCACATAGTAAGCACTTAACAAATATTATTATTATTATTATTATCAATGGTACACACTGTTTCAAGCAGCATGGCTTAGTGGTAGAGAAGCAGCGTGGCTCAATGGAAAGAGCCCGGGCTTTGGAGTCACAGGTCATGGGTTCAAATCTCAACTCCACCAATTGTCAGTTGTGTGACTTTGGGCAAGTCACTTCTCTGTGCCTCAGTTCCCTCATCTGTAAAATGGGGATGAAGACTGTGAGCCCCCCGTGGGACAGCCTGATCACCTTGTAACCTCCCCAGTGCACAGAACAGTGCTTGGCACATTGTAAGTGCTTCTAGACTGTGAGCCCACTGTTGAGTAGGGACCGTCTCTAGATGTTGCCATCTTGTACTTCCCAAGCGCTTAGTCCAGTGCTCTGCACACAGTAAGCGCTCAATAAATACAATTGAATGAATGAATGAATAAATGCCATCAAAAAAAAACTTTTGGGAAGTAAAAAGAACATTTTGACAATGATTTCTTTCATTTTTATGGTAAATATCGCACATGCTTCGGAATAGAAGGAGCAAGGCCTAATGAATAGCGCCCGGGCTTGGAAGTAAAAGGCACTTGGGTTCATTATCCCGGCTCCGCCACATTTTTGCTGTGGGGCCTCGGGCAAGTCACCTCACTTCTCTGTGCCTCAGTTCCCTCATCTATAAGACAGGGATTAAGACGGTGGGCCCCACGTGGGACAGGGACGGTTTGCAACCTGAAAAGCTTTTATCTACTCCCTCTCATGGTACAGCGCCTGGCACATAATAAGCTCTTAACAAATACCATTAAGAGGAAAAATAGAGGCAGGGCAATGGATGAAGGCAAGTTACTTGAATAATATTCTCTGCTTTGGTGTTCTTCAAACATTACGTCCTCTGATGGATTTACCTCATCCTCCTGCGTGAGACATTGACTTATAAATGATGTTCTATTATATTTCTGCATATCGTCTTCTCTCAATCACCCTTCTGTCTCGGCTCTTCCGCCATTTACATTTTATTATTTTTCTCTGTCCCTAGATCTTAGTCCTGAATTCTTTTTCTCCAACCCAAAAGGTCATTTCCCCCCGTTTTCTTATTCATCCTTTTATCTCTCTTTCTTCTTTCCCTAATATTTACTCTGCTCTCTTTATGAGCTATTTTTCCAGAGCCTGTCAGCTCTCACCCTGAAAACCTTGTGTTCCGTTTGATCACGGCTGCCTGACAGTCTTCTGGGAAACTTCTTTGGAGCCATTGTGCTTGGTGGGGACTCATAATTTCCAATCAAGCCCTGAGCTTTGTTGAAAGTGACGAGGCTTCTTCCTGGGAGGACAAAAATGGCAGCAATAAAGAGAATTTAGTCAGCGGGAAGGAGTCAGTATTTGTCAGTTCTAAAATATCTCAAGAAAAAAAAAACAGCATTAGCAGAGATACCCAATTTATCACCCAGGTCCTAGGTGAGCGCTCAGAACCAATTCATTTAAAGCAGTGACTTTTCTCAAAGTCATATTCCATTTGGAAACTCAAGGGTCTTTTATTTTCTCCAAGATGATTCTCCAAGGACTAGATCTAGACTGCAAGCTCGCTGTGGGCAGAAAATGGGTCTCCCAAATCTGTTATACTGTTCTGTTGTACTCTCCACCAAGTGCTTAGTACAGTGCTCTGCACCCAGTAAGCGCTCAATAGATACGATTGATTGACCTCACATCATGGCCAAACTAGGAAGGTCTCATTCCTAGTGAAAAAGTTATTTTCTCCTCTGTCCTGTCAGGGCCCTTTACCCTTCACTAGGTCCATGAAATCATTCATTCATTCACTCAATCGTATTTACTGAGCGCTTACTGTGTGCAGAGCACTGTACTAAGCACTTGCAAAGTACAATTCAGCAACACATAATAATAATAATAAGAAGAAAGACATTTATTAAGCACTTAACTATGTTGCCAATTTGTACTTCCCAAGCGCTTAGTACAGTGCTCTGCACACAGTAAGCGCTCAATAAATACGATTGATGATGATGATGATGCAAAGCACTGTTCATTCATTCATTCATTCAATCGTATTTATTGAGCGCTTACTGTGTGCAGAGCACTGTACTAAGCGCTTGGGAAGTACAAGTTGGCAACATATAGAGCGGTCCCTACCCAACAGTGGGCTTACAGTCTAGAAGACACTGTTCTAAGCGCTGGGAAGGTTACAAGGTGATCAGGTTGTCCCACGTGGGGCTCACAGTCTTCACCCCCATTTTACAGATGAGTTAACTGAGGCACAGAGAAGGTAAGTGACTTGCTCAGAGTTACACAGCTGAAAAGCGGCGGAACCCATGACCTCTGACTCCCAAGCCCAGGCTTTTTCCACTGAGCCACGCTGCTTCTCACATAGAGACAATCCCTACCCAATAAAGGGCTCACAGTCTAGAAGGGGGAAACAGACAACAAAACCAAACAAGTAGACAGGCATCAATAGCATCAAAATAGATCAATAGAATTATAGATATATACACATCATTAATAAAATAAATAGAATAATAAACATGACGGAGAGGGTAGAGCCCGGGCCTGGGAATGTTATGTTTTGTTTTGTTGTCTGTCTCCCTTTTCTAGACTGTGAGCCCGTTGTTGGGTAGGGACCGTCTCTTTATGTTGCCAACTTGTACTTCCCAAGCGCTTAGTACAGTGCTGTGCACACAGTAAGCGCTCAATAAATACGATTGAATGAATGAATAAATGAATGAATGAATGAATGGGAATCAGAATGTCATGGGTCCTAATCCCAGCTCCATCACTTGTCTACTCTGCGACCTTGGACAAGTCACTTCATAATAATAATAATGATGGTATTTGTTAAGCACTTACTATGTCCAAAACACTGTTCTAAGTGCTGTGGGGGATACAAGGTGATCAGGTTGTCCCACTTGGGGCTCACAGTCTTAATCCCCATTTTACAGATGAGGGAACTGAGGCCCAGAGAAGTTAAGTGCCCTGCCCAAAGTCACACAGCTGACAGTTGGCAGAGCCGGGATTTGAACCCATGACCTCTGACTCCAAAGCCCGGGCTTTTTCCACTGAGTCACGCTGCTTCTCAGCGCGTACTAGTGTATTAATCAATCAATCGTATTTATTGAGCGCTTACTGTGTGCAGAGCACTGTACTAAGCGCTTGGGAAGTCCAAGTTGGCAACATATAGAGACAGTCCCTACCCAACAGTGGGCTCACAGTCTAAAAAGTACACATAGTACACTATGTATGCCAAGTACAAATTATATATATATAGGTTGTTAAGCGCTTGCTATGTGCCAAGCGCTGTACTAAGTGCTGGAGTAGATACATGAGGCGAACAGTCTAGGTAGGAGGGACAATAGGTACTGAATTCTCATTCTGCAGATGAGGGAACGGAGGCACAGGGAGGTTAAGTGACTTGGCCAAGGTCACACAGCAGGAAAGTGGCAGAGCTGGGATGAAAACCCAGGTCTTCTGGAGCCCAGGCCCAGGCTCTTTCCAATAGGCCGTGCTGCTTCTGGGAATGTGACAGGTTGTTGCACACTGGTCGTATGCCACTTGGGCACACTGTTTTTTGTTTTTTTTTTTGATGGCATTTATTAAGCGCTTACTATGTACAAAGCACTGTTCTAAGCGCTGGGGAGGTTACAAGGTGATCAGGTTGTCCCACGGGGGGCTCACAGTCAATCCCCATTTTACAGATGGGGTAACTGAGGCCCAGAGAAGTGAAGTGACTTGCCCAAAGTCACACAGCTGACAATTGGCGGAGCCGGGATTTGAACCCCTGACCACTGACTCCAAAGCCCGGGCTCTTTCCACTGAGCCACGCTGCTTCTCAACACTGGCTGTGTTTAGGTGACTTGGGCGATCGCTCGATTGGTCCGATATTTCTGAACCCTCCTGCACTGAGCCACAGCCTCCAATTACTCCCTTTTTTATGGTATTTGTTAAACACTTCCTATGTTCCAGGCACTGGGCAGAGAATGTGCCTGTTTATTGTTATAGCATCAATCGTATTTATTGAGCTCTTACTATGTGCAGAGCACTGTACTAAGCACTTGGGAAGTACAAATTGGCAACATATAGAGACAGTCCCTACCCAACAGTGGGCTCACAGTCTAAATATTATATTAATATATATTATATATAATATATATATATATATATTATATATATACATATTATGTTATATTCTACTTTCCCAAAGCACTTGTCTGCTGAGTGTCCTTGGATAAGTCATTTCACTTCTCCGAGCCTCAGTTACTTCAGTTGCCTCAGCTAGTAAAATGGGGATTGAGACTGTGAGCCCCACGTGGGACCGGGACTGTATCCAACACCATTTGCTGGTATCCATCCCAGCGCTTAGTACAGTGCCTGGCACCTAGTAAGCGCTTAACAAATATTATTATTAGTAGTACTATTATCAATCAATCAATCAATCATATTTATTGAGCGCTTACTATGTGCAGAGCACTGTACTAAGCGCTTGGGAAGTACAAATTGGCAACATATAGAGACAGTCCCTACCCAACATTGGGCTCACAGTCTAAAAGACTTACTATTATAAGATGTGATTTTAAGATGTGATTTAGAGAAGCAGCGTGGCTCAGTAGAAAGAGCACGGGCTTTGGAGTCAGAGGTCATGGGTTCGAATCCCAACTCCACCACATGTCTGCTGTGTGACCTTGGGCAAGTCACTTAACTTCTCTGAGCCTCAGTTACCTCATCTGTAAAATGAGGATCAAGACTGTGAGCCCCACGTGGGACAACTTGATCCCATTGTATCCCCCCAGCGCTTAGAACAGTGCTTTGCACATAGTAAGCACTTAACAAATGCCATTATTATTATTATTATTATTTTAGTAAGGCTTTAAGAGGGGGGCAGTGCTGGAAAAGTGGTGTCGTCCTACTCTCGTCTTCCTGGCTCCCCGTACTCCAGTTTTATTTGTCCCTCACTTCCGGCACCCCATCTCCCAAGGCTCCCCCCGCGCCGCTTTCTCACAGCCCCACTGTAAAAATATAATAATAATAATAATAATAATAATAATAATGGCATTTGTTAAGCGCTTGCTATGTGCAAAGCACTTAGGATCCTCTAGACTGTAAGCTCATCCTCTAGCTGTAAGCTCGCTGTGGGCAGGGAACTTGTCTATGGCTCTGTTATGTCGGCATAGTGTCCCCTCCCAGGCTAATAGTACAACACTCTGCACAAAGTAAGCAGGCAATAAATATGATTGATTGATTGGTTTTAATAATAATAATAATAGCATTTATTAAGCGCTTACTATGTGCAAGGCACTGTACTTCCCAAGCACTTAATACAGTGCTCTGCACACAGTAAGCGCTCAATAAATACGATTGATTGATTGATTCTAAGCGCTGGGAAGGTTACAAGGTGATCTTGTTGTCCCACATGGGGCTCACAGTCTTGATCCTCATTTTCCAGATGAGGTCACTGAGGCACAGGGAAGTTAAGTGACTTGCCCAAAGTCACACAGCTGGCAATTGGCAGAGCCAGGATTTGAACCCATGACCTCTGACTCCAAAGCCCAGGCTCTTTCCGCTGAGCCATGCTGCTTCCGGGCAAAGGTTTTACCCTTGAAGCACTTGCTATTCACTCCACCTTCAGCCCCTCAGCATTTCTGTTTGTGCACCCTATAAACACTTTGAAATTCACCCCAGCCCCTAGCCAGGGTGAGTATCACATGGAAGAATGCATCCATATTTCCACTGAAGCAATCAATCAATCAATCAATCGTATTTATTGAGCGCTTACTATGCGCAGAGCACTGTACTAAGCGCTTGGGAAGTACAAATTGGCAACACATAGAGACAGTCCCTACCCAACAGTGGGCTCACAGTCTAAAAGGGGGAGACAGAGAACAGAACCAAACATACTAACAAAATAAAATAAATAGGATAGAAATGTACAAGTAAAATAAATAAATAAATAAATAGAGTAATAAATATGTACAACCATATATACATATATACAGGTGCTGTGGGGAAGGGAAGGAGGTAAGATGGGGGGATGGAGAGGGGGACGAGGGGGAGAGGAAGGAAGGGGCTCAGTCTGGGAAGGCCTCCTGGAGGAGGTGAGCTCTCAGCAGGGCCTTGAAGGGAGGAAGAGAGCTAGCTTGGCGGAGGGGCAGAGGGAGGGCATTCCAGGCCCAGGGGATGACGTGGGCCGGGGGTCGACGGCGGGACAGGCGAGAACGAGGTACAGTGAGGAGATTAGAAGCGTGGCTCACTGGAAAGAGCGCGGTCTTGGGAGTCAGAAGTCACGGGTTCGAATTCCAGCTCCGCCACTTGTCAGCTGTGTGACCTTGTGCAAGCCACTTAACTTCTCTGTGCCTCAGTTACCTCAACTGTAAAATGGGGATTATGACTGTGAGCCCCACGTGGGATAACCTGATCACCCTCTATCCCCCCAGCTCTTAGAACAGTGCTTCGCACATAGTAAGCACTTAACAAATGCCATTATTATTATTATTATTATGTGCCAGGCACTGTACTAAGCTCTGGGGTGGATACGAACATTACATTGGACATAGTCCCTGTCCCGCATGGGACTCACAGTCTCAATTCCCATTTTATAGATGAGAGAACTGAGGCACAGAGAAGTGAAGTGACTTGCCCAAGGTCACACAGCTGACAAGTGGCAGAACTGGGATTAGAACCCAGGTCCTTCTGACCCCCAGGCTCCCGCTCCCTCCCCTAGGCCTTGCTGCTTCTCTCTGGCCTAACACGATAAAGGGGTTACTGGATCATAGTGGATCCCAGCTCCTGGCTTCTTGGATTCTATTTTTGGTTTTTTTTTACAGGTTTATACTCATTAAACTCATTAAGAGAAGCAGCGTGGCTCAGTGGAAAGAGCCCGGGCTTTGGAGTCAGAGGTCATGGGTTCAAATCCCAGCTCTGCCAATTGTCGGCTGCGTGACTTTGGGCAAGTCACTTTACTTCTCTGGGCCTCAGTTACCTCATCTGTAAAATGGAGATTAAGACGGTGAGCCCCCCGTGGGACAACCTGATCACCTTGTAACCTCCTCAGCGCTTAGAGCAGTGCTTTACACATAGTAAGCGCTTAATAAATGACATCATCATCATCATTAAAATGCCTTCTCCATTGACAACAGTTTTGAAGCATTATTATTATGATGATTATGATATTTGTTAAGCGCTTACTATGTGCCAGGCACTGTACTAAGTGCTTGGGTGCTTACAAGCATGTATATGTAGATAACGTCTGTGTCTGCGGTATATATTTTCTCCCTGCCAGGGGGCTGCATTTGAGAGGGACGTGCAACCTGAATTTTCTTTGATTTTTTGACCTTCTCTCCGTCTGCCGCAAAGCAGCCTGTGTACACGTTAGTCCGCCCGCTTCGGCCCAGAAAGAGTGCTCTAGGGAAGAGAATTTATGGAAATTCGCTCGATATAGATGTAAAAAGATTGTGATAAAATCATAGTTTCCCTTTTTTAACGCTTCGCAAGTCATGACCTCTCTACGTCGTTCTCGGCGGAAAGAGCTCATGAGCCAGACGTTGCCTCCAGCGACAATGCCCTGAAAGGGAAGCAGCGTCGCCCAGCGGAGAGAGCCCGGGCTTGGGAGTCAGAGGGCCTGGGTTCTAATCCCGGCTCCTCCACTTGTCCGCTGGGTGACCTTGGGCAAGTCACTAAACTTCTCTGTGCCTCAGTTACCTCATCTGGAAAATGGGGATGAAGACTGTGAGCCCCCTGTGGGAGAACCTGATCACCTTGTAACCGCCCCAGCGCTTGGAACAGTGCTTTGCACATAGTAAGCGCTTAATAAATGCCATCATCATTATTATTATTATTCTCTGTGCCTCAGTTACCTCGTCTGTAAAATGGGGATGAAGACTGTGAGCCCTATGTGGGACAACCTGATCACCTTGTATCCTCCCCAGCGTTTAGAACGGTGCTCTGCACATAGTAAGCACTTAATAAATGCCATCATAAACAGTACTTTGCACATAGTAAGTGCTTAACAAATGCTATCATTATTATTATTATTATTATTAGACTGTGACTTTTAGACTGTGAGCCCACTGTTGGGTAGGGACTGCCTCTATATGTTGCCAATTTGTACTTCCCAAGCGCTTAGTACAGTGCTGTCCACACAGTAAGCGCTCAATAAATACGATTGATGATGATGATTATTATTATTATGACCTTCTGAGTCCCAGGCCAACGCTCTATCCTCTACATCATGCTCCCAAGTCAGCAGACATGTCAACTAATTTCTCTGAAACTCAGTCCCCTTATCTGTAAAATGGGGGTTAAATCAGCATTTAGAACTGTGCTTGGCTCATTCACTCATTCAATCGTATTTATTGAGCACTTACTGTGTGCAGAGCACTGTACTAAATGCTTGGGAAGTACAGGTCGTGCCCTAGCCGATTATCAGTTATCTATGCCATTTCTTGTCACTTAATTGGTGGCCCATAATAAATTCCATAATTACTAATGTAAGCCCCAAACATATGTCAGTAAAAGAAGCAGCAATAAGTATTTAATAAATACAATTGATTGATGGATTCAAAAGCAATTTGAAACTCACCCCAACCCCTCAGTATATGTCAGTAGAAAAAGCAGCAATAAGTATTTAATAAATACAATTGATCGATGGATTCAAAAGCAATTTGAAACTCACCCCAACCCCTCAGTACTTATATAAATATCATTAATATTTATGGTATTCATTAAGCACTTACTATGTGTTAAGTGCCATGCTGAGCACTGGGGTTGGTACAGGATATTTAGGTTGGACACAGACCTTATCCCACAAGGGGCTCACAGTCTAAATATCCTTATATGCTATTATAGAGAAGCAGTGTGGCTTAGCGGAAAGAGCCCGGGCTTGGGAATCAGAGGTCGTGGGTTCTAATCCTGGCTCCACCACTTGTCAGCTGTGTGACTTTGGGCGAGTCACTTAACTACTCTGTGCCTCAGTTACCTTATCTGTAAAATGGGGGTGAAGACTGTGAGTCCCGCGTGAGACAACCTGATAACCTTGTATCTACCTCAGTGCTTAGAACAGTGCTTGGCACATAGTAAGTGCTTAACAAATACCATTATTATTATTATTATTATTACTATTTCACCATCTTCAATTGATTTATCTGTCTGTCTACCCCTATAGCCTGTAAGTTCCTTGTGGGCACGGATTGAGAAGCAGTGTGGCATAGTGGAAAGAGCCCCGGTTTGGGGGTCAGAGGATGTGGGTTCTAATCCCAGCTCTGCCGCTTGTCTGCTATGTGACCTTGGGCAAGCCACTTCACTTCTCTGGGTCTCAGTTACCTCATCTGTAAAATGGGGATGAAGACTGTGAGCTCCACGTGAGACAACCTGATTACCTTGTATCTCCCCCAGCGCTTAGAACAGGGCTTGGCACATAGTAAGCCCGCTGTTGGGTAGGGACCATCTCTATGTGTTGCCAACTTGTACTTCCCAAGCACTTAGTACAGTGCTCTGCACACAGTAAGCGCTCAATAAATATGACTGAATGAATGAATAAGCACTTAACAAATACCATCATTATTATTATTATTATCGTGCATACCACAGCGTGGCTCGGTGGAAAGAGTACGGACTTGGGAGTCAGAGGTCATGGGTTTTAATCCCGAATCCTCCACTTGTCTGCTGTGTGACTTTGGGCAAGTCACTTAATTTCTCTGTGCCTCAGTTAACTCATCTGTAAAATGGGGATTAAGACTGTGAGCCCCGCGTGGGACAACCTAATCACCTTATATTCCCCACCAGCCGTTACTTAGAAGTGCTTCACACATAGTAAGTGCTAAACAAATACCGTCATCATCATTATTATTATTATTGTACGTTTTCAAGCACTTAGTACAGTGCTCTGAATGCAGTAAATGCTCAATGAATGCGATGGATGGACTGATTGATAAAACTAGTGGGCAGAGAATTTATCTACCCATTCTGTTCTTTTGTAATATTGTCCTCCCCCAAGCGCTTAGTCCAGGACTCTCTACAGAGTAAGCACTTGATAAATACCATCGATTGACTGACTGATTGATTGATTCTGGAGAAACAGTGGGGCCTAGGGGAAAGAGCACGGATCTGGGTCAGGAGACCTGGGTTCTAATCCTGGCCTGGCCAATCTCCTGCCATGTGGTCTTGAGCAGATCATTTCAATACTCTGGGCCCCACTTATAAAATGGAGTTAAAATCCCTGCTTTGCCTTCCTCCCTTGGATAGCAAGAACAAGGACCATGTTTGACCTGTTTATTATGCCTACCCCAGTGCTTAGCATGGTGTTTAACACGTGGTAGATGCTTAGACATTATTATTATCATGTACTATCCCATCAGCAAGCAATCCCTAATCCATTTTCAAACATTTCCTCCCTCCCAATGAACCCATCCCGGTAAGTGAGTGAAAATTGCGGAATGCTTCCGTACCTTGATGCCTCATCCTGAGCAGAACGTCGAGGCTATTTTAGTTCATTGAGACCGGCTATTACTCAAAAATTAGACTTGTTTGAAAACGTTTGCCATGCGAGAAGATTCAGCTTTCCTGTTATTGATGATAAATGCAATCCATTGAACTGTTTCCTGAGGAGGAGAGCCTTTTTTTGGACAGTGAATATTGTGTTCGAGCTGAGAAATCTGGAGGAAAAGCCAATATGATGGAACTTTAGGTAAAAATGATATTTTTCTTTTGAAATGGAAATAGCCAAGAGAGGGCATGGATCACTGGAGCCTAAAAAGAAACATTAAAAGGAAAATGGAATTCTTCAGAACTCTAAATGCGAGTTTCATTCTGATAGTGGGAGGGATGGCATTTACTGAATGTCCCCTGAATGCAAAGTGCTGTAATAAGCACCTTTTTTTAATGGTATTTGTTAAGGGCGTACTATGTGCCAGACACTGTAAGCACTTGGGAAAGTACAACAGCGTGGCTCAGTGGAAAGAGCCCGGGCTTTGGAGTCAGAGGTCACGGGTTCAAATCCCGGCTCTGCCAATTGTCAGCTGGGTGACTTTGGGCAAGTCCCTTCACTTCTCTGTGCCTCAGTTACCTCATCTGTAAAATGGGGATGAAGACTGTGAGCCCCCCGAGGGACGACCTGATCACCTTGTAACCTCCCCAGCGCTTAGAACAGTGCTTTGCACATAGTAAGCGCTTAATAAATGCCATCATCATTACAACAGAAATATGGCTGTCCACCTAGAGCTTACACAGAAATACTAGAGATAACAACTTTATTTGTTAAGCACCTACTATGTGCCAAGCACTGTACTAAACACTGGGGTAGATACAAGGTAATCAGGTGAGACACAGTTCCCTGTCCCAAGCAGGGCGCACAGTCTCGCAGGGAGAGAGAACAGGCATTAAATCCCCATTCTACAGATGAGGAAACCGAGGCACAGAAAAGCTCAGTGATTTTCCCCGGGTCGCACAGCAGGCAAGTGGCGGATGCAGAATTAGAACCCAGGTCATCTGACTCCCAGGCCTGGGCTCTAGACACTAGGCTATGCTGCTTCTTGATGGACATTAAATATTTGCAATTATTTACGAATAAAGTGGTAAGTTTCTCGAGGGCAGGAAGCATGTACTATCCTATTTATTTTATTTTGTTGGTATGTTTGGTTCTCTTCTCTGTCTCCCCCTTTTAGACTGTAAGCCCACTGTTGGGTAGGGACTGTCTCTATGTGTTGCCAATTTGTACTTCCCAAGCGCTTAGTACAGTGCTCTGCACATAGTAAGCGCTCAATAAATACGATTGATTGATTGATTGATTGATGTATACTACCTCTTTTGTAACCTCCCTAGCTCTCAGCACAGAGCACTCTAAGCTCCTCGAGGATAGGGGTGATGCCTGCTAACTCAAATGTATTCTCCAAAGCACTTAGTACAGTTTTGTGCCCCCAGTGAGTGCTCAATAAATGTCAATGATTGACAGATTAGTTACACGCCAAACATCAATCAATTATATTTATCATTCCTCTTCAAACTTCTTGAGCGAGTTGTCTTCACCCTTTCTCTCAAGTTCCTCTCTTCCAATTTTCTCCTTGACCCCCTCCAATCTGGCTTCCCATCCCCTTCACCCCACAGAAACCCCCCTCTCAAAGGACACAAATGATCTCTTCTTGCCAAATTTACCGGCCTCTACTCCATCCTAATCCTCCGCTACCTTCGACACTGTCAACCACCTCCTTCTCCTGGAAACATTAATCCAACTTTGACATCAATCAATCAATCAATTGTATTTATTGAGCGCTTACTGTGTGCAGAGCACTGTACTAAGCACTTGGGAAGTACAAGTTGGCAACATCACTAACTCTGTCCTCACCTGATTCTCCTCCTATCACTCTGGCCGCTCATTCTCGGTCTCTTTCGCGGGCTCCTCCTCTGCCTCCCACCCCCTAACTGTGGGGGTCCCTCAAGGTTCAGTTCTAATTTCCATCTACACCCGCTCCTTTGGAGAGCTCATTTGCTTCTTCAACTACCACCTCTACGCAGATGATTCCCAAACCTCTATCTACAGGCCTGATCTCTCTCTGTCTCTGCAGTACTCGTTTTGTTTTATTGTCTGTCTCTCCCTTCTAGACTGTGAGCCCATTGTTGGGTAGGGATTGTCTCTATCTGTTGCTGAATTGTACTTTCCAAGTGCTTAGTACAGTGCTCTGTACACAGTAAGCACTCAATAAATACGATTGAATGAAGGAATTAATATTTCTTTCTGCCTTCAGGGCACCTCTACTCAAATGTCCCACCAACACCTCAAACTTAACATGTCTAAAACAGAAGTCCTTATCTTCCCACCCAAACCCTGCCCACCCCCTGACTTTCCCATCACTGTGGACGGCACCACCATCCTTCCTGTCACAGGCCTGTAAGCAGCGTGGCTCAGTGGAAAGAGCCCGGGCTTTGGAGTCAGAGGGCATGGGTTCAAATCCTGGCTCTGCCAATTGTCGGCTGTGTGACTTTGGGCAAGTCACTTCACTTCTCTGTGCCTCAGTTACCTCATCTGTAAAAATGGGGATTAAGACTGTGAGCCCCCCGTGGGACAACCTGATCACCTTGTAACCTCCTCAGCGCTTAGAACAGTGCTTTGCACATAGTAAGCACTTAATAAATGCCATTATTATTATTATTATTATTATCCTTGACTCCTCTCTCCCATTCAACCCCCATATGTCACTAAATCCTGCCAGTTCAATCTTCACAACATCACTATAATCCACCCTTTCTTCTCCGTTCAGACTGCTCCCTTGTTAATCCAAGCACTTATCCGCTCCCACCTTGATTAATGTATCTTCTAGACTGTGAGCCCGCTGTTGGGTAGGGACCGTCTCTATATGTTGCCAACTTCTACTTCCTAAGCGCTTAGTACAGTGCTCTGCACACAGTAAGCACTCAATAAATGCTATTGAATGAATGAATGAATCAGCCTCATCACTGACCTCCCAGCCTCCTGTCTCTCCCCATTCCCATCCATTATTCACTCTGCTGCCCGGCTCATTTTTCCACAGAAACTTTCAGGCCACGTTTCCCCACTCCTCAAGAACCTCCAGTGGTTGCCCATCCACCTCCACATGAAGCAGAAACTCCTTACTATTGGCTTTAAAACAATCACCTTGCCCCCTCCTACCTCACCTCTCTATTCTCCTACTGTAAAAACTTTGCTCCTCTATTGCTAAGCTTCTCACTTTCCCTCGATCTTTCCTATCTCGCCACTGACCTCACGCCCACATTCTGTCTCTGGCCTGAAACGCCCTCACTCCTTGTATCTGCAGACAATGACTCTCCCCTCCTTCAAAGCCTTATTTAAGGCCCATCTCCTCCAAGAGGCCTTCCCTGACTAAGCCCTGCTTTCTTCTCCCATTCCTTTCTGTGTTGCCCTGACTTCCTCCCTTTATTTTCCCTGCCTCCCATCCCCACAGCAGTTATGTACAGATCTGTAATTTTATTCGATTATATTAGTGTTTGCCTCCCCACTGCGATCCTGCAGTTCCCCCGATTTGCGGCCCACCGGGTGGCAAACCCCCGGCCGGTGTGACGCGGGTCTGATGAGGATGTGTGACGGCTGTGTGTCTTCTTTCCTGCAGATGTGGGAGGAGGCCATCGCTCTGGGCAAAGAACTGGCCGAGCAGTACGAAAATGAAATGTTCGACTATGAACAACTCAGCGAGTTGCTGGTGAGTTTTTGGTCCCTCCGCTGGACGCGGCCTCCTCCCTCAGGGCTCCCTGCCTCTTAGCCACATGTCGTCAGGGTCTGGGCAGGGGGTTAGCCAGCACCAACGGAAGGTTTCTGGCCTCAATCCTCTACCCCCTGCCTTTCCCTGGGGCTTGAGGGGCTGGGAGCCAGAGGACTGGGGTAAAGAAGCAGCGTGGCTCAGTGGAAACTTTGGAGTCAGAGGTCATGGGATCAAATCCCGCCTCTTCCAATGGTCAGCTGTGTGACTTTGGGCAAGTCACTTAACTTCTCTGGGCCTCAGTTTCCTCATCTGTAAAATGGGGATGAAGACTTTGAGCCCCCCGTGGGACAACCTGATCACCTTGTAACCTCCCCAGCGCTTAGAACAGTGCTTTGCACATAGTAAGCGCTTAATACATGCCATCATCATTATTATTATTATTGTTATTAGTCCGGGGTGACAGGTCACGAGATCACCTGCCCACCGGGCCCCGGACTGGCCTTTGGGGACTAGTAGTAGCAATGATATGATTTAGGCAGAGCTGACTCTGTGCAGAGCATTCTGCTGAGTCCTGGGGAAAGAAATCCCCTCAGATGGGGACAGGGCTGACCAGATACACCTAAGGAAAGGTGGGGCCAGGAAACTGAGGCCCACAGAACTGAGGTGACTTCTCTGAGGTCACGGAGCAGGAAAGTGATGGAGCTGGGTCTGCTAGGTCCAGGCTCTGTTAGGCTACGCTGGTTCTCGTGGCTCAGTGGAAAGAGCCCGGGCTTTGGAGACAGAGTTCATGGGTTCAAATCCCGGCTCCGCCACTTCTCAGCTGTGTGTCTTTGGGCAAGTTACTTCACTTCTCTGGGCCTCAGTTACCTCATCTGTAAAGCACTTAATAAATGCCATCATTATTATTCCCTTCCTTCCTCTCCCCTTCCTCCCCCTCCCCATCCCCCCGCCTTACCTCCTTCCCTTCCCCACAGCACCTGTATATATGTTTGTACGGATTTATTACTCTATTTATTTATTTTATTTGTACATATTTATTCTATTTATTTTATTTTGTTAACATGTTCTGTGTTGTTGTCTGTCTCCCCCTTCTAGACTGTGAGCTCGCTGTTGGGTAGGGACCGTCTCTATATGTTGCCAACATGTACTTCCCAAGCGTTTAGTACAGTGCTGTGCACACAATAAGCGCTCAATAAATACGATTAAATGAATGAATGAATGAATGAAATTTGAAAGGAAAAGACATCTCCTC
Source organism: Tachyglossus aculeatus (assembly GCF_015852505.1). Taxonomy (NCBI): domain Eukaryota; kingdom Metazoa; phylum Chordata; class Mammalia; order Monotremata; family Tachyglossidae; genus Tachyglossus; species Tachyglossus aculeatus. The sequence continues at coordinate 2,385,260 of NC_052068.1, forward strand.
CCAGACCCTCCAGGCTTCTCCTGGCTCCCTCCCGACTCCCATATGAAGCCGTGGGACCTGGTGGGTTTGGAGCCCTCTGTCTGCTCAGGGAAA